>NC_087513.1:87246894-87568799 GCF_963921805.1 Phalacrocorax carbo | reverse complement strand
GAAGTGTTTTGTGGTCATCTGTCGCAGTGTGGTGACTGAGACTAATGCTTCTGTCCCTTCACTTTCCCCTTAGTGAGTTGGAAGAGTCTCTCCTGGTGCTGCCATTCTCCTATGTCCCTGACGTGCTCAGACTCTTCAATGAATATATTCAGCTGGGTTTGGAGGTAGAACTCCTGTGCCGAGCTTTGCTCTTCCTGCTCAAGTGAGTCTTTCATCTGCCCAGACAGACCTGCTAGTCATAGCTCAGCTGCTATTGCTGTCTAGAATCTGGACCTGAGGAAGCCCAAAGAGGGCTCTGGTCAGTAGTAGGCCTGCTGGTTCCTCTGTGCCCCTCGTGCTGGTGCATGTCATGAACTCACTTTGCGCCAGTTACGTGAACAGAGAGGTACTCCTTGCTCCTGTGCTGCGAGACAGTGCTTTGGGACAGCACGGAACTGAGGAATGTACCCCATCATCTGGAGCTGCAGGAATGGTGTTGCTTACCATGAACCTATGTAGCGTAAGAGCATGAGGAAAATTTGGGCATTGTCATATGTCTCTGGCTCTTGGGAAGCATCTTTGGGAATAAAGATATGGTCTCGGCAGGAGATAAGTAATCAATGCAGCCCACAGTGAGTGGTGTGTGGGAATGGACTGATCAGATGCAGAGTACTGATATGCCCAGATGGGGTTGCTAGTCTTAATCCCCGAAGTCTCATCGGTATGAAAGATCCTGCATCAAGGCTGAAATGATGCCTTTCACTGGCACAGTCACTGTAGAGTCCGTGCCCTCAGAGAGAACCCAAGAGAGACCTTCCCCTTGAAGCACTATGTTAAAGAGAAGCTTCAGGGAATAGCTTTTTCAGATAAATCTGCCCATGTCTGGTGTATAAGGCTGATCTGGGGAGGCCTAATTTAAAAATCCTATGTCCAGAACATACAGAGGCTCAGGAGAGGGGCTGTCTTATATTTGTAAGAACAATGCTGCAATACATCACTGCCTGCTTTGTTCCCAGGATACATTTTGGGCAGATCACAAGCAACCACATGCTGGTGACAGTGATAGAAAATCTGAAGAAAACCACCATCTCCAGAGTCAGTGAGGCCCGGGTGAGTGTTGCGGCCTCCACTTCTCCAAGATCTGGAATAACAGGATGGCCCAGAGTCTCGGAGCATGTGTTGTCTGTGGTGTCCAGTTGGTTCTGGGTTTGAGCCCATTTCACCTTCCTCCTGTGCAAACAGGTTGCCTTTTCCTTGTTTTTCCTGATGTGAGACTACCCAGTGGTGACCCTGTGCTCCCTCCCTCATTTACTCTAGTTTTTTTGATATACGAATTTGGGCTTTGGTTTCTAAATATGTAGGAGGTAAATAAACTCTATTTCTCTTGGGCTTTTCTGTGGGCCACTAGTTTCTCAAATAATGCAGACTGTGCATCTTCCCAGAGGCAACTTCAGGTGCCTGCCAGCAACTTGTCTTTCAGAAAATACAGCAGATTACAGCTGCTCTTGAGAGAGAACTGTGGGGAGCAGAGTACAGGGCTGATTGTTCTACTCAGATGAAGTTTACATTTAAATAATGTTGCTTTACTTAAATCTGTGGATTGTTTTCCTTTTATGACTTCTTAGTAGAGGGTGTGGCCAGTGCAGGACCCTTTGCTCCCTAACAAGCTTGAGATGTACCCAACAGTGTGGTGCTGGCTGTCTTTACAGGATGTGCTGGGATTCAACATGGCAGGGCTCCAGTACCTGAAGAGGGAGATTGAGGCCAAGGATGAGGTGATGTTTTTTGCTGATGCTACTGACCGTTTTGAGGAGAAGAAGAGGAAGAGGAAGAAGAAAGAGAAGATGGTTCTTGCAGTGCTCTAGAATTTGCTGCCCAGGACCCAGAACACCTGGATGGGGTCATGTAACCTCAGTGCTGGCCATGGAAGTGTTCTTGTGGCTGAACATTTGTGATGATGTCTATTGACTGGGATAAAGTCTGGCCCCTCCCCATGTGGTATAACCCAGCACATAACCCCAGCTCAGAATGGTTGTCTTGAGATGAACTCTCTCTAGTCTGCTGCAATTGTATGCATTTGAACTATTTGTGAGGTGGCTGTCAAAGGTACATGCTTTTCCTCCAGCAGAACGCCCGTTGGAAATGGAGTCGATTTTCTCCTGTGGAAGAAGTCAGCTCATTCTGGCAGTGTTTTAACTGAAGGGAGTGAATCCAGCGCATGGACTGCTCATGGGATTGCGCCTTGTCCAGGGAAGGCAGCTGGCAAGATTTTATCTCTCTTGACACCTGCTGGTAGTTTGTTACAGTGCTCAGAGCCTCTGGGCAAAGGAACGTGAGTTCTGACAAAGTGTGAGAACTTGGTCTACAGCCACTTGTTTTTTAGTGGGATCGGGAAAAACATGGCTGCACTCTATTAAAGGTGTATTTATACATGCTTTATGAGACAACTTTTTTCATGGAGTTTTGTCCTGATATTTCTCTAGTAAAGCCTCTATTGCCTTGCCCTGTGTGTCGGTTCTCAAAGGATTTTTTTCTTTCCACTGTATAAAATGTGTGGGAGCAAATGAAGGGGCTGCTGTCCAGGATTGTGCTATTCCATAGAGTTGGCAGAATGGGCATGAGAAGTGTGAGCTTGCATTGTACTTGCTCGTTCTTAGAAACTGCACTGAATTGTTGCAATGTTGTACTTGTCCTGTATCAGAGCATGTGATTTCACAGTGGGGACAGTGGGGCAGGCTAAAGTGAGCACGTCTGGGTAATTTACAGCAGCACTTCATGCTGCAATTCCAGATGGATCTTGGACTCTTTATGGAAATAGCAGTCTTTATACAGCTCTTCCAGTTGTTTCTGGGTGCCTCTATAATTTTATATTTGTCCAGATGTGGATGAAACTTGTGATCAAACAGCTCCGCTCAAACCTGTCTCTATCCTGTCCTGTTCCATCTTTTCCTCTGTGTCTCTGATTTATATCACTTGTGACCAGTCTGTACCAGCAATAGGGCTTGTCTCAGTGCTCAGAATGCACTGCCAAGGGGATTGATGTCAGGCTGTTGCCTCTGTCTACAGAAAACCGAAAAGCATCAGGGCAGAAATCAGCACAGTCAGTAGCAAAATCATTGGTGTTGAAGAATCCAACACTGCAAGAAGCAGTGGGTAGGGCTTAAAGTGTCCACAGCTGGGTATCTGTTTCAGCAGCTTGTGGTCTGGCTTTCAGCCTTGATTAACAGGTCAGCTCTGACTCAAAGAGCTAATGGACAAATAGTCATTTCTGGTGGGGCAGTGGAAAATACCAACGAGTGCTCAGATGGTTACAGAGGGTGGTCAGCATATGCTTTAAGTAGAAGAGGCCTGTCCTGTGCCAACAATCACTGATACACCAGAATTCTGATATCCTTAGGTACCTCAGCTTACCCTTTCTTAGGTGAAATTCCCTGGATTTACAAACCTGAGCAGGAGAGCACTTGCAAGTAAAGGGCCAGCTTAAAATGTTTATAATTAGAAGATGTGTCTCACCTAACAGTGTGGGTGGGAGAGTCCAGAACTTGCATCCATATTTCACACTGGTGAAAGCTATTATTGAATCCCTAGTCATGGGATTCTCAGTCATCGTAAAGTGTTGAGAGACTAAGTCATCTGCATGTATCACAGAAAATTCCCCATCAGGATGTCATATACTGGAAAAAGGATGAAGCACAGAAAGCAAAGGACAGGAAAGCACCTTATTGGAAATGAGTTCATAACAAGAAAGCAGAACTGCACCTGGATATACAAATACGGTGTCTCACAGGGAGACTGGGATGTTTATTTTAGTCACTACTGTGCCAGTAGGAACAGAGGGGGCAAAAAGGTCACCTCTAAGTGGCTCAGTCTTCCACTACGGAGAGAGATGTGCACATGAGCATTTGAAGATGATGTGATAGTGAACAAGAGGATATAAGCAGAATCCCTCTCTGTCAAGCGTAGCTTTGTGTACTCGTAATCCCCCTCTGGTGTCTGCAGCTAATTAAAGGCAGGTGAAGACACAGAAATCTAAGCCTATGACTGAAAGCAAACAAACTTAGGAATTAGAAGACCAGAGCACATCAGCAGCTCTTTCTTGAAGAATCACAGTTGACTTCGGTGAAACCTGTTGCATGGTCAGTACTTAAAAAAGATTTCAGGTGCCTCAGCACAGGTTATAGAAACCTAACCCCTTTTAACAACAAAATAAACCTGTCGGGAACCATTCAGCATTCTTCTGAAGTGCAGAGTATCAAACATTGGGGTTGAAATACAGTAATTTTTCCACTGTTTGCATTTCAGACAGCCATGTCAGAAGGCTCTGCAACTGTTGGACCACCTTTCCCATTAATAGGGGACAAAGTATTTATTCACGTTAATCTGATTAAATAAATGAAAAAGTCTACATTGGGATGTTTCCATTACATTGGACAAAAATTCAGGTATTCCAGTATTGCTTATCTTCATCTTATTCTTCCAGGGCTCTGACCTGTAGTGAAAGAGGAGAGAAAATTAACATGAAAGGAAAAAAACAAACCCCAACTCTACCTTTGTACAGTTGTTGAAGCAAACCAAGTAATTCTGTCCAGATTCTTTGCAAGTGTTTCGTGAGCACTGTGATTGCTGCAGACTGGCTCCAGCAGAACTAGCCTCTGCTCTTGCTGTTGGAAGGGAACAACATGAGAAAGAGTTCTTACATGGGTTTCAACTAGAGAAAGCATTTGTTTTTATTTCACAGATTGAGTGGAATAAAAACAACCACTAGTTCAGGAGGGGCAGTCTACTTAGAAAGCTGCCTGTGAAAGCCTTCAGTATCCCTATGCAGTATTTAATTTTGGGTATACTAAGAGAATCTTTGTGAAATGTTTTAAATATAAATGAGAAATAACTAAGAAAATATACATGAGAGAAGACTAAGTTCAGTCAGGTGATGTTTCATCAGTGATTTTTGCTTGTTGATGGCTACTATGAGGTGTGGCAAATTTGTGATAGATCCTAATGTTGCAGGGAAGTTTCTAGTCTCAATGGAGAGAATCACTGGCTCTGGTGATAATCACCTGGGAAAGGTGACACAAACTTAAAAAGTTGTCACATGCCTCTGCAAAGATTCAGCTATTTCTATTCTGGATGGCTGAACAAGACTATTTAATCAAATACAGGACTTAACCTAGGAGTGTCAGTGTTTCATGTTTTGAGAGACTAAACCAACCAGTCCAGAGTTTCCTGACGTGTTTGAGGTGGACATGGTTTTGAGTCCAGAAGATTTTGTGGGGAGGAATGTTCAAAGAGGCATTTGAAAGAGTTGCTTGGGTAGCATGGGGTAGCTGTAGCCAGCTTCAGTAGGAATTATCAATCAATTCACAAAAAGACACTGTCAGAACAGAAGGGAGATTTGGCTATGGCAATGGCAACTAGGGAAGCAATCCCCATGATTAGCTGGATTAGCCATGTAGGAGGAGAATACCATGTAGTTAATTCCTCTCAACGTGGAGCTTCTAATGGGAGATGACATCAGAATTTCCAGGACTTTCCTGCCAAAAAAATAGACTGGTGTATAGTCAGTGGACAGAGATGATCCAACAGCCGTATCTTAGTGCAGGGCTGTAGTAGACCGAATTGGGACAGTGGGGTGTCTCACTGAAATATGAACTGACTGTGTGAGTACTTACTTATCTTCCAGTTCAAAACAAAGCAAGAGAAGTTTGTCTAAATTGCCTTCACTGATGAGCTCCAGGTTGTAAGCCCCTAAGCTGGAAGGCATTAAATTTTTTGTTCTTCTAGACTATAATTGTCTCTGGGGATAAAATTTCACACTGGAAAAGGTAGGATGATACTTAAACAGGAAAAAAAAGCTACATTTGAAGTACTCTGGGCAGTCGTAGAGCAGATGCAGCAGTCAGAGGTGTGTGTCTCTGCTATGTTTGAGAACTGACTGATGTGGGTGCTCTTTTTCTCCAGAGGAGAGGAAAACAGATAATACAGCAGGGATTTCTTTACTGCCTTGTTAGATAACGTGGCAGAGTTACAGATGTTAAAGTTGAAAGAAAAAGTTATGTCAGTGTTACGCATATGAAGCAAATGTGGACTCTTCAGCTGAGGAGAGAAGGAACATCCATAGGGTTCCTGTTTATGGACTGTCACCATTGATTGTATTGTAGAGCACCAGGGTTCATGTCGGTGAGGTGAAACACCAGCCTAATGTTAAACGTGATGGCTGGTGGTTTGAGGAGAAACTCCCAATAAGGCTTTCTTGTTGGCAGGGAAGACTTATCCATTCTCTCTATAGAGTCTGATTCTCTAAAGTTACAGAAATGTGCTGTATGAAACAATGTTTGCAGAGGGTTGTGTGTACTTGAACTTATGTTAAGGTTGCCCTGTAAGGAAGACTCCCATCCCTTGTTAGACTTCTTGTCAGTGTCAAAGGGTCAGCAGTAAGACTTGGTTTCAGAAAGTGAAGAGTGTTAAAAAGAGGCTGATTTATTAGGGCTTAACTGCACTAAATCTAGCCTCCTGCAGCCAGGAGGCTCAATGGCTTGTTTAATGTGGAGACAGTTAAGTGAAGTGTTTGGGGAGGACTGGGGAGGCTCTTCTGTGCCTGCCTCCACTGACCTGAGCAGTTGCAGTGATCTGTAAATCTCTTGCAGTGAGCCCTTTGCTTAATGTCATCCAGTGCTTCCCTTTTCTTGTCTTAGGTCTGGGTGTGCGGGTTGGACATGTGTGTGTGATGTGTGCATGACAGCTTTCCTGTCAGTTGCATGAGGTTTGTTGATGATGCGGACCACAAGAGGAGGTAAAACAACAGTGACTTAATTTACAGCTGGTATCACTGCATGCAGTACTCACATTAATTAGAAAGCTTACGGGGTAGTGTAATCCGGAACCGTGGCTTGGGGCTTGTAGGAACGGCCTGGACTGTTGCTGCCATCCCACCCTTAGGGTACCCTTGTGGGCGGCACTCGTAAGTGTCATTGGTTAACACAGGTGGAATATCATGTTAAGGATCTAACCATTTCTGTACATTTATATAGCTAGAATAATATGTGTGGAGGCTGGAATGAATTCTGGAAATAAGGCTGTGAAACAACTTGAATCTGGACAACTACCCTCAGTTCTAAGATTAAAGATCAGGTAAAATATTGGGGAAGGGTATATGTTTTAGAGGCTGGTCTGCAACTGTGTTTCTGAGGGCTGGGTGAGTGATAACAGAGCAGGAATTGGTTTTGCTGCTATGTCACCAGCCCTGTCTAGCTCAGCTCTGCAATAATGGGCATGAAAGACTTTTTTGGGTTACTGTGACGTAAATTTGGGGACCTTCAATGTCACTTCCAGAGCATATAAAGCCTCAGTGGAGTTGCTGTTAGCTGTACTCTGGTCAGTCTCAGAGGACCCTGAAGTTCTTCTTTCTTTGGTAAGGGTGGCCTTTACCAGGAGTGGAGTTTCTGTTGTGGTAATTAAAAAAAGTGTTTGGATGCCCTTTGCCTTGCTACTTTTTCTATAGGTTTCCAGAAGACTTCTATTTCCAGGTTTTAAAGTGTAAATTTGATTAAAAGTCAAACAGAACTCCAGAACTTCACCCTTTCTTCTGAATTTGCCTTTAAAAAAATAAGCCTGTAATTTTATCTAAAAAATAATTACAGTTTCTGGAGCACAAGGGAAAGAGAAATAATAGTTCTTGATTTTGCTGTTTTCTTTTACTCTACCTCTGTCCTCAATTAAACAACTGAAAAGCCCACTGAGAACCCACACAGCGTTCATACACTCCTGTGCTTCTGTCTCATTTGTCTGTTTAGTACCCAGGATGATACATGATTTTGTTGCTCATAAGGCTGTACCATCTGGTGCTACCACAGGTTCAAAAATGTTATAAAGGATTTCTATTGGGGGTGGTGGGAAAGAGTTCCTATTCTTTTCATTTATTCTTTAAAAGCCACATCTTTCTGGGCTTATCATTCTTCCTTTCCCCACTTCTCAAAACCTTGTTACTGTGATGTAAATTGCTTTTGGGGTCAGAATCTTAAATTTTTCGTTTGTTGTGCTTTTGAAAAGGCCTGTTTGTGTGTTTCTGAAAAGGACAGTGAAGCTTGCTACCTCAGCAGCCTGCTCTGGAAACAGTGCTTAAGGCTCCCAACAGGTGGCTGGTCCCCAGGGTTGATGCTAGAAGCTGTGTGTGGGAAGGAAGATAGCAAAGGATATTTGCTTTCACAGGCAGGAGAAGAGTCTCTGTTTCTGTTAATATTTCAATATCATGGGAAATTTCTTCAAGGCCACCAGTATCTTCCCCTCCAATTACCATGGCAAAAATCTCTATCTCCAGTTCAACCTGCAAGCCTGCTGCCACCTAGGAGAGACAGAGGGTGACTCACAGGTAAGGTGCATGTTCCATACATAATCCTCTCCAGCACCACTTGCAGCTGGTTCTTGTTCTGCAATGTAATTGAAGACTTAGTGCCCAGCACACGACTGTGCTTGCCAGTTACCCACTATCTGTTTCCCTAGAAAGGTCTGTACAAAACAGTGTCTCTTCACATTGCAGTTTGAAAGAAAACTGCCAGGTGTTTCTATTTTCTTCCCCATAAATTTCCTTTTAGGTTCCAGAAGGAAAAGAGGAATTGGGACAGTTGGGAGAGAATAAAAAAGAGAGGTGGTTGATGCCCCAAGCCTGTCAGTGTTAAGAGGCATTTGGACAATGACCTTAACTTTAACTTTTGGTCAGCCCCAAAGTGCTTGGTTGGACTTGGTTGGATCGTTGTAGGTCCCTTCCAACAAAACTAGTCTAGTCTAAAAAGAACATAGAGGTAGGAAGAAAAGGGAGATCCAAAAGGGATGGATGTGTGGAGAGGAAAAGAGAATGGGAATTATTCCAGCCATTTTAAGTGCTGGGTTTTGTCTGGGGCTCTGGACTAGAAGGTTTAACTTGCATTCTGGCATTGCCTCCTTGCACAAGTCATTTGTTCAGATATGATGTGCAGGTGAAGAGAAAGACCGAACAAAAGCAGGAAGCATGAAAGCTTCCTACTTAATGGGACAGTTATAGTGCTTTACTAGCTAAAAGACTTAAGGTGGAGAATAGATGCAAGCAGAAGAAATGGTTGGAGCAAGAGTTTACTAGGTTCAACTCTTGAAGGTATCAGGACAGGAGAGAAAGTCTAGGCATAAGACAGAGCACATACAACAAATACCCTAAACGATAGGAAAACTCAGAGTTAGTGGTAGAGTATCCTGTTTGCTTCAGAAAAGCTCCCTTTAACCTCAGTGGTTGAACTGCTGCTTTCCTCTGAACTTAGCACGTTTATCCCTCTGCATTCTGGTGCAGGCTCTGAGACTCAGAGTGCATGGGGTGTTTGGTTGAATGCAGCAGAGGGACAGCAGAAGGCAGCATCACTTTCAAATAATTTTAAACAAATCAGGTACCCTGCCAGCTTTATTCCCAGACAGCTGGTGCAAGAGGACCCCTAGACAGCCTGAGGGCCAGCTGAGTCTAGCAAAACCCAAAAGATCATCTGTGTAACCTACAGGTCCTGGTGTGTACGTCACTCTCAGCCCTGTGTGAGGAGGTGGTTGTTTCACCCGAAACCTGTCAGAAAGAGAAGAGAATTAGTTTGCCAGAAACCGTTTCAGGCAGGCAGAAGGCACTGCTGGGAAGCAGGCTGGCTGCTCCTCCTCTGCTTGTACAAACAGCAGCAGAATTTTTTTAGCTCATCCTTCCCGTCACAATGTACAACTTGGGCTACAGCAGTATTCCTTGGCTTTTAGCCAAGGCTCAGGTTTCTAGCAAAAAAACCCAAAGGAGCAAATTAATGGGCCAAAGTAAGTCTCCAAAGAGCCTGGTCCTTACAACAGACTGTGAAGCATCAGCATTCTCAGCCTGCATACACGAAGGAAGCTGAAGTACAAACTACATCTTTTTGGCAAACAGCTGTGGGTTGCACACCCAGCAGTCCTTAATGATTTTTTTTAATGTCCTTTGCTATGATTCTTTTGCAGAAGGCATGATACTGGTATAAATTTTGTGTAAATAATCCTCTTTCTTTAATGTCATGGTACCCACTAAGGCAGTAGTTTCACTTCTTCATTTCTCACTGATTGTTTCACATCTGTACAGTCCTTTTGTGCACACAACTTCCACTGTTAAGATCTCTAAAGATCATTAGAGCAGATATGACCTCTATTTTTGCATGGCTCTGCACTTTATCCTGTGATTTTCATTTCTACCTGAAGAACAGTTACCATCATGCACTTGCACCAGAAGCTGTTAAAGGAAACGCAGTAGCATTCCTAGTATATGGCTCCATCTTATGAAAAGCTCTGGCAGAATTATAAATGCTGTCAGAATTCCTGTGCTTTCTCTGGAATACTGGCTGTTATGAGAAATTGGACTTGATATTTGTCAGGTTGTCCCAACATGTGGGACATGGTACAGTACGGGCAGTTTGGAAGGCGCATAGTTAACTACTGACACTGTCGTGGAAAAGTTTTGGCTTCAGAGTGAGGTAGACATGGTTCAGAATTGCCCACCATTGGTGTTACCTCTGCCCTCAGCATGTTCTGCTGTCATTCAGCAGCTAGTCACTTAGCTTTCCTCTTAAAGCAGCTAATAAAAGGCTTAAAAGAAAAGCTAGATTTGTCAGAATCATGGTGGTATTTTCCTTGACTGGCATGAAAAAATAATTAAAAAGAAAAAAGTAATGTGTAAATCTTGAGCTCTAGGATGCTGGTATGGGATCTGCTGATTTATCCTGGCATGTGCCATGATGTGCATTAAAGGAAAAAAAAACGTCTCTTTCAGGCCATATCTAACTGTGCTGATTTGAAAAACAAACAAACAAACAATTATCTCTGCCATCCATCCTGATGGAAGAAGATGTACAGTAGTCCCTCAGCTGGCACTTTAGAAATCTGTTCAAGACCTAGCTGGCTGAGTACTCACAGAGATCATGATGATCCCAGCAGGGTAAGTCTCCTGTGAGCTACTCCCTTGATGATAATTAGCTACCCAAGGAGGGAGAACAACAAATGTCAGACATAAATGTTTATTTCATTCCAGCACTGTGGTAGCATAGTAAAGGGATGCTGTGACTGCTGATGTAATGTCACTGTGACAGCCCTCTCAACTCTCTTTTTAAAGAGGCCACCTGCATCCAGAAGGGAATTTTGGCAGGTGCTTCCTCATCTGAAGAGCGCTCCAAAGAAACAGCACCCACAAGCAGCACCACATCAGGGTCATGAGACTTGCACACTTGAGCCCAAGAATCTTTAATGCCCTCCTTACTGTTTTCTTTAACTATTGCAAGTGTTGCAGGAAAACCCAAAGACCATTTATCACCAAGAGGAAGAACCACCTTTTTAATGACCTAGGCAACATGACAGTATTTCCATGCTTTCAGTTAGCCTCCCTCTCCTGGAGCCTGTGGTCTAGCAGAAAGAAGGCCCATATAACAGGAGTGGTCCAAGCCTGCCTGGCTTACTCTAAGTTTCTGAGAGAACAGTATATAACTATCCATTAGGATAAATGGATGAGATTGGCCTAAACAGCAGCTTTCATTTAACTCCTAAATAAATGAGCTGCAGGAGGTAATTGAGGATAGGTGGGATTGACAGGCTGGTATTGGAAAACTTTGGTGGGAATAGCTATCTTAGAACACAGGAATTTTGAAAGCTTGGTTTTAGCTTTTGGGCTTTTGAGCCATCTGAAATGAAAGCTTCCCATGAAGTACTGCAATTCTTGAAACCATCTGGTGGGATTTTAACCATTCAAATGAAGGTCTTTGAAGTGACAAACCTTAGGTGGAAGCCCAGAAGCTGTAAGGACTTAGAGACTGTTGTTGCAGGCTCTCCTTTAAGCTAAAGAGCAAGGTACATATAGCACAGCTAAGGGAAGTGCTGTTGAGCAAACCAAGTGGGAGGAATCTGCTTTGCCCTCTTTTCTGTCACATGAATGGCACCTGGGAGGACAGGGGTCATAAGCACACCTGCCTGAATATCGCTAAAGTAAAACCGCTGGAACTGTGCTGGTGCAGGAATGACTGAATGAACATCTGTTCAGTCATGTGAAAGGGGAATCGTAGCACAAAAGAAAGAGCAGTCACAAGTATTTACTTACTTTATTTATATATTCTCTACACAGTGGCTGGGTTAATGTGATAATTCCTTGTGATTAGTCTTGCAGTGCAAGAGACAATCTGCTACACTGCAGACCTAGAAATGGACTTACTTATGCTCACCACATTGGAACATGTGTGCATAAATAAATGCTTTTTTTCATCCTCATCCTGTGCTTGTTCCCAGTGTCAACACTGAATCTGTTTTTCAGTACAGCTAAAGACATGTGGCTGCCTGAATACAGCTGTGCCCACCATTTAGCTTGATTGGCAGCATTCAGCAGGATTTCCCAAAGCCAAATATAATACTCATTACCATGAGGGAGTTTGGGCCCTGAACCTGAGAAGTTCAGTAAGAACCAGTAAATAATCTGCAGTGGACCAGAACTATGCATATAGGACCTCCTGTTCCTTACTGGTTTCCATCTTCCTAATAACACTAATATGCAAATAACGCTGAAGTATTTCTAATATTATCTCCTCTTCTATATCTTGTCAGTCATTATCAAATTATTCCAAATATAAAAATACCATTTGTTATTTCATGTCAACCTTCTGCTCTGATTAACAATTAGCAAGCAATGCGTATTTGGACAGTTAAAAACCAAGGCACGAAGAAATAAAACTAACCTGGAGAAGTTCACACCAACATTCTTCAGGATCACAGTGGTTGCATAGGTACAGCCTTCCTTCAGTACTCCAAACATCACTCTGGGTGGAATGAGATGGAAGCCACTAAGATGCTGTCTTGTTGCAAGAGAAGATGTGTTGACCCTTCCTGCTACAGGATCTTCTATCTTTGGAAACAGAATTAAAATATTAGACAATAGATAAAGCTGGTGGCCATCAAGGTAGGTTCAGAGGTATTTAACCTGTATTTGATCTCTGTCCACTCATCCTGAAGGATTACAAAAAGACATCCTAATTTGAGTAAAAACCAAAGAGGCACTTTGAATATTGTCTGCAAATTTATACTGGTTTGTGTTTTCACATATATTAAGCCATTGAGATGTATCAGGAAGAATGGGGAAAGCTCTACTCTTTTAGAAATCAGAGCTTTCATGTGGGTGTCTGGTGCAGAACTATGCTTTTGGCATATGAGTTTGTCTGAGCAGTTAAGAGGAAAGGGTCTTTCAGAATTGCCCGTAAACTTACGTGTAAATTGCAACTGCTATTGTTTCAGTAAATAGATTCAAAATACCTTATGGTGTTGCTTCAGAATGAATATTTCATGCAAAAGAGATGACTGAGAGAATATTAGCATCAACAAAAAAGATGTTATTTTACCTTTTTATTTGGTATGGAGTTTGGTTTTCTCCCCTGAAGGGATGATGGTAATTTCACTGTCTCTTTTCTTGGCTGTCCTGCAGCATTCACCAGCAGATTCTGAACTTTACGTTGAAAGGGTATCTCTTGTGACCTTGCAGCCTTGTTTAGGTCTGGGAAGGAAAGATTTCCAAAAGCACAAAAATGAAGCATTATATTCAGCCTAATCCCAAAGTTCTTAATCAGATAAGACTTTTATTTTCTATGAAAGCATTTGATTAGCACAAGGACAGAAGAACTGGCCTCATTTTTATTTAAGAGGTTAAGAAAAGCATTAAGAAACTCCCTAACAGTAGCAAGTAATTAAAATCTAAGTAGTAAATAAAGCTGTACTATAATTATTAGAACTAATTAGTTGGAAGTACCTCAGTGGAAACTTGTAATGAACATATAAACACCTGCTGAAAATTATTAAAAGCAGAAGAGGTACAAAACCCCCAGCACTAAAATAAAAATCGAGGTCATTACTGTTCCAAAGGCATGCCTGCACTGCACAATGATCAGTTTTGCAGAAACACCAAGGCTGGTCAAATCTAATCTGTATGTCCATGTAACAACAAATGCCAGTCCAGGCGCCAAAGCAGTACAGCCCTGCCAGCACAACGAATTAGGAAGCCCTGTCTCTGAGCAGGATTTATTGTCCTGAATGCAATAATTCATTCATACCTTTGACCTGTACGCTTCTGATTCTGGGCTTAAGATGATCTTAGCTACCTTATCATCTTTGAAATGTGCTCCACTGTATAATGTAGACAGACTGAGCAAAGGGATAGCCAGAGCAACTTGGATCTAAATACAGCTTCTTTTGCTTGACACAATTAGCTTATTGTAAACTCTGATAATATCCATAGGGAAAACACAAGACAATTATGATGGTTGTCTTCTCACCAGGAGTCAACCTCTAGATCAATGTTTTTTACTGAAGGGAATTGTTTTTTCTCAGTTTGCACTGCAGGCACTGTCTAGCAGGAATGCTAAGTCTGGTCAGTTAGTCATTGTGAGGAGGCAGAAATTTTATTTGAGAATAGTATCTTCTCTAGATTCCCCCTCTTATTTCCAGACAACAGAAAGGCAGGTGGTAGAGAAGGACTTCCCACCTACACAGCAGATCATAGAATCATAAAGGTTGGAAAAGACCCTGAAGATCATTGAGTCCAACCGCTAACCTATCACTGCCAAGTCCACCACTAAACCATATCCTCAAGCACCATATCTACACTTCTTTTAAATACCTCCAGGGATGGAGACTCCACCACCTCCCTGGGTAGCCTGTTCCAATGCTTGACAACCCTATCAGTGAGAAGTTTTTCCTAATATCTAATCTAAACTTCCCCTGGCAAAGCTTGAGGCCATTTCCTCTCGTCCTATCGCTTGTTACTAGGGAGAAGAGACCGACCCCTGCCTCGCTACAACCTCCTTTCAGGTAGCTGTAGAGAGCGATAAGGTCTCCCCTCAGCCTCCTCTTCTCCAGACTAAACAACCCCAGCTCCCTCAGCTGCTCCTCATAAGACTTGCTCTCTAGACCCTTCACCAACTTTGTTGCCCTTCTCTGGACACACTCCAGCACCTCAATGTCCTTGTACTGAGGGGCCCAAAACTGAACACAGTACCCAAGGTGCGGCCTCACCAGTGCTGAGTACAGGGGCACGTTCACTTCCCTACTCCTGCTGGCCACAGTATTCCTGATACCAAGCCAGGGTGCTGTTGGCCTTCTTGGCCGCCTGAGCACACTGCCGGCTCATGTTCAGACGGCTGTAATGACCCAGAGCATATATAAAGAAAAAACCCTAAGCAACAGCTCTTGCAGAGCCCCACTACTAAGAAAGGGTACCAGTATGTGTGGAAGGGAAAGAAAGGGGAGAAGGGAAGATGTAACCATGGGTGCAAGGATAGATTTTGCAAGTATGCGCTGCCAAAGCTCAGCTGGTGTGGCATTATGTGAGAGTCAAAGGTTGGGGCTAATTAAAGCAGACCAGTGTTCTCCGGTGGTGATCACCCAAGGCTGTCACCACAAGCAGATGCATAAACACAGTGGACGACAGCAAACGTAGCAAGGAGAGCAAAGCTGAACAGGGATGTTTAAATGGCAAAGACCATTTAACCACAGCAAACTCTGTTCTAGAGTCTTCTGATACAGACCTTAATGAACAGGAAAAATTGACTTGTCCTTTTTTTTTTAAGTAGAGAAATTACTTCTTGGCTTTGTCTGCAGTTCTACATTCATCCCCATGTTGTTATAGCAGTCTCTTAGGGTGAAGGAGGGAATCTCTCCCATTACTTTTACACCTCCCTCCATTTCTGCCAGTCTTGCATTCAGATGTATTCAGAACACGGAATGAGGTAGATGGATTTAAATTTCTATTGTAAATATTTTGTCAAAAGTTATGAGAAGATAGATATTAACCTGCTCCAAACTACATTCTGGAAGGCAGCTTTACCTTTTGTGCTGCTGGAACCTTTGTTTTGTTTGGAATGAGCCTGCAGCAGAAGGCCAGGTGAAGGTGAGGGATCACTCATGGTATTGAGACACTCAGATGCTAAAGGGAAAATAATGGAATACTGTGACAATTGTTTTTCATGATCATCATCATTTTCATAAACACATTAAAAAAAAAAAATCACAGTCTTTGGCACTTTAATTTAGACAACCTTTCAAAGCTGTCTATGTAACCAGGAGAAGCTAGATAAATTCTGCCTGTGACATTTTGCTCCACTAGGTGACAGGGATCAAAAATGCACTTCTTGTGATTAGTCATTTCTTGTTCTCTGGCTAACTGAGCAATACGCCATAAAGGGCTAATGGACAACCCAACACAGGTCTTCTGGTGATTGCAATATGGTGATTGCAAAATGAGGAAATATGGGAATTAGTGGGGGTCTGATAAAGCCCCAGGGAGGACTGCTTTCCTGATATGATTCTTTGCTGTGTATGACTTTTAATCTCTGTCGGGGACTAGAAACTTGTCTCAACCTTGTCGGCAGGCAAGTTTCACTACTAAAGCCTGATCACTACGGCAGCTGAGCGGAACAGTTTAATCACCAAGGTTGACCCGACAGGAATGTGCGCCCCATTATCTCAGAGTACTCGTCCTCCGTGCATGCGCCTGGCCCAAGGCCGACGGGCAACATATGGGTGGGGGGCTTGGACCCTCTAGAACTTTCGGGCAACCCCTAGTGACAGTACTGGGCATGCGCCCCACCGCCGAGTGGGGGGCAGGGGTGTGCAGACTGTTGCCGGCTATGCAAGATAGTGACCTTATAAAAGGGGAAACCAGCAGAGACGACGGGGGCCACGTTCTGGAACAACCCCACCCTCCATTGGCTTCAAAGATGCATCGGACACCTGGACTCCCCCCCGGACCAGATGGACTGCCGCAGATTCGTGGTGATAGCTATCATAACAGTGCCACTCTCTCCCTCCCTCTCTCCCTCTTGTTCCCTTTTTCACCTTTTTTTTTCTTTCTTTCTTTCTTTGCTTTTCTCTCCTGTACCTATTTCTGGCCAAATAAAGTGACTTGGCACTGGACTCCGTTTTGAGTCTTAATTCTGTTTCCGAGAATGAAAAAGGAACCAAGCCATGATAACATATTGGAGTTAATCAGAAGTTAAGTCCAACCGTCCCCAACCTCCCACAATTATCTGAGGTTGGTTGGAAAGCAAGGGGGTTTAACCTCTGCCAAAATGTTCAACCCAACAGTGGATTGTGACAATCTCACTATGTGATTTCAATAACTTGTCAGGGCTGCTTTTGAAACAGAACTGAAGTATTCTTCTCAATGCTGTAAAGCTCAAACCTAAGATGATGGTCCATTCTTTCACTGCTTCCTGTTGTCCAGTCACTGCTTTCCTCCTATATCCTCCAAACTATCCTTAGCCTGCATGTTCCCTATTGCATATCGCTTTTGCCACTGTCTCCAAGATGCCCCTCTTACCACTGAGTTTCAGAATTCTATCTCCCATTTTTCCTCCTACAATCATACTAGTCTTTTTCTAAACTTGGCCTCCTTAGTTCTTGCTTGTCCACCCCTAACTATTGTTTATTCCATTTAAGTTCTTCTTGAGCGTTTTGCAGCCATCCACCCTTCGTTCATAGCACAATTCTTCAGCCTTGCATCCAAAGCCAATGGTGCTTCCACATTCAGTGATGTCTGCAAAGGCTCCTTTAACACACTAAATTTAGAAATCTTACAGTCCACATTGATATTAGTGCACTAAACAGGACCATTCCCAGATACTGGAATATGATAATCTATACTGTTAAATTGTTAGAATCCTGGCATGATATTGGTTGTACCACCTAGCAGTCTCCCCAAAACCACTCTCAGGTACACAAGTTTTGGCCAGGGGAAAGGCCATTTTGTTTTGGGAGACAATTTACAGAGACTACTCCATATTGGTGGATCTCAATGTCAGGGAATGCTGCTGGGTATGTTTCTTGTATCAGGATAGATATAGCCATTGTGGTTAAAGCAGTTCATGTGTCAAAATGACTGGGAATACATGGGGTCAGATAATGTAATCTTAAATTTAACTGCAATATGAAATAAGACAAGTGGATGAAACAATGAAGAAGATGCTAAAATGTTACCAGGCAGAAGAGCTCAAATTACCTCTACTGGGTGTTTTCATCATCTCTAGAGGGAAATTCCTGCTTTGTTTTTTTTTAAGTGGAGGAAGTTCCATAGACAGTGCTTCCACATCAGGAAACTAGAAAAAAGTTAGAAGAGGGCTTAGGTCTCCCAACTAAATACTTAGGAAAAAAAACCCAGCAGACACCACCCCCACTCCCACCTCCCCCACCTAAAAAAAAAAGAAAAGAAAAAGGGGTGCAAAGGAAACAAATAAGCAGTAACAAAAGAAAAAATCTAGATAAGTATACCTAGCATTCCAAAGTACATTTCTGAGTATGCTTTCTGCACTTACAGCATTTATCAGGAAACAGGAAAGTTCCCAAGGCCACCTTTAACCCTCTAGTTAGCAGACAGAGGTTTTTGAGGGGTAAGTGAAAAGACCCAAGGTTCAGTTTCTGCTCTGGATCAGACTCTCTCCAGATTATATGTAAGGAATCTACAGTTTGTACTCAATAAATATACACCACCTTCAACATATGTTTCCTTTGACAAGGGCATATAATTTCCATTATTAATTCTGCCACAACTGTCCTCTGTAACGATTTCTTGAGATAAGTTGAGGCTGAGATGTAAACCCACAACTGTTTTTGTGGGAGTGTGGCAGAAACTACCTGGTCTAACACAAACTCATCCAGTTTTCAGCTACATTACCTTTTTCAGGAAAAACTGCTTGCTGAATTCTGATTCAAAATATGGAGGAATTACTTTGTTTCTTATTGCCATTAAGGATTTCTTTTCTTCATCAAGTTCTTTCCTAAGAAATTTTTAACATGTTGATGTGGAGAAGAAAGAAAAAAGCATTATAACTGAGTTAACCCAGCTTTTCAGTATTATGTCTGAAACATGGAGGAATGGAAGGGGTAAAGGTAATTGGCTTTTTCTTTCTGGTTAATCACATTAAGCGATAGTCTTGTAACAGGCAATTTTCTCAGTGATAGATCAAGAATGGGCTGGTCTGGCATGCAGAGAAAATGTCCTCCTCAAATACTGATTTATGGAGGAGCTGATCAAAATGCATATTGACTGGGTTGGCTGCTAGAAAGAGCTCCTCCTCAAAACATGCTCCAGTTCTCTAAACCTTGTGGAACATGTCTGAGACTGCCAATAGTGTCTTTCCAACCTTGCAACAAATATTTAAATCTGAAAATTGGTATTTCAGATGCATTGCTAAAATTTTTAATACAAGATTAAACTAATTTCCTTATTTTATCACAGAAAAACTTGATGGTTCTGTGGATACAGAAAAAGCTGTTCAAACTTCTGAAGTTGAAATCCACCACAGTAAAGATCGGTTATATTTTCAGCTTGATTTAGCCCAGTTTTACACTACTATAGTTTCAGTGGCTTGCATGGTCTAATCCCAGCTATGAAATTATCACTCTTAATCATATTGAGAGTTTTGACACTGGCTTTAGAGCCAGAATTGCACATGATGTTCTTGGGTGCTGCCTACTCAGACATATATATTTAAAGTCATTCTTTAAACAGTATGCAAAACAGTGTAAAATACTGTATTAAAATATAAATCTGAAATTATGAAAGTTTTTTTTATCTCATGTAAGCCAGAAAGTAATTAAGAAGTAGTATGGAAGAGAACTTAATTTTCAATTGCTATTTAACCTTTCACAACAATGAGAAAGAAAAAGCAAGTTTCTGGTCATAATATCGGTTATATATAATAATTATGTTCATAACCATTTCAGGTTATTCTGTTCAATCTAAGTAATAGTGAATGACCTAAATAGTTGTCAATATAATTATTTTAATTCCATCGTGAATGAATGTATGTTACTGATAACTTTCTCTGTGTTAATCCTAGCTCATGTATCAGGTTTTCTATTTCTACATAAATTCAATGGATATTTTTAATTATTTAAATTCAAACAGTCATGCTTGGATTACACTGAGGAATTTGACAGTCTATCAGATCCAGAAAGTCCTTTTCTTTAGAACTGAAAATTATATTGGTTTTAATGCACAATGCTTAAATAAGAAGTTTTTTGAGTGGTACTAAAGAATTATATAGTGCAGGAATATAATTATTTATCTCCACAGAATAATTTACATAATAATACTATATAATAATAAAATATAATAAATTTACTTCTCAAAAAATCATAGTTTTCTCTCACTTAATAGTGACTCTGAGATTACTCGTATTTTTTTTCAAACGCTTTTGTGACTTGCCATATCTGCAGATTGAAATCCAGGGACTTTTTTGATTTACACCTGAGTAGAAATTCTCCTGAAAATTCATCTATCTGGTTGTGACATACACATTTTAAGCAATGTATGCTGTTTCAAAGCATCTATATAGATCTTTTTCTTGAACTCATCAAACAGCTTCACCATTCATCAGTGGGAGATAAAGGGCAATTTTTTAAAAACTTGGAAGCAAGTGAAGTAAAGGGGATTAGAATCAAAGTTGAGGGTCAGCCTTAAATACAACTTTAAGGTTGCAAAGATTTTTATGTTTATACACATACACACTTCCTCCTGTAAAACCACTTCTAATCTGAAGATTATAGCACCTTCCTCAGGACTCCCATGAGAAATACTTCACAAACAGGAAGCTGAGATACAGGTAAATCCCAAAGTAGAATGTTCAAATGTGGCAAAATGGGCCTTGCTTTAGTAAGGCATTGATTTTTACAATAACCCTAATCTTAAGGCTCTTCTTAAAGATAATGAGTTCACCTACTGTCCACATGTTTTACCTCCTAAAAACATCCTTGGAAATGCAGCTGCATTTCCAAGGTGTAAACCATGAATGCATCCTGCACTTTATAGTGCACTCCACAATGAAGTGGGGAGGGAGAGAAGCCTCAACAATCAAGTGAGAAAGCAGTGGATGTGGCAGGCAAGCAAAGGGCCTGGGGTGATGTGAACATAAGGGACACCACTTTCAACAGAACAGGGCTGAAGTGGGGCTCACACCAAGCATATGAATATAAATAAGGAAATGCCTATGGGATGGCATTATGGGGAATCAGCATGGCTGGGTGCCTCTCTGAAATGCCTGTACACTGCTGCATGCAGCACAGGTAACGAAGAGGAGACGTTAGAAGTCTGTGCACTCACAGGGCTGTGACCTCACTGGGATCACAGAGAAGTGGTAGGATAGCTCACATGACTGGAGTGCTGTGATGGATGGATACAGGCTCTTTAGGAAGGGCAGGCCAGGAAGGCAAAGAGGGGAAGTTGCCCTGTATGTAAGAGAGCAGCTGGAAAGCATGGAGGTTTGCCTTGGCGTGGATTCTGAGCCAACTGAGATCTTACAGGTTAGGATTAGTGGGCAGACCAACATGAATGACATTGTTGTGGGTGTCTGCTATACACCAGCTGATCAGGAAGATGAGGTAGATGTGGCCTTCTTCAGACAACTGGAAGAAGCCTCACATTCATAATTCCTGGTCCTCATGGGGTGCTTAAGCCACCCTGACCACCGATGGAAAGCAGCCCTGCAGCGAAGGACCTAGGAGTCATGGTGGACACCAAATTGAACGTGAACCAACAGTGCACCCTTGTGGCAAAGACGACCAGCAGAATCCTGGGCTGCATGAGGAGGAGTGTCGTCAGCAGGTCCAAGGAGGCACGGTGGTGAACCTTCCCTTCTACTCAGCACTAGTGAAACCACATGTAGAATACTGTAGCCGGTTCTGGGTTCCCTGATACATCAAAAGACATGGACGCAAGTCCAGCAAAGGGACACAAAGATGATTAAGTGCTTGGAGGATCCTTCATATGAGGTGAGGCTGAGAGAGCTGGGACTGTTTTGCCTTGAGACACTCTGAAGCACCACCATGTGCTATGGTTCTATTTAAAAAATCAGCCGGGATTTGTGGAATACCCAAATCTCGACCTAAAGCATCAGCATTTGAAAATATTTATATAAATTATTTTCCACAATGGTGGCAAAATTAGAAACCAGAACACATGATTTCTGACTTCAGCCTTGTTTTAAATAGCATAAGTTAACAGTAACATTGCCTAGTTTTGAAAAAATGACAGAGAATGAAACCATCCATTCAGCATCTCTGTTGCAGAAAACACATGATTATTTGCTAGCAAACCACAAACCATTACCCAAGACCTGGTGAAATCAGGAACAGTCTTTCCAAAAACAGACTTAAGTCAGCTTTTAAAATAATTAACTTCCTGTCCTACTAATACTATTACCTGTACTCTTCTAGTCTGCTCTGCCACTTGGACACTGGTGTTACTCCTTCTGGGCTAAATGATCAGGGAAGAAAAAAGTTGTGAAAATGAGAAAACTAGTATAATGTTTTATAAGCACAAAAATATTTACAAGATAACCCTGGAAAGAGAATGCTTTTTATGAAAGTATTTTATATTAATATCTCAGGTGACTCCTGACTGACTTGTATGGTTTGCAGCAAAATTGTTGGCTCATATCTGCATTTTTATTATATTATTCAAAGAGACCCTCAAAATCCTTTTCCAAGAAACTTTGAAGTGTCTTTGAGATAAGGAAAGATGAGGCACAGAGGGACAAAATAATAACAGGAAAAGCCAGTAAAACATGGCAATATGTATCTAGAGATCTAGGTAACCGGTCCTTAATGACAGTCAGTTTAGTACATTGCCTTGCCTGCATGCTTGGTTCCATCCTTTGCGTTACTTACATTTGTATCAGTTCTCACTGGTCTGTCCTACCTGAACCTCTGCCGTTGGTCCTCTCTTTGGGTAGCGGTTGTCTTCTCTGTGTGACACTGGTGATGAGAAGCCACTGCCTGTTCATAAAGCTCAGTTATGTGAGCTGCAAGATAAAAAGTATTATTGAATGTGCATGTCCTGCTAAGCACTGCTAAGTGTTATGAATAAAAACCATAAAAGGATATATTTTTAATGCATCTTTCTGTCACTTGATGAAAACCTAACAGATTGTTACTGGGAAGGAAGAGGCAGAATCAAGCTCAGAACATTAACAGATAGGAAATTAATTCAATTCAATGTAGAAAGAACCAGAAGCAGATTAAGTTCATACCCCTACCCTCTATTTCCTGAAATATCTTGATGTTCTTTTAAGATACAAATCTGTGAATAGGAAAAGTTGCTGACGTTCAGCCACTTTCTGACTGGGAAGCAACATTTCAGGTCTCTATCTCCAGCCAAAGAAAATAATGTGGGCTTTCAGGGACCTTTGTTACTTTCAGCTTACTTAAACTGTGCTTAATTGTGGCTGTGAATGGAGAAAAGACAATCTTTCCATATTTAAGATGGTGACCAGCCTTGGGGCTTTACTAAAGAGCTTCCCTGTCCTCTATAAAATGTGTCGCTTGTTTCATGCCTCACACCTGAACTGTGAGTCCAAGGAAATTTCCTTGGTTGAAAATAAATTTCCATGGGAAAATTTAGGAGATCTGAATACTTAAGATATGATCTTATTTGATTATGACATCTCTTCGTGTTTTGGGAACGATGTAATTGCAAACTTAAAAATTAATTGTTTGGTCTGTGTTTTTTGTAAGCTTTTTCACCATAAAATATACTTTTATTTTCCATCTTTTTCTATTTTTGTCTATCTTAAAGAGCTTCTTTTTCACACTATCTCCTTCATTACTAGTGGTATGTTACAAGTACATCTCCATTTTAATTACAGTTTTAAATCAGGAAAGTGTGTAGTATGAATTTGTTGCAGCAGTTTCCATTTACTTTGCACAGTATGCTTTTTTTATCAAGCAGAAATACTCTTTACAAGGCAGGAAGGGCAGAAAAATAACGCTTTAAAGGAAGCATCACTATGGATTGAATACTATGGATTTTTCTATGGAAAAGACTTACGGATTTTAAAAGAAAAAAAATCTTAATTTTTTTGGTACTTATTGAAAACATTACTAAATGTTAAAAAGTATCTTATGAAAGCTTCAACAGAAATCCACAAGGAAAAACAAATACATTTTTCCATCTTTCCCTCAAGCAAGGTTAATGTAACCAAAATACATGATTGTCTGAGACCGGATTTTCAAGTGTAATAAATAACCAGGACTTATCTGGTTGCTTTGAAAACTTGTCTGAAAAGTTGATACTTGTATAAAAGTAACCAAGTACTGTCATAGTTCTTATACCCAAGAAAACTCAAAATGTGAAAATGTGAGTCAAAATGCCAGATATACATGCTTAAATACAGGAACTGTATTTTAGAGGTACTGAATCATTGATGCTAACAAGTTCTAATCACGTGAAAATCACACAGAAGCACATACATAGCACGCAGATGAATTCACCTTTATGTTCCTTCTTTAAAAATAACATTACAGTACTTAAAAACTTACTATGATATTTTACAATTTTAAGATAGATATTCAGTTTTTATTACCTCTATCACTGAGATTTTCACTTGACTTCTCTCTGTCAGGAAAGGACTGCAATGAAGAAGGAATAACTGTGACCATGTCAGAAACAGACCTCAGACCAACAGCATCCTGTTCAAAGGATTTCTATCCTAAGCAAGTGTTATTTTGCTACCTGACAATGTGAGCACAAGGATGGAGGTGTTTCAGTGTGTTAGAAAACATGAGCTGGTGAAAAAGGAAATGAAGTATAATTTCCAGGGTCTAAACTGGTATTTGTTTCCTTCTTGATGACCTACTTCACAGATGGCTTCGTATTTTATATGGTTGCTGTTTATTAAATCAACTAAGACAGTTAATATTCAAACTCAAATCCTTCTGCAAAGGATTTGAACCAGATATAAAACTTCTGGTCATAACAAGAAGTCAAACGGGAAATATGTTCAGGAATTTGTAGGCTTCATTACTGAGGAACTCTCTTGTGGTTGGTTTGCAGTGAAGTGTTTGAAGGGCCAGAGACTCTAAACTAAGCTGTTTCCTTTATTCTTATGCTGTCCCTGTAGCAGTTAACTGGCAACCAGAGTTCCTGTGACCAGGCAGTCTAGGTTCTAACAGAGCTGGGGAACAGGGGAAACTTGGGAGGAGTGTGACACTATTCCTGGGTTGCAGGAGGTCCACAGTGAAGCTCTACTGCTCAGAAAGATAGTTGTCAAATGTGAAATCTGTACTTGGAAATGTGCTTATGGTAGCTGGTACAACCAACAATATTCACTAGACAAGTCCATTGGAACTGAGCAGCATGTGAGATTCAGCACCTGGATCTCACCAAAGCAAATAATAGTCTGCCTAGAGGATAGAGGCAGATGGAGTTACTGATAGATCACTTCTCTGTGTTCCTCTTTCCAGAAAGGTTGTGAGTTCCTTCCTGGTTTTTTTTGCTAGATATTTCTTTATTCTCTTTTTAAAACTTGTATGTCTCTTGAAAGTACTGAGCAAGAATATATACAGAAGCTTGTTATATATAAAAAAGGCTTTAGTTGAGCAAATGAAAATGTCAACTGGGCTAAAAAGTCCAGAGACAAATTCTAGAATTACGTGGGTTTTTTAAGCTTGTAAGGAAAAAATAGTAAAGTTATAGATCTATCAAGAAAGCTAGGAAAGGAAATTAACAACATTTACAACTGGAAAGATCTCATGCCTAATGTTTTTGCATGTTGAGACAAGGTTTAAAAGATAGACTTTAAGGCTATGATGATGTTTCCTTAGAATGCACTCACTTTTGAAAGGTGGATAGATCATCTGGTACTGAATATTCAAATTAACATGTCTAGATCTTACTTTTCAAATGACAGGTTTTTTAATTCTTTATGTTTGAATTCACTATATGCTTCTTATTTGATTAAATGGCAAAAACCCTATTTCTTAAATGAGACTAAAGAAAGAAAACAGTGTTCAGTAACTACTAAAAATCTAGCGTGTGAATTCACATCACACAAGGTACCAAATGAAAGGAAGCTGTAGGAAACAATTTAAATAACTAAAATAGAACAAACTCATCACTCTTTACATAAGATGTAAAGTGTTTCTCTCATTCATCCTAATTCATCCCACCCACTTTTGCTGTTTGAACTTTTCTAATGTTTTTTACCATTCACCTCCCACTAACTTCACTGTTTCCTGACCTCTACCCCAAGTCCCTCTTTCCCTATTTTCCCACCTTTCCCATTCCCTATTCCCCCCCTTTCTTCTCATGCTCTAATAAGCAGTAATAACAATATGCTGCCAGATTGGTTTTGGAATATCCCAAAAGCAGGGTTTAAACTCTCACTATGGAGGTGGTTGTGGTTGAAATACAAGTCATCCAGCTGCAGTGACAACAGACTGGAAATGGTCTCGTCTTAATGTTGGGGGATATACACATTTCAGTAGTTTTGTCCAGTCTGTTTGGGAATGTATCATTCCATAGAGCCAAACTCCTAAACTGTTCTGAGCACTGCTTCCCCAAAATGGCAGTAGTGCCATTCAGTAGCCAAGGTGAATGTTGAGTGTGGCTCTGCTTTACCATTAAACTACAGCAGAGCTGGCACTGTGCTACCCTAACATTTGCTATTTTAGTAATGGATAATGCTGTGTTTCGAGGCTGACGCTTCCAATTCAATACAAGGGTTTTGCTGGAAAAAGTAGTTAAAAACTGTATTTTTCTCACCGTAACCAGTTCAAGGAGACTTGCAGCATTCTCCTTTTCCTCTTCTGTTCTTGGTTCTTTTACATTCATCTCTTCCAGCTCATTTTCCTGCTTTAAAGTATTGTCTATATATTCCTGGTGGAACAATGAAAAAGAACAGGAAAGATGCAGATGTTTTCTTTGCAGAGGTAGACTTAAGTGGCACGTATATAGAGAAAAGAGTTTGTAGAAGTAATGGATGTATATGCTTCTTCTTAACATCACAAAGGCCCATTCTGTGAATTTGTGTGAATGGGTTATACAGAGACTATATAGATAAACCTTATCTAAAGGTTTGCATGGAGAAATAGTTTTTTAAAAAACCCAACAGATCAGAGGAGTACTTGTGGAGAAGGTAGCAGGTGAAAGCTTACCAATGACTAATCAACTCTGAAGACTATTGAATCTCCAAGAACTGATACACTAAGTCTGCTGAATCTCTACCAGGCCACTAGCACACATGAGCATCCACAATGAACTGTGACTTGGACCACATCCAAAAGCTATCTAGACGCCCCTGCTGCCTCAGTGTGACCCCCTGCTTCTAGGTAGGCAGGTAGGTTTGGCCTCCCACCTGCTGCACCAGTTGGGCAAGTATGATTGAGCATGCAAGTGTCTGAGTAAACTACGTGAGTGCATGAAGGAATGTGCTGAGTAAATAGCTGCTATTAATAATAATCAATTATATTATTAAGATCAGCTTAACGAATAATAAAAGGTGTTCTAACAAACATTGTGATCTGTATCTCCCTCCTGATGATCTCTTATTAGGGAAAAGGAAATTTACAACATCATAATTGAAGAATTAGGTTCAGAAAAAAATCCAATGCTCTGTTTTTAGACAGATGTTTACTTTGCCAGAATCACACTGTTACAGAAAAGAACATTTCCCCACACTTTTTTATGCTTTAGAAGACCAGTTGGATTAAAAAAAGGGTCCTTACAGAAGGACACCACTCTGCTAGAAAGCTACATCCAGTACCAAGCTTTATGAATAGACAAGGTTTGCAGAAGCAATCTGTTTCCCGTTCCAGTTCTTTTTCATTCCTTTATAACTCTTAAATCTTAAAGGAGATGAGGGGAAAGGGAGAATACCTTTTTCTTTAGATCTTGATTTAGTTCTGACAAAGTGAATATTTGGCTAAAGACTTAACATAACTCATTCTGGAAAAATCCATTAATTAAATATTGATATATAAGCAATGAGGATTTTTCCATTGCACATTAATGCAATTATTACAAATGTTTTCTCAGTGTCAGTAATTGCAATTCTGCCTTCCCAACGTAACAAACAGCATCCTTTCTCTAAAAGCCAACAACAGATCTGATCAATGAAGAGGCTTGGATTTTGGTGTGGAACTTTTTTGATAGCATTGCCTTTGAAAGATCAGTATGCAAATTAAAGAATCATTTAAATATATTTACAGACTGTAGAAGGGTAAAATTTAATTCTTATGGACTGGCATGTCCCAAACATGCCAGGGTTGAACAGCTGTCAATACTTTTCTACTGCAAACATGTCTTTGAAATGTAATAGGGGGGTGGGGAATCTAACTGAAGTAGCCTACAATACGCCACTACCTTCATAAATGTCACATGCTGTTAACTTTCAAATTCAGTCTGCAATGTCATCATCAAAATATGTTAAATGAATAAAATATAGAACACATTTATTTTGTAATTCTTTAATTGGTAAGGAACACCGAGTTTTTACCTCTAAAATCTCTTCTACGAGCATCTCCACAATGTGAATTAAATAAATCAATCTTTTATACCAAAACTGAGAACTACAAGGCTGCTGACAAGGATCAGTTGCAGAACTTTCAGATTCCATCTCAGAATACTTGCACATGAGATGCAGCTTGCACCACTCATGAGGGATGGACACACACTTTATCAGAAGGTGACATAGCTATTTGCTAGACATGGACAGAGTCCATGAGTTATGGTGAGTTAGAAATTCTTGTACAACTTTGTAGATTTATGTTTTTAAGGTTTTGTGAAGGAAAACAAACCCTAAGCCAAGTAAAACCAAAGTAACAGATATCAATATTGACAGAAATGAAACTATTTGTTAGTGTACTAGCTGTGATGTGTACTAGACTGGAACCCATGTGTTTGCACAGAAAAGTAGGTTCAGCAAGTGATGAGTAAAAGCAGCTGAGCTGCTTCAGAAATACACTTTTCTTAGAGCACCCGCCTATGTATGAAATGCTGGTTGTTTTTCAAAAGTAGCAGAATTTCTTTCTCAGGCATATACTGCAAATTCATGTCACCCAATTTGTCTGTTCTCTGTTGCCTACTGGAAGAATGAAGAAATGTGATTCTACTACCTTAAGGGAAAGCCACAGCTTTTCTCTTAGTTCATCACCGAGAGGCTCATACTGGAATAGCTGACGGATTTGCAGTTTATTAGGACATTTTCGCACAGGTACTGGCAAACACGTCTGCTCTTTGGATCCAATGCAGAGACCCCTCCAAATATGTGTTCTGACTGAGGGACCTGTGATCTTCCTCTGAACAGAGACAAGAAGAAGCAAAAAGAACAAGAGGCTACTTAGATTACTGACTAAATGCAGATATTGGCAATATGCATCTCAGCTGAAAAGCACCTGCTCTCCTTATAGCATCACTGATCAAGGCAATAAAGTCAATAGATTCTCAGGCACAATTTATCTGTTCTAAAACTTCATCTTGCAAGACAAACTCCCCTTAAAATTGCTACATCACCTTACTAAGAGTAGAAGCAGCCCAAGGTGACTACATTTTCCCTGACACAGCCTGCCCCTTGCTTTGCTTGCTTAATAAGCTGGACTTAACAATGTCACATTGTTTAGAGCTCCATTTCCCACCCTGTGACAAACACCTATTGCTTAAGCAGCAAAAGACAATTTTGAGAAAATTATACCTCAAGAGGAGCAAATGTGTCCCTGGTCCTTGACTGAAGATTTGGAGGAACAATACTCTCTGGTTCTTTCTTCATTACCCAGGGGGAGGCTTCAGCCAATGGGCGGAGGACAGTAATACTTAAAACACCTGGTTCAAAGACAGATTTTACTAAGAATCAGTTTGAATTGAAAAAAATGCTGGACAAGTGTCTCAAGCCTCCAGAAAAATATACTTATCTAAGTATAAAAAAACCCTTATTACTAGGTGGTACAACTCCATGTGAAGATGCTCATGGCTACAGACAATATTGGGTCACTAATATGATTATAGAATTAGTCGGACAAGTTCAGATTACTCAGACCATGTTTAACAACAGACTGTCTATGCTACTTGCTTTGACCCTTGGGTAACAGCTCAGTTGTATAGTTTATGGAGTATCCCAAACAAGGAAGAACAGATCCATGTTTACTACATACTAATTTCAGAAGTACATCATATTCAGAACATGCATAATTCTTCACATTATTTTATACTTTACAGTCTGATCACTGGATAGATCAGAGATTATTTAATTATTTCTTTTTATTGTTCTGATTAATTTTAATGTTCTTCAAGATATTTTTTCCAACCCAACCCAAAGACCTACTTAATCTACCATTCTACCATTATCTACCCCACAGGCAGCATTCAAAATGGATCACTGAAGTACTTTGACACAATGATACAAAATTGTAAAGCCTTGGTGTCAAGGCAAATAGAGCCAGTACTGAGAAAGGTAGAGTATGAAGTCTGGAAAAGCAGATGTGCTACTATTACAAATGACTTGTGAGCAGGTTTTCTTGACTGGGATTTTCACTGGGTATGTATTTTCTCCATCTTCCCTATATTTCTGTCTCCCTCAGTGCCCTTTCTCTTTTCCTTTTCCCTTGGAAAAATTGTTTTATTCAGTTTATTCAGTGGGGAACCGGTCATTATTGTGAATAGAAGCAGCATTTAAAAACGTGGAAAACCTGATAAGAGTAGTAGGTGGGAAAGCTGTTCCCCATGCTTATGATACAAATCTTTGAGAAGAATGTCTTTGTATTTTATGGCTTGAAGCAAACTATCCTTATAACCCCTGGTATCCAGGGGAACCATACATTCCTGTCTTTTTAAAGATATATTTATTTTCTTAGGATTTACCTGTTACACCACAGTGTATTTTATAGAAACACAGTATCTCCAACTAACATTACAATCATAACCTATCATTTCAGATGTAACTTCTTGTATTGTTACTACAGGCTGGTTGGTGCCATGTACTTTTGACATCCCCTATTTCAGCCGTATTTTTCCAGTTTCTTAATAACATATATTTATCCTTCCAACAGCCAGACTAAGGGTCAACACCAGAGTATCGTCTTCACTGATAAATAGAACTATATGATTAATGAATACTGTAACAGATTCATTTTTGATGGTAAATACACAGAGAATCTATGCATTTGGTAATCACTTTTGTTTGCGTATCTGAGAGCGGATAAAGACAGTTTTTTGTTCACATATCCCTTCACAGTGTCATTCAGTTAATTCTTTGCTTCCCAGAGTTTTCTTTTGTTAGCAAAGAAATAAAGTTTTCCTACCTGGATGTTCTTGTACAGGATCCTGCAAGACAGCAGCAGCAGGATCACCACAGGCTTCGGCAAGATACTTGTGTACATCCCTGCTCCGCAGGAGCTCAGTTCCAGAACCATCTGCATAGATGATGAAGAACCTGCAGAGTCAGTCACACACACAGGACTGTATCAGGCATAGGAGGCAAGGTCTTGGCAGTGGGGGTCTGCAGGGTGGTCATTGCAAGGAGAGGCCAGGGGCTCCCCTGTACTGGACGTAAATGGTCCCAGCTGGCTCCAGCAGACCTGCTGCAGGACACAGCTGAGTCCCTTGGCCAAGATGGTGGTGCCTCAGGGAAGTGTGTGTAAGAAAGGGCAAAATGCCACACAGGCAGTGATGAGTGATGGAAAAGGTACAAGAAGCAGCCTTGCAACACCAAGGTCAGAGAAGGAGGAGGGGGAAGAGGTGCTTCTGTGCCAGAGCAGAGATTCCCCGGCAGCCTGTGGACAGGACCATGCCAGTGCAGGCAGGTATTTCTTGAAGAACTGCTGCCCGTGGAGAGCCCACGCTGGAGCAGGTTTAACCAAAAGAACTGCAGCCCATCAGAAGGACCCACAATAGCGCAGGGGAAAAGTGTGAGGAGGAAGGGCCAGCAGAGAGGAGCTGTTATGGACTAATTGCAACCTCCCATCCCCTGCGCTGTGGGGTGGGAAGAGGTAGAGGGATCAGGAATGAGGCAGTGATGTTGAGCCTGAGAAGACGACGGGATGGGGGAACGTGTTTTAGTTTTCATCTTTTGTTTCTCACCATCCAACTCTATTTTAATTGGCAAGAGATTATATTACTTTTCCCCAAGCTGAGTCTGTATTGCCTGTGATGGTAACTGGAAAGTGCTCTCCCTGTATCTTGACCCATGAGCTTTTGCATCTTATTTTCTCGCCTTGTCCTGTTGAGGAGGGGGAGTGACAGAGTGGGTGGGTGGGAGTTTGGCAGCTGGTTAAGGTCAACCCACCACACTGATTAAATCCAATGGATTTCAAATTACATTCTTCTCTAGATGACAAAAATGAAAAAGTACTGTGATGACAAGTAAACGGAACTCCAAGATGACGACATCAAACGTGCAAATACAGAGGACTGAACAAAGGAAGGGCAAATCTACAAACCCTGTACAAATACAGTGTAGTGAAGAAAGAAAGTGTAAACCTATGAATCTGGTGCAGTTTACCTGGGGACATGCTCATCATAAGTGATAGGTTTGTTAACTTCCAGAAGTGCTGACGCTGAACTTCTGTCTTCCTTGTCATCAGAGCCAATGCTAGGAACACACACAGATGTGCTGCCATCAGCCATGACCTATAACAGAAATTATATAAAATTACTTGAGTTACATGATACATTAAAACAATAACTTGCTGCTGAACTGTAACATGACCTAGCCCAATGAAAGAGACAGAAAAAACATATTTCAGGTTGAGCAACCTGGAATTCCCAGGAAAAAGAAATGAAGGAGAAAACTGAAAAGACTGAAAAAAGCAAACCAAACATTTCTAGAATGACATGCCTTATCATAAATGCTAGTATTTAATAAATGCTCAAGGATTGTTAGGTGTCAAATGGGGCCATCCATGCTTGTGCTCCCTCTTCAACATATACATCTGTAGGCATCAACAGGCAACTTCACACAAAAATACTCACTTGCTGGTCAAGCCAGGTAACTGCATACTTAGGTACTGATGTACCTCTGTGAGGTATATATGTATTTCTGTATACACACCTACGCACACAGATACACACAAATATATACATAATTATATATGTGTCTATATGCTAATATATTACTTAATAATTACATAGTGCATACATATATACTCATATATAGGTGTATATTTAAATATAAATGTGTCTATATATATAAAAATGTGTATATAGATACAGGTGTGTGTATGTATATAGGTGAATGTATGTATAAACACATGCCCCTGTATATACACACACTTATATACATGTTGACATATGAAGAGATATAATTGATGCATATATGCATTATATATATTTCTCTACCTATATATACTTGATGTATATATGCATGTATAAATATACACACACATCTATATATATGTTGATACACAAAGAGATATAGATAGATATAGACACAGATTGTACCTATCTACCTATATATACCTATAGATATATATACAGGTATACATGTATAGAGGGGTCCCTTTCAGGCATTTTTTCACTTTAAAAATATGGTCTCAGATAATCTTATGATAATACTGAGTGAATTTCTTTCTTGTGTATTGAGGACTCCTCCTTGAGTATCTCCTTCTTGTGGTTATTAACTTGCATGTCATTGACACATGCACAGAAGGTATAATAATGCCTCTAATTCTTAGTGTAGACAGTTGAAGGACAGATGCCTTTGGAAGATACAGTTTAAACCAGAGCGATTCAAAGGGCAGTCCATGAACTGAATCTGACACACGCAGTCCACGCTCATTTCACTGTAGTCTCAGGTGTGACTACGACACAGGAAGAACCAACCCTTTACACCTGTACCTGGTTGCCATCCCTACCAACCATTTATCTCACCCTTCTAACTACACGCCCCCATATCGCCTGTGATCACTGCTCCCACAATACCTTCAACTACTCCACAGCCTCCTCAACCTCCTTCCTTTTTTCCCTAAGTGTCAGCCGAGAAAAAGCAGGATGGGCTGATGCCAAGCAACTTCTGTGCTGCTTTGAATTGCATTGATTTTGTAGGAACTTGATATCTTTGAAATTTTTAACCCCCATTGATTAGTTCAAGATCTGTTACGGAGAGATTGACCAATAGCTTAGATTTATATAAGCACTGTTTCTGCAACCTAGGAAACCAGGTTAAAAACTGTATTGTAATGCATACGTCCAGTGGAACCTCAGTGCTGTTTCACAGGAATCTGGGAAAATGGTAATAATTACAGTTGCAACAATAGAAAGTATAGTCTACGGATGTCACATTTAGAATCTGTAATTAGAACCTTTAATTAGAAAACAGTAGGTGGATCACAGATGATGTTTCCTGAACGCAAAACTAAGTAGCAACCTAGTTCAAAAATATCTCTTGGGTGTGAATGGGTCACAGTACAATCAGCATGACCGTAAAGACTTAATAATTCCTTTTATTACGATATTTGCCTTACCAGGCAGATTAGAGTGTTTCTATGGACTTTCTTAAAAGTCAATATCTTCTCATTTTTAATCCTCATTTGCAGAGATGATTTTTTGCTATAAGACAAGTCAGTTTACAGGTGAGGTAAACTGTAGACCATGTATTTTATTTCAATCTCTCTAAAAGAGAGGAAATACCAAAAAAGGGAAACCCATCACTTCCTTAAGAACATTTCAGAGACTTGATTGGGGAGCTGCTCCTTCTGGCTAGCTAGGCTACTTTAAGAATAAGTACTACAAGGCTACAAGCTAACTTTGAGATATTTTTATATGACAAAATTACTTAAAATGCAGAAACTTGTTTCCTTCTGTGTATTTTACCTTGAAAAGATTTCCTTCGGGATCCGTCACCTCACAAATAGTGCTGGAAGTGTGTTTCATAATGTATCTCCCTGCTTGTTTCTCTTCTTTCTTCCTGATAAAATTGTAAACATCATGGGTATAAACTGCTGAGCAATCTTCATCAATGAAAAGAGAGCCTGTTTTGATGGGTAAAACCTATCACAGTAAGAAGAGAAAAGGTTCAGTCCTGAAAGGTGAAATCTTCAGTTTAGAGGTACCATGAAAATGAAGAACAGATGCAAATCAAGAGGATATCTCTCAGACCTTTATTACTGAATCATTCAATTTTAAGAGACTAGAGGAAGTGAAAGAAGATGAGGTCCAGGAGTTAGACTGATGTTAGGCTCTATAATATTTTCTTTAACTTCAGGAAATATATATTTGTGATTTAAACATACTGTATAGTTGTAAGGAAATATCATAGAATCCTAGAATATCTCAAGTTGGAAGGGACCCATAAGGATCACCGAGTCCAACTCCCTGCTTCTTGCAGGACTATCTAGAAGTAAACTATATGACTAAGAGTGTCGTCCAGATGCTCCTTGAACTCTGACAGGCTTGGTGCTGTGACCACTTCCCCGGGGAGTCTGTTCCAGTGACCAATCACCCTCTCAGTGAAGAACCTTCTCCTAATGTCCAATCTGAACTTCCCCTGATGTAGCTTCATTCCACTTCCTCATGTCCTATTGCTGGTCACCAGAGAGAGGAGATCAGCACCTCCCTCTCCGCTGCCCTCCTTGAGAAAGTTGTAGGCTGCGATGAGGGCACCCCTCAGCCTTCTCTTCTCCAAGCTGAACAAATCAAGTGACCTCAGCTGCTCCCCTTAAGTCTTGCCCTTGAGACCTTTCACCATCTTGGCTGCCTGCCTCTGGACGCACTCTAGTAGTTTGATGGCCTTCTCATATTGAGGTGCCCAAAACTGCACAGTACTTGAGGTGAGTCCGCACCAGTGCAGTGGCGGACAGTCACCTTCCTCGATCAGCTAGCTATGCTGTGCTTGATGCACCCCAGGACATGGTTGGCCCTTTTTGCTGCCAGAGCACACTGTTGACTCATATTCAACTTGCCATTCACCCAAACCCCAACGTCTCTTTTCCATGGGGCTACTGTCCAGCCTCTCATCCCCCAGTTTGTACATATAATCAGGATTAATGCCTCACAGGTGGAGAATCTGGCACTTGGCCTTGTTAAATTTCATACAGTTGGTGATTGCCCAGCTCTCTATCCTTATCTCTTTGTAAGGCCTCTCTACTCTTGAGGGAGTCCACAGCTCCTCCTAGTTTAGTATCACCATCAAGCTTACTTAATGTACGTTCAAGTCTTGCATCTATTAAAGAACATTGGCCCTAAAACTGATCCCTGGGCAACCCCACTGCTAACTGGCTGCCAGCCTGATGTAACCCCATTTACTATAAGTCTTTGAGCCCAACCCATTGGCCAATTGCTCACCCAATGTATTACAGACTTGCCTAGCTGTGTGCTGGACATTTTGTCCAGAAAGCCACTGTGAGAGACAGTATCGAAAGCTTTGCTAAAACTAACAAAAAAACCCCCACATCTACTGGCTTCCCTTGGTCAACCACATGGGTGACGTTGTTGTAAAAGGAAATTAAGTTAGTTAATCAGGATTTTGCCCTTGTGAACCTCTGCTGGCTATGACCAATGACTGTGTTGTCTATCGGGTGTTTTTCAGTAACTCCTAGAATAATCTTTTCCATCATTTTATCAGGCACTGAAGAGAGACTGACAGGCCTGCAATTACCAGGGTCTTCCATCTTACCCTTCTTGAAAACTGGGACATTTTCCAGCTTCCAGTCGACTGGAACCTCTAATATCTAAATAATGGCAGAGTAAAAAAGAGATGGAATCATAGGATTTGTGAAGGCTATAGAGAAGGGACTTAAAATACTCAAGGTGAGAGACATTTATGGCAGGGAACTTGGAACACAAAGATACATTTCACTGTCACAAACTACAAATAATTCTCACCTGGTATGTTCCCTGTGGCTTTGCTATAATAGATGTCCCATCTCCAAAGATGGTACAACAGGTACCATCCTCACAATTTATTATAACAGTAGCGAACTCAGGATTCTCTACTTGTATGCATTTCACCTTCCTTGTGATGGCTTCTGAGGGTTCATCTAAGAATTAATACAGAACAACTAGACAGGAGCACATGAACCACGGAAAAGTCTTAGGATTCAATTTGCTTTTTCTCTCATAAGGCTGGACCTTTATCTCCTTGGTAAAAGACCCTCAGACTTCATAATGTCCTTTATAAAAAAAAAGTTATGTTAGGTAAACAATATTCAACCTTCAAATTTTTGGACAGTGCAGTGACTATAAGAAAATCCAACAGCAAAAAGTGCCTGTAACCATCTGTGGCTGGTGTGGTCAGGAGAGTACTCTCTAATTTATCAAGTACAGTACTAACTGTAATGATCTTGATATTTGTAACATACAAGTTGGACCACTGAAATTTTTTATGCCTGTGATACAAGCTCTAGGATGTGAAGAAAGTAATTTTCAGCAGCAGAAGTCAGGAAAAATAAATCAAACTGATATGTTAATCTGGCCATTGCCTTCTCATTGAACAGACAGACCAGTTCAAGGTCATTGTTTTGATTTTTAAAAACTTACAGGGAAGTGTTCCACAACCAGAACTTTATATTGTGTTTGAACACAACAGTTCTGACACCAACACAGTAAAACACTTGATGTTAACTACAGAACTTACCCAGCAACTGAACTAAGCATGCAGAACACACTGCCAGCCAGAAGAAACACAGATGACCACTAGCTCCACTTGTTTCAGGCTTATGTAGTTTCAACTTGTATGAGGTATGCTATTTCCCATGGCCATATTCAATCACATTTTGAATACCTCTGAGGTTGGTTAGTCCATGGCCTCTCTGGGTAATATGAGGATGCCCTGGTCTTTTTACACCTATTCAGTCAGGACTCAAATCAGCTTGGTTGTTTTATCAGGGTAGGTGAAAAGTGGGCAATGAACATATTAGAACTTGGGCACTGTGGTCTCATGGGGAAGGTGGGTCATGTAAGTATATACATGGAAAGAAGGAAATTTGCTTGTTTGCTACAATGCAATTTTTCTCTAAACGCTGATGAAAAAAAGACCAAGCAGACAAACTAAGGTTAGACTGCACTAGTGGATTTGTTACCTAGGCTACTGATATGAGCCTTCTTTAGTATTTATCTGCTTCACAAGATATAGCAGAGATAAGCGCTCCCCTTTTGATTTTACCTGTTCCCTCATTATCCTCTGGTACAAAAAGTTCTTCACAGTTTTGATAAAAAGTTGTGATCCTAGTACCATCAGTATGATCTACTACTCTGCTACCATCTAGCTTCTCAACAATTATCACTTCATCTTCTCGTACAGTCATAACCTGAAAGAATGAAGGAATACACATTTATATTAGCTCTGTGATACCTGTAACAGCAACAACAGTAAAACAAGGCATTCTATACTAAAACTCTGATGAAGCTAGGCTACTGCAACTTCATCTACTTCAGAAACCAAGCACTTGCATTTTCTTCAAAATCTAAAGCTTTTGTGTTAGTAACCGTGTAATAACACAGCCTGAAGGATATATGTTCAAAGAACAAATCCTACAACTTATATGATGGCAGTCCTGTCTCCTAGCTTAGTAGGCAGTGCTATAGCAACACAAAAATAGTAATACCATTCCATTAGCTGGGTCAGTTGCCTGATAGATTAACAGTGGTTTCAGATTCATCCTCTTTGCACCCTCAGTGCCCACTTGAATGCCTGATGGAGCTGTTGTTATCCAGGTTCCTGCCTGGTTCTCCTTAGGTTGCTCAGAATTAACCAGACCCTGCACAGTATTTTCAAAAAACCCATCCTTGATTGGGTGTGATACACTGTTTCTGTCACTGCCTTTTCCTGCAGAAACAAAAATTTCTGTATCAGACTTGGTATTTCCTCAGGCAAAAGACAAAAACAATAAAGTGAAGAGTTTTTGTGAGCATTGGTTTTGACAGAATTGAAAGAACTATTTATCAGGCTGGAGGAAAATTACAAGTGATGTTACTCAAAGGTGTGCCCTTGAACTAATCTTATTTAATGTGCTCATTAATTTCAGATAAAAAGTAAACAGCATGCTAATGACATCTGATTATGACATGACATTGGAAAGGAGTATCAATGTAGAAGAAAATCTGAATGTATTACAGAATAAAAAAAGCATCCAAAACTGTCCCATGAGCTTGAAGATTGAAGTAATAGGAATTTGATACAGCCCACTTGAATGAAATTTAATGCACAAAGGAATAAAAATAATTTATGATTCAGACAAGTTTGCAACAGTAGAAGAAAAGAAAGACCTGGAGGTATCATTCATACAGAATGACTACAAGTCATCAGTGTGAAAATATGGTGACAAGAACGGCAAACATAATCCTATGGTGGATCAGAAGAAAAGGGATGGAGATTCCATTGTGAAAGGTAATGGAGAAATTTTAAGAATCTTTCAAGATTCAAAGATAGCTTTGAATCAAGATTCAAGATTTAAGAATGTGATAGAGAAGTCTGGTCTCCCATATTCAAGAAAAGGAACTAAGTGTATGCAAAAGACAACAGCATAGTCCACTGAGGAGTCTAAAAGGCTTATGGCATATATGTCCTAGAAAAATAAAAACCAAACAAAAACAACAAAAAAATCCAAATAAAAACCAAACCAAAATGATACAAAACAAAAATATATACAATGAGAAAGAAAAATATATTAAGTCCTCTGCAAGAGAAGCATTTCATAATACCAAGACTAAAATCTGTGTAACACATAAGTAAGGATTTGACACTACTGTAGTTACAAGGATTTCATTTAAAACACACTGTGATGAATCAGTCTGCTACCAGCGTAGTTCTTACATACCCTTTCAGAGTCCTAGCATATTAGAAGAAAAAGAAATCTGGAGTAGGAGAGAAATTATTTGATATGAAGGTAACAAATTAGCAGTGTGCAGCAGCTGAGTACAGGTAAAATTGCATTTTCACACTGGCAGAATTTTCAGACTAAAGAAATATGCCCTTTATTAAATATGATCAGCCCTGCTAACTTTAAATCTGCCAAAACACTGGAAATGTTACCTTTCTTAGTACTGGTCTCAGGTGAAGGCTCGAATTCTGGTAACAGTTGCATGTTATCTGGAATTGTAGGTGGTGGTAGGACAGGGCCAGAATCAGGACTCCTACTCACTGTGCCATCAGCAAACAGAATCTGCAGCAGTCAAGGACATACTAGAGGTTAAAATCACTTCAAAACCCAATAAAAACCAAAAGAAAGTCTCAAAAGAATGTGTCACAAATGCAATAGTCACTAGAATATCATGGATGATGGAGGGGGAAAAAGTAAAAGACTCCGAGAATAAATACAAGAAATAAAAAATGCTATCTCAAAAATAAAGAACTGCAAATTGCTGCACTTCACTTATATAATTAACAGAGACTCTAGTAACAAATAGGCATTATAAAAGTAAACAGTAAAGATTATTCTTTGACTATTTAAGTGGTCAAAGGTGTCTTTTTTTGTAGCAGTGGTAACGCATCTGTACCACCATACTGATCTGTATTCAGGTATTCAACATGTCTAGGATTGCTGTTAATTTTTTAGCTATCAAGACAGCTAACAGAGAGAAGTCATAAAGCTGGTTTCTGAGTTGTATTGTCCATTACACTCAAGTCTTCATATGCATGTTCCCTGTGTAGCAGGGAACAAGTATCCCTGAATTAATTTACAGACACAGTACAGGTGCTTTAGGGAGAAGACAGTACAATGTGGAAAACAAATGGACAAAGTACAGAAACAACTCAAGAGTTACAGTTACTGTAAGGTAATTCACTATATACACAATTCACCAAAGCCCAACTAATTTACACTTCAGATGTTTAAGTCCAGAAATGTAGTACTCAAAACCATTCAGCTATTTCCTAATCCCAAAATGCCCAAAATCTTCACATGCCGAAAATTTTCATCATTAAAGTTCCCTATGTGCCTTAAGTTCTGATTCTGAACAAAGCCAAGAGCATTTTAGTCCTGACATGGCTGCATAACTTGGTGGTTACCTATCTCTTTCATATACAAACTGGACACTTCTCTATCTCAGTTGACAAGCACAAGTTCAAGGGTAATCACACACACAAGCTGCTTTCAATGAATTCTACTAAACATACCTGGGTAGATCCATCCATCATGTACTTTATGACAGTTCCTTGACTGGTGATGACTCTTGACACCTCTTGTTCTGTTTGCCTTGCCACAGATGTATACAGATGAGAGTTCTTTACCTTTTGAGGATAACACTGCCTAACCAGAATTTCCAGAGTAGGCTGCTTGGCCTGTTCTCTTGTGTCCTTGTGCTTTATTTCACCTTCTGTAACCTCATGTTCCTTCTCTCCACTTTCCATAGTCTCTTCCTCCTTCGCTTCATTTGCTTTGGTCTCACCTTTCTCAGCCTCCTCTTCCTTGGCTTCATCTGCTTTGGCATCACTTTTCTTTAATATCTCTTGCTCAGCTTCAGCTGTAGTGGCTTCACCTTTCAAATCTGAAAACAAATTCTGAATTACTTAATACTACAGAGTACTCATTCAAACAGTTCTAAATACCCAGCATCATGGTGTCTACACCAAGTATGCAACTTCAGGTGAGTAAGACTAACCCTCCTTGGCTTCCTCTGTAATCCACAGAGTAAGGGACAGATTCTGTTTTTCAGAGAACAATTCAAAGCAGTCATCTACTCAGAAACTCTGCAGAGGTGTCTGTCTTTCCAAATGAAAACAAGGGAAATATGAAGATGGATTTATTATGGATGATGAACTTTTGGAAGACTGACATTAGGTGAGAGGAATTTCCTAGCTGCCCATAAAGGTGAAAATAGATACTGAGTTTCACCAAGTTTGAGTTTGTATAGAAACTGAAGTTAGATATTTTGTCTACTTGAACAAATACGCTTTTTTGAGCAAATTATGGCAGTGTGTTCAGTGTGCTAATGGGTATAATTAAGGTAATTGTGTCAAGAGACTACATGTATGTGTCCATAATTGCTCTGTTCACCTCATCTGTTCAGCATTCCAACTCATGCTCCTTGACAAACTATGTATGTTTGAAAACCCTCTGCATCCTCTTACTACCAGATTGACCAGAGCACATTTATCCTAAAATGGCAAAATGTGCCAAGCTGGCTGCATCTGCAGGGCCATTACTGGCAGAGACAGAGATGTGATCATCCCACTCTACTCTACTTGTTAGGTCTGTTCTCCAGCGATGTGGCTCGGGGGGACCTCATCACAGTATTCCATTAAAGGGCAGCTACAAAGATGACAGAGGCTCTCCCTTCACAAGGGGGCACATGGAGAAGACGAGGGACAATGGGTACAAGTTGCACCAGGAAAGGTTTCATCTTAATTTGAGAAAGAAACTTTTTTCAGTGAGAACAATCATTCTCTGCAACAACCTCCCCAGGGATGTGGTAGAGACCCCATTGCTGAAGGTTTTCGAGATGCAATTGGACAGAGGGCTAGATAATCTCATCTACGCTCCCTGTCCCACAAAACGTTGGGCCAGATGATCTTTTGAAGTCCCTTCCAACCTGGGCTGTTCTATGATTCTGTGATTTTGATATTAAAAGGAGAGAGATGTCCAAGAAGAAAAAATGAGGGAAGCTTTTACTAGAAATTCAGATCTAAGTGGGGAAAAAAAAAATTGAGACATTCCTCTCCCACATGGTTATAAATTTGTGCTGGACCCTTGTGTACCATACTACATTTATTAATGCTATTTAATACAAATTTCTTGGTTTTTATTAATTTATATATACTGGACTTACAACTTGGCTGGTTTTTAAGGGGTATGTTGTTTCATCAGTTGCCAGGAAGACAAATTATTCTACTGGTTTTTATGCAACAACTCATCCTTGGGATGTGTTGGAATTACTGCTAAAATGTACTTGGTGTATGTGATACATCTGGTTTATTCCTGGATATGGGCGCCTCTGCAGTTGTGCTGATCTAGTTTCACATACTCAATAGCTCCAATACAGCTTGGCCTGGACACATTTATTGTACATAGGCACTAAATGACATCTGTAGGTAGCTGTTTTTGAAATTGACTGGATGTCAACAGCAAAATTTGCATTCATCTGCTTCAAAACTTAATGGCATGATTACAAAAATCCAAGATTTACTACAATTTACAGTATGACAAGATGAACCTCATACTGGTTTTCAAAAACACTGGGAAATGGAATCATTGCAGAAGGATGTCACACACAGAAACTTGTAAGTATCTAAATAGCCTATTGGTCTTCAAAGGGAAATTCAATAAGGGCAGAAAGGCTTATTATGACTGTTTTCTCTGTATGTACTGGATGGCATAAAATCAAAGGACTTATGTGAAGTAATTCCTGTTTGAAACTGATCATATGTTTTAGAAAGGCAACAAAACCTGATTGTAAAATATCTAGTAGCAGAGTCTCCTGGGTTAGTTTTGTTAATCATTCTTACCATTAAAAAATTAGTATAGCTTAAATCTAGCATAAAGTACTACTTTTCAGTTTCAAGCCCCTGAGATTTGTAATACCTTTGAATACTGTGTTTACAAGCTCTCTGTTTACAAGCTCTCACCAAAATTTTGTTTCCTTTGTACTTCCAGGCTGACACCAGTCACTCCTTTGACCTTTTCTTTGGTAATTAGAGTTCTCTGGTGACATAAGCTCACTATAAGATACATCTTCCAATGCTTTAATCATTATTGTCACTCTTCCCTGAATCTTTCAAAATATGAACATCTTGTTTTGTGGTCTTAAGAACAGTACATGCAATTCCAAAGGAGGTGCAGATATAGGTAATAAAGCAATCTTACAGTTATCACCTAACATTCACAATATATATGCATTTATGAATTGAATTTGCTCATTTTTCTTTAGTATTCCAATATACACACATATTCAACTGATTATGAAACATGACTCCCAAGTGCTTTTAGGGTTGCTGCTTCCCTGCCCCCAATCTGTTATGTCCAACAACTTGCAATTCTAGATTTTATATTTGTTTGAATTACAACACATTATTTATGTAGAAAATACAATTAAATACACATTATGACAGACTTAGCATCTGAGATGTTAAAAAATTCATATTATTACATCTGAAGTCATCAAGGCAGAATAATTTTCTTCAGTAATTTTAACTTCTTTTAAAATTCCTTACTTTGCAGTGGCTCAGAAAACTAACCTCCAAAACTTTCACCCAGGAAAGTTAATACTAGTCCATTGGGAGAGGAGACATTCAAACTTTGGAAAGCAAGAGCGTTTGACATCACTTGTGTTTGGGAAGCTAATTCTTCCATTTCCATCTACGGAATGAAACAGAATGAGTTTTATTCCACATTCTTAAAAAATAAAGAAGAAATTATACTACAGATTTCAGCCGTAACAAAATATTTTTTAAAAAAGTGCTTTCTATCACTTATTTTTAACATTTTTGAGAGTTTATGGATTCTGAAGTGGAAACATTAACTTATTTTCTCTGATTATGCTATCTTCTTTCATTCCTCTTTATTAACCCTGAAGAACAACTCTTCCTAACTTTATTAATTTTGCTGAGTCATTAGGCTATCTTGCACATGGTGTCAAGAGGAGATGACAATAAACGGATAGTGTGAAGCAGAACAGCATGAAATAATTCTTGAAGTTGCGTATCAGTTATTTTATCCATAATCATTAAAAGATCACAAAAGGTAAGTAAAGCAGTACTTCCAGTCTGCTGCAAATACAGTACTGACTTGAGAAGGGGACAGGAAGGAATATTTGGCAGTCAAAATGTGTAATTCTCTTTGCACTGCTCTGTAGTGGAAACTTTTCTGGTGACTAGAAAATAAGAGGTTGACCTAAGGAATGTCTGAAGACCCTGGAACATTTGTAAAAAATACAACAATGGACCCTTTGATATCATCCCCCAAAAAACCTATGTGACAATGAATTTAGTAGTCTTAATATGAAAACAATTTTGGGTGGCAGACAGAGGTAACAGAGAGAACTTGTCCTTATATTACCACATATTCTTGACTTCTAGGAATAGAAATATAGGGAAAAATTGGCAGATGTTTTGCCACCTATTTTTCAGCATAAAGGATGCTTTACATTTTATGGTTACTTTACACAGTATTACTGGGTAATTAAGGCTATCCTCAATACCCTAAGATTGTAGTCAAAGGGTCATGGAGTAGAAGTCATAGAACAGGGTAGAAGTAACCCTCAGTTGTCACCTACTTCTTCCTTTCTAATGATAAAAAAAGTTCAAGTATGTCTATGTCGTTAGAGAAAACTGTTAACATAACCTATTCCAAAAATTTCCAGGACTGGAGGTTTCCTGGCAATCTATTCCAGTGCTTAACCTTGATTAATCTTACTGACATTTTCCTATTGGTTAGCCTGAATCTCTCTTGCAAAAAATAAGTTTACTTCTATTTCTTCTGATTATATGGGTAGCATAAGAGATTATGGGGTCCCTTTAGCTCTTTACAGAAGGCTGTTCTGTCTTTCAAATCTAGATCAAACAAATTCAAACCGAGTTTTTTAATCTTTCCCCACCAATCAAATTTTCTAGACCTCTGATCTTTCTTGGTGCTTTCCTTAGAACTCTCCAGTGTGGCCCACATTCCTCTTGCAGTGCAGCATCTGTAACTGGACACAATACTTCAGCTGAGGCCCTATCAGCCCTGAACGGAAAAGAACTTCACATATGTAGCAGACTATGCTCTTGTTTATTCACCTCAGTGTGGTCTTTGCCCTTCTCACAGCAAGATGGCATTGTTGACTTATGTATAGCTTGTGATCCACTGCAGCTCTCAGACCTTTCTCTGCAGAACTGTTACTGTTAGAACTGTTACTCATTCTGTACATATATATCGATTATTTATATGTAACTGTAGAACCTTGCATTTATTCTACTAAATTGCATCCTATTTTCCAGGCCACATCCATGTGAATTTGTCACATTCCCTTTGGATTTTAATCCTGTTCTCCAAAATACTTGCAGACTCATGCAGCTGGGAGCTGTACACACTAATATGGATGCTCTTTCAGAATTTTTATTAACACATCAAAAACAGACTGAAGACATTCTCAACAAAATAGCAAAATGCCTTTTGGAAGAAGAGGAGGAGCTTAGATGTCCTCCTGACAGAATTTTAATGGTAGGGGAATTTGTTTGTGTAGGGTTCATTTGTACCACACAATTGTTGTACATTATGTTGAGTGGTCCCTACTCCACTTTACACACTCATGCTCTTTAAATACCTAGCTAAACTTGTTGAAATTAGGTCAGCATGGCTTTTTGTGGATATGGACAGAAATCATGTTGAAACAAGAGCCACAGCATTACTTCATCCACTAGGTACCATGGATGCAGCACAGCTATCTCATATTCAGAGAGTCTTCCAGGCTATTCCTGCAGCTCTCAGTATGTGTTCATTCTAATCTTATTCTTGTTACTCTCTCTTCTCATTTGTTCTGTAATAGAAGCTATCTCCTGTTCTGAATAAACCTGAACTGCATTTAATCCTTCATTTCCATATTGCCCACTCTACCTTTTAAAATAGTTCATCCCAGCTCTGTCAACAGAATTAAGATCTCCATTCAACCTCCCTTGCCAAGTGAGCTGAGAATATAACTCATAAACTGCTCCTGAGTATATAGCAAGAGTGATTTTGGGAGAAGTGGCCAAAGTAACCAGAGTAGACAAAAGACCAATTTTTCAAGACATACTTCTGAAAAAGAGACAATCAGATCTTTAGACTAGAAGGTGGTGAGTTTTTTCAGGGAAGTGCCCTAGAAAATGGTAACAAGAACTAAAGTTGAGTTTCATGAAATGCCTCTGGAATTGGAAGCCACTACAGTTGGATAGTGTTAATATTCCATGGAGAAAGTCTGAGGAACAGGACAAAAGAGAAAACAGTGCAGAAGAAGATGGCAGACCTGGTGCCACTCGTGTCCTCTACATATCACCCACCATCCTGTGGGATAAGCAGAACATAAGAGGGAGGAATGACTGGGCTAATGGAAAATAATTAGTGATTGAAAGTATTATATGCAGTAGATCAGACTTAAATTTGGCTCAGGGTGAGAACCGGGACATTCTATTAGTGGTTCTTTCTGCATCATTTCAGCCGTACTTGATTAAAGGGGGAAAATGAAAACACTACTATATGCTTTAAACATTTTTGCAGTTAGCCTGGAAAGATATTAACAAGCACATTATCTAGAAATGCTACTCTTTTGTAACTTGAGCAGGTTAAAAAGGGATAGCTTTTTACCATAACTATAATTAAAGAATTTTCCCAGACAGTATATTTTAGAGCACTAGCATTACAGGAGACTTTTATGGACCTCATTGCTTTGTTTTCTGATTATGCCTATTTTCAGAAAACTGTCTTTTCCTAAACTGAAGATGATAACTAAATTGGTTTTAATACTATTCATGTTCATTTCTATCCTCCTCTCAGAGTTTGTTTGTATTTTAATTGTGTCCATTTCTGGGACTCTGCTGGTTGGAGAAAACAGTGATAAAAAAAGAAATGAGGTTAAATCATCTCAAATAGCAAACTCCTGCATCCTCTTCCACCATCCCGCTAATATTTCCTCCCATATTTCTTTGAGAACCTTTCCTGTAACTCATACCCTTCCTGGTCTGTGAGACCACTGGATCAAACAAACCTCCAGTGGTTACCTAAAATGTTCTGCCAATAGTTAGCTAATGACTTGAAATAAGCTAGGTTAGTCATTTCACAGAGGGGGAACTGTGACCCATTTCTGAACCGATATGGCCTCCCCCACTGACACGTTTTTATGCCAAAACAGCTTCTAATAGAGGTTTGTGGGAGACATTCAAGATTAAATGCTGTGCATTTCTGATGCACATGGTCCTGTAATTCCTACATTATTCTGTGCCAAAGTATTCCATAACAGAAATTCAGAATCTGCTTTTGAAATGTCATTCATCCTTTCCAAAGGACTGTCCTGTGATAGAAATACTTCAGTTATAGGCAAAAGTAACTTCCTCAAGTTGCTGGTCCCTGGCTTGTGATCAGCTGAAAAGACCAAATTGCAGAGCAAGCTTTTGCAAAACTGTCTCTGCTAATTTATTGATTGATTAGACTTGCCAATACAGGTTTTGAAAAGCACAGAAAAGTTCTCCTAATTGGTTAAACTAAAAATTAGTTTCTAAAGCAGTTCTAGTCACTGAGATTTTAATAATGTAACAAGGTGTAACTACAAAGCCAAAATTGACAAAAGTGTGTGGACCACTGCTTTACATCATGGAGTTGTAAAGCCTAGCTTTATTCACAGCTGCCAATATGTACACCTGAGAACAACTCGAAGAATAAAGCATATCCTTAGAAGCACCATAGTTATGAATTTGTTAAGGCCCAGCATAAAGCCCTCTGAGAAGAATACATGGTTTTGTTAATTAAGTTTATGTATTTGAATTTTTGTTTGTTTCCTTTCTGTGTTCACTGGGTAATATCTATTCTCTCACCTTTCCTTCTTCTTGCTTTACCATGTCATCAGGTGGTGGAGGGTCTATTTTTCTACGGCTTGCTTTTGTAGAGGGCAGAGACTTTCCTGATTTTTGTTTGACAGACTTATCTTTTTTTCCTGAAGCTGATGTAGCAGGAGAAATTATGGTCGGAGTATGAACAGAAGGGATGTTCAGAATTCTTGCTAAAACAGGATCTGTTTCATCATCTAAAAAAGGGGAAAGCAATATTTTCATAAATCTAGATGACCACATCTTATTTTTTAAACAAGATTTTCTACACTAGATTTTACCTTAGAAACCTCAGTGCAGAAGTTTATTATTTTACATAGAGGGAATGAATATATGAAATTATTTAGACAATCATTACACAGACTGACTACTCGCCAGCCTAAAAGGCATCTTGAAATTATTGTTTCCCACAGGTCATCACTTGTCTCTCAAAAATAGAAAATATAATTTTTAAAATGTTCTTTTACCTCCAGAATACTTAGATAGGTGGAGACATTTTGAGTCTAATATCTAGGAAATGATCACTATTGTTATGTTTTATCATGGGCTGATCCAGCATGGACTGACTCCAGCAGTTTTGCACTACATTGCTCTAGTTTGCTATAATGATTCAGAAAGATTCTGATGATGTGGACTTGCTAAGTCTCTCCCAATTCTTAAAGGCCAAGCATTAGGGCAGCCTGTTAAACATGACAGGAAGTAGTCATGTTGCCTTCCAAAACAGTTTCTTGAAAATAAAATAAATACAAACTAAGATTTTCTGTAAAACATTTTTGTTTCAATGAACTGACATTTCACTTCAATCAGAAAAACCCGGCCAGCTCTAACCTTAATGCTTTTTTGAAAGAGTTTTTTTTTTAATCATCTTTTCTTGCTTGAAGGCAGCCTAAGTCCCACACCTACCACTCATGAAATAGCACCTTGTTTCCCATCCAGGCAATTTAAGCTATTTAATTCTTGTCTCTTTTGGAGAACTTGTTACCCTAGACAGAGCAACTTATTATCCACATCTTAACCACACCCATTTATATAAGAACTCAGAATACCAGGGAGCAAAACATGATGATCTCAGAAACCATCTTTTGAAAACCTTTTTAAAATAAATAAAGCAAGCTTGATTTGCTTAGTAGTTTCTACAAAGTATGAAGTTTAATGACAAGCCAGTCATTGCAAGAATGTCTTTAGGAAGACTCCAAAATCCTTCTTTGTTTTGGTAAAATTACATTTTAATTCTGTTTCTTCCAATGAACAATATTGTTTAACATGAAAACTGACACATCAGGCAAAGAAAAATTAAATAACTCATTGACAAACTGCAAGCCAGATCGCATTCAAAGAAGGAAAGAAATGCATCTGGAAGTGTGCTAATAGAACGATTCTGGTGTGAGATCACAGCATTTTCTGTAATGCAGATGAAGTGTTAGTATATTTTTGGCTGAAAAAGATAAAAGGTAGGCCTAAACGCTACTATGTCCACTGTTTCCAGAAATATTTTGGCATAGATGTTTTTAGCTCTGCAGATTACAAAATGCAGAGACCACCTTAAAACTAAAGTTCTAAACTGCTAGAAAGGCTGCCTGTATGTTCATTTGTCTTATGAATGATTCTGGATTTCTGGCAACTGCAAAGGTGACCCCAAATTTAGGACTTTAAGGCTATGAGAAACTGTTAGACCATCCAGTGATAAAGTCCTATTTAGGAGTCCATGGATAACAAGCCTCCCACCTCAGTTTTTAAGCCTTCAATCTCAGTTTTTGTCTTGGCACCAGCATTAAGCAAATGCACTGATATCTGAATATATTAATGACCTTTAGCCCGAAAGGGAAATTTATATCACTACAAAGATTTTTCAAATGCTCCGTTTCATTAGTTGATGCATGAGAATCTGATGCCTTGTTAGGTGTCTCTGCTTTCATGTACTGAAATTTATGCTGTGTGGTTTTTACAGCTTATTGGAAGTCTGACGAAAGGTGAACCAAGCTGTTTTATTTGTAATATGCTAGAGAAATTCTCAGCTAATCATATAAAATAGGAAAGTTTAAAATTCTCCACGGGGTCCATTCTGATACACATTTATTAGACAGCATGGCCATGGAATAAGCAAGTAGTAGTACCCATCTCCAGGTGGATGGTGAGAAGAAACAGCTGACTAAAACTCTGACAGAGCTAATGCTCCATTGAGAAGTAGAATATCTGGAATGAAGGATTCTGAGGCAACTGTCCAATAAAATCGTTAGTGATTGCAATCCATCTTGTCAGGAGAATATAAATATCCATGTGTACTCTCGTGATTTCATCAAGGCACAAAGAGCAAGTGCAAAGGTTCTATAATACCCAGAGAGGAAAGCTCCACAGGTGCTCAGGCAGTGCCAGATTCACAAAGCAATGAGGAGCTTACTTCTAAGTCTGATTGTAAGATGGCCTGAAGTTAGATTTTGGTCATGCTAGAGAAAACAAATAATTCAAAACTTAAACAAATATTAACATTTAACCAAGAAATTATAAAGATGCATAAAGCTGGCAAACAGCCTGAAGCCTTTTGTGATCTTAGCTTCCCTAAATGGAAGACAGAAGAGATAAAATCAGAAAAACAATACGAAAAATGAGAAAAACAATAAGATTTTTTCCAATTGTTTTGAGAAAAACAATAAGAAAAATGAGAAAAACAGAAAAATGAGCATTAGAGAGGTTCCAAAAAATTATTTCCATAATGCAGGGAAAATGAGTAATTTACACCCAATTTAATTAATCAGTGGAGAGAAACTGTGGATTACATGGCATACTGTTCTACATTAGGGATGGGTGGCATATGAGAATAGTCTAAGCCAGAATATTTCTGGTCAGAATTTGTCTGAGTACTTATGATACAAACATCAAAAAGGGGAATTAGGCATGAGCAAGTGATTGCAAAAAAACTGCAAACAATCAAAGAACGGCAGTCAGCAGTGCTACACTAAAGCTCAGCGTGGCAAGGATTATTCTAATGTAGAATAGGATGCTTATGGTAGATGTGAAAAAACCTGAACATCACAGCTGACATGTAGGTGTTTAATTACACATGTCTCTCTTCTATGACAAAATACAAATTTTCACAGTCCATTACACTGCAGATGCTCTCTTGGCCCAAGTTTTAGAAGTCCTTTTTCAGTAATTAATTTGTAAAATGTATTTGAGTAATTAAAACTGATTCTATAGTTGAATGGTTTACCACAGTCCACACAAAGATGCATTCAATTAAATGTTGTCATATTTTAAGAGCTGAAAAATGCTGGGATTGTTTTCTGATTAGAGGAGGGGTTCACTTTTATACGTATGATGGTTTCAGTGGCCTTTCAAATGTAATGGAAACAAAAAGCTCTTGGTAAAAGCAGATGCTGTTTTCACTGTGGTTTTGTGAAGCAATTGCTTCCAGTTGGTGAATGTGTTTATTGAAAGGCTGAGAGAAATCCCTCATTATGTCTGTACAACTGTAACCTAAAGTCCAACTCCTAACGTAAAATGAAAGTTCCATAATCACCTATATAAGTTTACAAAAATATTATTTCTTGGAAAACCAAGAAGGTTCCTCAGCAAATCACATTTTCTTTGGCTCAAATTAATTGGCTGATTTTCCTGGGCTACTTAATAACAATACTTGTAAGTTTCTCCCTACACTGCTCTGTTTTCACAGTAAGTAAAAAAGCACAGAGACCTTCCTCCATTTCGAAATCTGAATCACAGAATATTCTTGACAATGTCATTTCATCTCGAGCCTTGCTGAAAATTCCCCACCATGTAGTAACAGCTGCTGAGAAAGGCAGAATTGCATGCAACAAATTATTGGGTTAAGGAGTGTATGGAGAAAAAGAAAAAAAAAAATCCCCCTATGGTTCTCAAATATCCTGTTCTATTTGCTTACTTTACCTGCTGTCTTCCCTGTAGGTCCATAATAGCTCAGGGACAGCTGGATTCCATTTTCCAAGGTGGCTGAAAAAGATCCAAACTTGCTCACAGCTTTCTTTTGATTTTTCAATTCTCCTTTAGAAAAAATTAGAATGAATTTTAAAGATAGCAACACATGTCAGAACCACCTGACCTGCAAAGCAATGACTGGTGTGAACAGTGGCATTTCAATGTGGATGACTAACCTGTAAAATAGATTAATAAAAGACAGGGAAAATTTTATTATATACTACTGTATGAGTGGAATGATAGTCAGTTTTGTGATACCGCTATGATTTTTCATGTAGAAATTGCATTCTAATTAGCTAGATATGTAAAAACACGTTTAATAGCAACAACTAGCAAAAGTCTTTGTGAATTTAAACTGCAAAAGAACCTAGTCCTGGAATCAAGGATCCTTGTTTCTGTTCCCTACTTGGCTGACAAGAATGCTGAACTGCTCATTTCTATCAGGCATGGCCTATGCAGTAATAAAAGTCACTGCCTCTAAGGTACTGTCACAGGCACTGTATCTTGAGAAGAAAGTAAAAGAAAGGAGAAAAAGTTGAGAAATTAGATCCAATGATATGCCTGGCATTTGTGAAAGCAGATCAGGAGACAAGCTCACTTAGGGATGCAGGACAAGATGTCATGTGATGAGTGCTTGATCCTTGAAAACCATGTGGCCCATGCACAGTAAAACCTCTGAGACAGTGACACTGGGTCCTCCCTTGCCTCTAGTTCAACTCCTACTGCCTTAAAGGAAGAGTCTGCTGGTAAAAGGAAACCCTTGGGATTTCCAGTATGGGGAACAGCTTCTTAAAACTGTGAGGAGCAGCAGAGAAGACAACAAAAGAAGGTTAAGGCAGGTGCCCAACACCTAGCCATCTCCCAGTTCTTTCATCAACAAGGCACAGATGCTGAGACTTTGTCTGCTCCTATTTACTGCCATTGCAATGTTTATCAGTGACTACCACCTGCAGCATGCTGTTTTGACATTTTGACTGCATTAAAAGCTCACCATTGTACCATTCAGCTACTGCCAAGTATCAGAGTTGGATTAATTCTTCTCTTCCTTACTGCCTTTCTATAATGTACTCCTGCCTACACAGGAGGAAAGCATCTCACTTGTGCCAAGTGAATACAACTTGCCTCAGATGCTGGCACACTGGTGATTTAAAGTACTATTTGGCAGACCTCAGATTTCAGAAGGGCACAGAAGAAACATCTTATCTGCAGAAGGGATGCAAATTTTCTATTAGACAACCTACAATTACATCAGTGGTGGCAGCTGAAGCCAAGGAGAGGAGCAAGGGCAGGATGCTTTCTGACACTGATGAAGATAAAAAGAGCTAACACACCTAAAAAAGTCATACTTTTCCAATACTCTCCTGTTCAGTGAAGGCAATTCCATAGTGTTTTTTGCAAACATATATACAAATCATTACGGACTGGATTCCTTCTTGGAAACACTTTCACCTGGGTTCAGAAAGGATTTGGATTCAATGCTTTCTGAGTGTTAGTAACATGTCAACCAGCACTAGAAGCTGCTGAACTGCAGAAAGATCTGTTTCTACAGCAAAAGTCTTGAGGACGCACTAGTGATATGGTCACCTGACCCACAAATGGAGGTACAGTTCTGTGGGGGAAATCTTCCCTTTCAAGGGCAGACATTTATTCTGGTCACAATGGACATGATTCAGTTTGCATCTTCTTAGGCTTTCCCAGGCCATGTTAAAACCTGAAGGAGTCCTCTACTAAATAAGAAAATTATTTTCTTAAGGAATAGTGACTCTTTTCATTGATTTCCTTGCTTTGGAAAAGAGACTGGTTTGCACCTGTTGACCTGTACTGTGGTTCTACATCTTTGTAAGATCTCTACATGGTGTTTAAGTCAGCCAACTGGATTTTTACTTCTGTTTACAGAACGCTGATTTTATTTACTCTCTGCCATTAGTAGGGATTTATTTTATGTTAGTTGATAAGGTTTGCATCCAGTTACTAAATATGCCAAACCATTAATTCTTTATATCAGTGATGTCAATCCACTAACCTGATCTAATTTTCTGTTCTTCATTAATTTCTTGCACTTCAATTTCTTTTAAGTTTTTCTTGGGGTCTGTGATATGAATGAAGAAATTGTGGTTGTCTTTCATCACTTTCACCTTTACCAAAGTTACATCTGCAAAGCAACGGGATATTATTATTGCTCCCACCAGGCTTCAGGACTGCCCCACACCCAAAAAAAACCCTACACCTGCAACTATAAAGCACACAAAACCCAAAATTGCTCAGAAGTGGACTGAATTGCTTTGTGGTTGACCAAGACAACAAAATTAAGGTTAAATGAATTTAGACTAAATATTCAAAAACTTCCTGACACTAAGATCTGAGAGGCTGCAGAATAACCCCATTGCTTAGATATATTGCACGTCACTGGACAAATTATTCGAACATGCATTCTTGGAGTACCATGCATTGGTTGCCATGGAACAAAGAAATATGAACAGATTTTTCTCAACTTCTAATCCTCTGGTACTTTATTTATCAATTGTTAACATACTACAGGAAAACATAAACACTAGTAGTGATAGAGGCTAATACAGAATTACATGGTACTCTCACAATGTCTTTAACTGAACTTCTACTACCGAGATGTGAAAGTGCATTTATGGATCAAGAAACTATGCCATCAGTTAGTAAATGAGTCAAAGCAATGCATAAAGAATTAAAGAATCACCTTTTACAAACTCTATCTTCTCTACTTGAATCTGTCCTCCATCAGATGGGAAAAGATATCGAGTGGTTCCTGATACTTGAATGAGATCCTCCCCTGTATTGTAGCCAAGAAACTGGAAAAAAGAAGTTTTAGATTATGCATAAATGAGAAAGAGCGAGCCATGAAAGAGGCAAATGAAGGACAGATCATCAGGTGCCCACTGTTCTCATCAACATTTTTTGCTTAGATGTTTAACTAATGTAATAATGATTTTAACAAATAGGTAGTGTGTTATTCTCATATCCAAATGATTTCTTAGTTACTAATTGAATAACCTGTTACACATGAGAGCAGAATCTGGTCCTTCACTGGTATGGAGCCATCATGGAAACTGAAGAATAGCAAGTAGACTAGTGGCTTAACGTATAATCACAGAATCACAGAATGGTAGGGGTCGGAAGGGACCTCTGGAGATCATCTTGTCCAACCCCCTTGCTTGAGCAGGCACACCTAGAGCAAGGGGCACAGGAACGCATCCAGGTGGGTTTTGAATGTCTCCAAAGAAGGAGACTCCACAACCTCCCTGGGCAGCCTGTTCCACTGCTCTGTCACCCTCACAGGAAAGAAGTTTTTTCTCATATTCAGGTGGAACTTCCTGTGTTCCAACTTGAGCCCATTGCCCCTTGTCCTATCATTGGGCACTAATGAAAAGAGCCTAGTCACATCATCCTGACACCCACCCTTTAGATATTTATAGGTATTGATGAAATCCGCCCTCAGACTTTTCTTCTCCAGGCTAAACAAACCCAAGTCTCTCAGCCTTTCTTCATATAGGAGATGCTCCAGTCCCCTGATCATCTTAGTAGCTCTCCACTGGACTTGCTCAAGGAGTTCCACACCCTTAAACTGGGGGGCCCAAAATTGGACACAGTACTCCAAATGTGGTCTTATCAGGGCAGAGTAGAGGGGGAGGACAACCTCTTTCAATCTGCTGGCCACACTCCTTTTAATGCATCCCAGGATACTGCTGGCCTTCTTGGCCACAAGGGCACAGTGCTGGCTCAGGGTCAGCTTGCTGTCCACCAGCACTCCAAGGTCCTTCTCAGCAGAGCTGCTTTCCAGCAGTTCAGCCCCCAGCCTGTACTGGTGCATGGGGTTGTTCCTCCCCAGGTGCAGGACCTTGCACTTGCTCTTATTGAATTTCATGAGGTTCCCCTTGGCCCAGCTCTCCAGCCTGTCCAGGTTTCCCTGAATGGCAGCACAGCCTTCTGGCATATCAGCCACTCCTCTCAGCTTGGTATCATCAGCAAACTTGCTGAGGGTACACTCTATCCCATCATCCAGGTCATTGATGAATATGTTGAACAGGACTGGACCCAGCACAGACCCCTGGGGATCACCACTAGTGACAGGCCTCCATCCAGACTCTGCTCTGTTGATCACGACCCTCTGAGTTCTGTTGTTGAGCCATTTCTCAATCCACCTCACTGTCCACTCATCCAACCCACGCTTCCTTAGCTTGCCCGTGAGGAGGCTATGGGAGACAGTGTCGAATGCCTTACTGAAGTCAAGATAGACAACATCCACTGCTCTCCCTTTGTTGGCCAGGCCAGTCACGCCATCGTAGAAGGCTATCAGGTTGGTCAAGCATGATCTTCCCCTGGTGAATCCATGGTGACTACTTCTGATAACCTTCTTTTCCTCTACATGCCTGAAGATGACCTCCAGGATGAACTGCTCCATCATCTTTCCAGGGGTGGAGGTGGGGCTGACTGGCCTATAGTTCCCCAGGTCCTCCTTCTTGCCCTTTTGAAGGTTGGAGTGACATTTGCTGTCCTCCAGTCCTTGGGCACCTCTCCTGTCCTCGAGAGGACAGGAACGAAATGGGAAGGAAAGAAGAATTCTGGCCAAGTGCAAAGATACAAAGTACAATGCCATGGGATCAGATAAAGGGCATATAAAGATTCAGCTTTCCACCCTCTAGATTTTGGAATTCAGACACTGTAAATCTGACTTTTAGATTGCTGTGCCTTCCAAAGAGCCACAAATTGGCATAAGTTAGGTGAGTGTACTCAGGTTCAGACTGAAATGTTGTATATTTCCGAGTCTGAAGTTTATACTCAAGCAAGTTTAGACTAAAAGATATTGACCTACACAAGTTTTGAATGCAAGGCTTTGACGCTGCAAATATAAAGCAGTGCAAACTGCCTAAAAACTGTTTGGATACAACTAGTGAAGAGCTCCCTCTAAGAAATATCCCTCTATTAATGTAACAGGCAGAATAGCTGCCTCCAAGAACATGAATTTTGTAACAGGAAATGGAAGAAGCAGTGAACTCCTTTTACTTGATTTCCAACGTAGACAGACAAAAGTTCAACTAGGTCTAGCAGTCCCTGAATACGGGATTTGGAACAGGTCTTTATGTTCCCCTTTCCTACCCTCTCCCATGAAAACCACATTTTTAGGCAAAATTCATCCCATGCATGTATTTTTTATGGACACAAAACCACGATCAACTTACCTTTGTGTTCATGTCATATGTGCCAAAACCCATCCAAGTTAAATAGTCTTGTGTATGATAATCTTAAACATAAAGAAACTGCTTTCCAAAACTTTTAGGAAAGGATCTGCTGCTAAAATGATGGAGTTGAACAAGACCTAGGTAGGCTTAATTTGCTCTGAACTCCAATTTCACAACGGATAGTATCTTTGCTGTAATCTTGACTCTCTGTATAAATAGTTAGTGCTTTCCTAACATGGTGCAATAATATGACTCCTTACCTTATAAGCTTTCTCAGAATGTGGTTCTGGGATGCTGGGATCCTCCTGAAGTTCAGGGGCTTTTGCTGGCTCATCTTTAAACTTCTCTTTGGAGGGTTTCTGGTTGGAACCTTTACTTTCTTCATGTATTATTATCTCCTGTCCTTCCTTTTTACCTCTTGAATTTTCTGTTTTTCCTTTTTTTGCTTCCGTAAGTTGTTCTTCCTCTAGAAATCGGTCCTGCTCTTCCTTCCAAGCCTATGTAATATGTTAGGAATTCAAATTACTGCAGTTCTCTTTGTATTACAAGATATTTCATATGTGCATGCTGAAAAGAGTACAAGTAAGCAAACTCAAAGGAACCAATGTTCTAAGCCACTCTCACTCACATGTTTTCCAAATGCGTCGACAGTTTTACAATATTGCACACTATATTTTGCATAAAATTACTGACTCATTCAATCCATAGGATCAGTCATTCTTGACCACAGGAGGTATATAAAATAATTATTTGTATTTTACACATTCAGTAATAAAAGGATTATTTTGTTGTGGACTTTTCCACAACATGTTTATCATGAAATCAGAATGCATCACTGGCATTATTTTATTCCCAAAATGCAACTGTGAGACAAACTGATTTTATTCTTCTACAGAAAGAGGAATGAGGTATCAATGCCCAGAGTTAGAATTACCAATTTTTATCAGGAAGACAAGAGACATCCAAGATTTTCCAGATTATTTAGGGCTTTGTAGCATTTTATAGTCTAAGCATATCAAAGCACAAGCATTTATGTGGAAGAAATGGCAAGCATTCACAGTTACAAGTTAGCATTAGCCTAACTTGAGCCGTGTCATCTCAAGTTGAGTACCCAGGAATTGGTGAGGAGTCAAAACAAAAGCAGGTGAGTATAACATCAATTAAGCTAGACTTGTGCAGATTAATGGACAGTGCCAATGCTAAGACTTAAAAAAATGTGTGCTTAGCTCCTACCTTAGCCAGAAACTTACTGTGTGAACCTAGCTGACTCAATTGATCTGTAGTGCACGACAGTGGTCTACATCTATAAAATGGGATTCCCCATTTCCATCACAAGGGAACTCTGAGGTACCATATTTACATTCCTTACTTTCAAAGAGATGTAGATCGTGAAAGTAGAACTTGGGTACGTAAGCAGTTCCATGAACCTGGATCTTATGCTTTCAAAATTTATACAGAAAACTTAAATGACAAGTAGGATATTATCCATAACTCTCGTTTCCTAGTTCTGCAATTATGAATTGCTTTTGGAATGTCTAGTCTAATTCCAGTCTTCCCTTAAGAAAATAACATAACATAACTGAATCAATAAGAAATAAATTAAAGAAGACAAGAAATAAAGTATACAAAAAATAGCCAAGAGCAGAAAAACTAAGAGGACTAAGTCAAGTCTACGTAAGAATGAAGGCTTACCTTCCGGGGAAAGCAGTGTTATTTAGTCAATTTCAGAAACATACATATTTTTGCCTTACCTTTAGAGAGCCTTCTCTGATAAAAGGACTTCTTTCCTTGTTGGATTGGGATTCTGGAATAGTCTCCACTACGCTCTCAGGTCCTAACATGCTACCTTTGAGAAATGAAAGGGGAATAAATGAGGTTATAAATATATGAAAATGTAATAGTTTTTTTAAATGGAAAAATAAAAATAAAATAATTGCAAGTAAATAAAAAATATATATTTGTAAATAGTAAAAGTATAAAAGTAGAATAAAGAAATTGTTAAAATATTTTTGGAGAGAAAATAGACTGTTCAGGTTAGAAGAAACTTGTCTAATAACTAGTATTACTTGATAGTCATAACTGGGGACCAAATATGCTTAACAATATGTCAACATATTTAAAGAGTCACTCTGCTTCTTGCTATTGAAGGCTTTGCTCCTGCAACAAGATTTTTTTTTTATGCAGATGAGCAATGCGGAATAAACAATAAGCAGTATTTATTATTTTTGCTACTACCACTGTTCCAGAATTCAATCCAGTGCTTTAACCAGCCCACCAAACACCAGAACAAGCTAAATACCAGGATCATAGATATTACAACCTTTCAAGTAAAAACAGTTAATAAATGCTGTCTGAACCCTCAAACCTTCACTAAATAAACACCATATCCCCTGTTTACTATTAGGGCTTTATAGCATCTATCACTCATGAAAAGGGTATAGATAAACCCCTATCAAGGGTTTTATATTGTGGTTGGATAACCAATATTAACCTACTAGAAAAAACAAATTAAAGTACACTATCAGAAACTTCTACTTCAATTACTTTGTATTAAAAAGTAAAAATTGCAGTGTGGGCTACAACACTGCCAGTGAAATTGAAATCACCTACATGCACTGTTGCCCATCTGCACATCCCAGCTAGAGGCGATTATCTCCTTTCAGCAAGTAAACTTCTGTCTGAATCATATCTGTCATGAGGCACCAGATGGGCAAGACTCAATCTAGTTCCTGTGACAGCTTGATAGGTACAAATTATGCTTTAGAAGTCATAACCATCCTTTCAGTTTCCAAACTATGATCAGACATGTAACTGGGCTGAGGAAAAACATTCCTATTTTTGTAAACGCTAATTGCTAGTACTAGAAGGTTTCGAAGTGCGTTCTTAAAGAAGGTGAACAAAGCAAAGGCTAAATATCAACAAACGCTTGTTAATACCATTTAAACACACAAATAGACAATTTGGACAAAAGTTCTCTTCTGTCAAAAGGGGTTTTCAGATTTTGCTACCTGCTCAACAGTTACTGTATGAACTGCTTACAATTTTTGCTATCCAAAATGTTGCTTGTAATTAAAGTTTGCTCTGCTGTCTAGTCAATTCCAGTTTCCAGTTTTAGCTTCTAGCCCTCAGCTTCTGACTTCCAGCTGTTATCCTGCCCTTTTAAAAAGGAATTTTCCTGAACCATGTTGCCAACTGCAACTACTGCTCATATCTTCACATGTTCAGTCATCTAACCAGAGATTCATATTTGTATGTAATCCTTGAAGTAATTCCATTAAACAAACACAGGTGTTGTAACTTGACATTAGAGGTCTCAGTTTTCAGAACAGGGGATGATGCAGAATATTTAAAGATGTGTATTTAATTCACATCAAAACATATTTAAGTCTATACAGATGACAAAACATGGTTATCCTACGAAAAAATATATGCAATTCTACTCTGAACAACTTTGGGTCTCAACACTCAACATGAAAGAGGAATTTCCTAGGATAAAACAAAAAGATGCCCATTTTTGGTTTTCTCAGGGAAGCCAATTTTTTTGACAGCACATGCAGGCAATTCCAAAGGTCCTTCTGCCATAGCTTTTTCCAGTTTAAGAGACTATTTCCTTACCCATTTTCTCTTCTTGGTATTTGACTTCCTCTTCTTTCACCCAGTCTTCTATTGAGTTGGCCACCAGCTCAAGATAGTTCCTGAAAAGCACAACATTTCTCTATTTACCATAATACAGTTTTCACTAATATGATTTCAGGTCAAACAAGATCACTTGGCTTCTCAGCTTCTTATGCAAATATTATTCTATAACCTTTGACAGAAGGCTGGCATTTGATGGGGTTTCACTCAGTTTTTACAGGTACTTTTGCCCAGCTGGTATTTGCTTGATATATTTATGTTTGGGATTTTGGTTCTCCTTTCTATACCGATATGAGAAATTTGTCTTCCAAAGAATGCCTGCCTTCAAAGAAAATCCAGAAAGTCAGAAAACAGAGACATTCAGTTTAAGAAAGGTTGAGACTAACTCTCCTCCTCACTGTTTAACCACCAGGATAACTTATTTGCTTAGCTGCTCTTAATTTATATTGTCTTTTAGAATATCCTTCGTTTGTTCTGCAACTGCGGAAATGTTATTCTATCTAATTTTCAGCTCTTCTGTATCAGTATGACAAAAAAGGTGCTTGGAAATTGTCATCCAAATCCAGATTCAAGAGTGGACTGTAGCCTGGCATAATTTTTGAATATTCACAATTAACAGATGAAGTGAACACTGAATAACAAATTGATCCAGAGCTTGCAGTTGGTATTGATAGTTGCATTGTCTCACCTTCCAAAGGTGTCAGAAATGACTGCTATAGTAGTTCATTGTGAACAACTGCTTCCAAGGCAGGATGAAACCTGCAAGTCTTATATGCAGTTGCCACTCAACCCCTTGCTTGGAGTGTTACCTTAATTCTTTAAAGTGAAATTCTACCTGTGTGCAAAACTAAAAAGGGCTTTTAAAGAATGCATGAAGTTCAGTTGTCTTCACAATGCTTTCCACCTGTAAGTTCAAGATGATTCAATTGTACCCAAAAGCTCTGTATGCATTAGTTTTTGGTTGTGAACATGTAGGCAGGACAATCAAATCTTGATTTCATGACAGTTTCAAAGCTCTTATTGCAGTATTACATTGTATGACCAAGAGAACTGACATGTAGGCTACCTACACAGACTGGAGATGTGTACCTCTAAGCTGTACACAAAGTGTATACAAGTCTCTCTCAGCTCCTGCAATGTATGCGGAGCCTGCTTTGGGAAATGTGCATGGAGAAACTGTGGACCATTTACTCAGTAGGGACTAGGTGACTCGTCTTCAGATAGAACCAAAGCTATAAAAACAAAGGTGTTGAAAACAAAAGGCAAAACTAGGCTGGAACCTAGAGTTGCCAATATTGGAATAACTTGAAGATGAATATACGTTATAAATAAAAAAGAGATTATTCGTGTGGAAAATATTTAAGGGCAATGAAACAGTCATTCAAAGTCAAAAATACACATTCTATTAATATGTATTCTGATGTCACTACTGCCAATGTCTGACTCAGAATCATTTCTCAGAAAGGATTATTCTTTTCCAGTAACTTGTGTAATGTGTTTACCATGAAACAGTAAACAAATGTCATTAACTTTGAGCAAAAGAATAGTTTTGATAATGTCTGAATTCATTTGGCCTCCTGTTAGAGTGGCTACTTATCCTAACCAGAGCTGAAATGTCTTATATGCAAGTATTACTGCAGATACATGTGTACCTGCCTTTGGATCCCCCTAGTCAGTAGTATCCATTGGATTTCATGGGCAGCCTCCTGCTGCCTACCCTTTGAACAGCACAATTCCCAAATTTTGGATGTTCTACATGAATTACATGACCTGATATCCATAGAGAAGAAGGAAGGGTAACTGGGATCTCCAGGAGCAAAAGCTGCTGCAACATAAGAAATTTAATTTTCCCCTTGCATGACAATTTGCTTTAACAGGCCCCACTATAATTAACTCATTAGCAGGTAACGAAAGTATATTCCAGAGAGCAACTATGGAACAACCTACAAAGTGGGTCTGTGGTCTATAAGATGTCACAATAAAAAAGTAACAACCGAACACAGACAGAGAACTCCTAACAGAGAGACAGTCAAGCACAGTATGTGTTGTGTATTTGTAAATCTCCTGTAGTGAATGTGTGACCCTTAAACATATCCCCAAAATTAGAACGACAATAATTTTAATAAAAAGAAAAATCAATAAATTTACTAAACTCATCAGGAGCCAGTTATTTCATACAAAGGTGAAAAACAGTATACTACTGCTTAATTAGTAAGTAGGGTTTGTGCCTGTTTCTGGCAACTCAAGCAGGATCTGGAAGCTAATGCAGGCAACAGCTTGAAGTACTCCAGGTATTTAAAGGCTGTCTTCCACAGAAGTGTTACGTTGCTCGGAAACAAACACTAGCAAATATTTAGGATACTTTGTCTGGAAATCTTAAATATATTTAGCAAAAAGGTTGAATAAGGACAGAAATCGTGCTGATTGTTTTGCAGAGAAAAGGCACGTACAGATGCTACATAACAGAAGCGAATGAGAGCCCATAGCTCTTCAAAGACACTAAGTAGCTTACATAGCAGTGACATTGAATATTTCTATGAAACAAGAGCAAAGCCAAACTTTGTTAGCTTTCATGCCAGTTTCTGTAAGAGCACCTTCCTGCCTTGAAACAGAACCCAATGAAGTGTCACTGAACGAAGACAGCTTGCCCCAAGCAGAAGCTATCTTTAATATCTAAGCCTTGTTTCCAGTGTATGTGGAAGGGTAAGAAGGAAGAAGCATATAGCTATTCCATCCTTAACTGAATTATAATGCATCTACCAGAGAACAAGCTTCATTCCTTCTTTGGATGTAAAATTAGCAACTTTTGTTTTACAGGTATCAAGAGCTGTTCCCATCTTTCAACTGGCCTTGAATTGACTATTTCAGTGCCCTTTCAAGGTAACCAGCCAAATTGTTCTAGGACCCCACAGATGAAAAGTTGTTGCTTCAAGGATAAACACTTCCTGAGGAGGTCTGGTTCCTCACTATCTGCTCCTCCAGACAACATGACAACATGCCATTGGAATGAGGCGTTACTCAGTGTGCGTAAACACCAAGTGACATCTTAGATGTACTAGGATATGTGACCTGGTCTCCAGTGTCTGTTCCAAAAGAGTATGGGTCTCGCGTCATAGGTGTCAGCCCTGTGCGGACATTTCAGATACACCAGGCAGCTAAGCTGGCACCAGGTGTTTTACATTTAAGCAACCCGAATCAGGCCCTTAATGTCCAGTGCCCCAAAGAAGAGTAAGAATAGCTGGCAAAGCAAACAGCTCTGGGCTCCAATAGACTTGTAAAACAGACTTTGACACCATTCACCCTCTGCCTGGGTCTATCTGAATGCAAGACCCAGGTTTACTTGAACACACAATCTCTCACTATCTTTTGGGGAAGATTTCAGCTGTTATACACATGCAAAAAAAAATGATTGACCAGACATTTAGTGGATTTGCCCAACCACAAAACAGCCAGCATTTTCTAGAGGGAACTTTTGTGTTTCTGCTGGTAAGTCTCTTCTGGCTCTGGTCCCAGTCACTGCTAATCACAACACCCATTTTTAATGGAAAATAATTTAAGTCCAAGTGCCTGGAAAGCTGAGATAGATTCACACAGAGTTCCTTGACTGAGAGCAAAAAGGTACAAAATACAACCCAAAATAAGTCTTTAGGAAGGCACACTTTTCCTATTAGCATTCAAACCTGTTCAAATACATAGGTACCAACAAAAGTTGCTATTAAAAGATTCCCATATTCTGATAAATGAGGCCCAGCACTTAGAAAGGGATGCCTGCAGACAAGTTGGGGGGCAGAGGCAGGTGTTTTCCACTGGATAATTTGCTTGAAGTTCTTTTTGATAAATCAAATCTAATTAATCCACAGAGCACCAAAGTGACATGGTTAAAGACAGCTCAATTAAAGTTAGCTCAGCTGTCTCTCCATGGCATTGTAGCTTCTTTACATATCAGTACACGGACACATATTCTATTCTCAGTCCATTATTTGGAATAGCAGTTGGATCCACATAAACCTATATTGCTCTTTCAGTGCAAAAATGTATTACAAAATGAATAGGTCCACTGACAAAACCTCTATTGTGGACACATCATCCACTTGCATACTTCTAACTGGTAAGGAGATAGTGACAAGGAATTAAGAACGTGGTATTCTGTGGAAAAAAAAACCCCACATATTCTAATGTATTCTAAGGGTTTCTAGCTTTTCTTGAAAATTTTTCCTAGTGATGCTCACCCAATTTATGTGTACATAGTTGAAAAAACTGGCAATTATATTCTTAGAATTTTCTTGTTCACGCCCCTCACCTGAGGTGTCCTTCAACATAATTTTCTTGATGTGGATATCCCTAATATGACTTTGCGTGTGTGTGTGCATTATATGTATTTTTATAGTTTGTGATAAGGAGCTACATACAGTTACTGCATGGTTCTCCTTGCTCAGAAAAGCTTTGTCTCAATAGAATTCTTTTGATATAGCACTGTTCTTCACCTGTGTGACTTGATTTCTCATGTGTTATGTCATGGTATCTTTTAATTTCAAAGCTTTGCCCCAAGCATAGTCATGCATGTTTTAATTGAAAATGACTGTGAATGAGACATGAAAGATAAAATCAGTTACCTGAATCCAACATTAGAGTGCAATGCAATATCCCAAGTCTCTTGGCAGAAACGATACTGATTCATAGGATTGTGAAGAACCATTAGCAAAGAGTTATCTTGGGTATGATAAAAGGAATCTATACATCTATATTCTTGGGATGCAGTATGAAGAACCTGAAAAGGAAAGAAATAAAGGTACACCCTCCCTGCACAGTAGCATACGCACAGATGCTACACACCACAGCTTTTAGCAAAAGGTGCTTCAGAACTTCACTCTCCTACAAGATGCATGCAAAGCATTTGGATTCCAGCAATCTGAAGTGTTCAGGCAGGTGGAAATTAAAACTCCACTGCTATTCAATATTGAGAAGAGGCAGTCACTATGCTCCACCTTCTGAGACTGACCATGAATTAAATAGTTCAGCTAAATAATAAACAAATTAATATAAATATTAAACAAATACTTAAACAATATAAATTATGACGTATTTAATATTTAATAAATAATAAAAGAACTATGATATACCAGGTAAAAAATAAATTTACTTTTTTTAGCTCAGTTAAGTTTACTTGCTATTCAATTTGCTATACTATGACCTGCACATCTCTGAGATTTACTGTGTTCTACATTATTCCACTCTGTTCTGTACTGCCCCATCGTTTTCAGTGTTTACATTGTCTTACATAAGTTTGTTACTATAACTTACTTTACAGTTATAGCTAGAAGAAAGCTTTCTTTGACACTATTATTTTTACAGAACTATGCAACTGAGGTAAAATTGAAACAATCCCATCTCAAGAAATGTTCTCATTAAGCATTAGTATCAGCAAACCTTAACATCAGCTGATGTAAAAATTATGTTCAGATGTGACATGTATAAGGAAATATGGAAATACTATTACAAAATGTTATTTTTTTCTTGCAGTTATTTTCCATCAGTATCTTTTGACTACAATCACTTATTATTAACAGTTCAGTTACTATGAGTTTTTTATGTTGCTTAAGAAGGAATTCCCCATGTACTGAAATGTATGACCGGAATTTACAGTTGTAATGCTAAAGTGGTACTGAAAAAGTCCAAGCAGCCTTTCCTTCATCCATGTATAGCGCATGTCAGAACCAAACAATAATTGCAGCATAGGATGCTCAGGACAGCACAGGAGCTAATAATCCACCCCTCCCAGGAGAATGCCTACCAACTTAACTCATCTACACTTGAACTTATCTTTCACATTTGTTCTGCCTTTCTGCAAGATGAATTTTAGTCTTTAGCTTGCAAGATTCTATAAATGAAGCTTGTAGCACTAAAAGCATGAAGTACCATTACAACAAAATTTTCTATTATTTGCCCATAAAACATATACTGCATAGGTACTTGAAAAGTATGCTTTCACATACAGTGCACTAATGAGTCCTGTAACTGCCAGTGAGGATCACCCCTAAGGGCAAGATCTTTTTGTCTCCATCACACGTTTAGCTAAAAGACTCCCTACCAAAAAGGGCAGCTGCAGTTTGGCCAAACCAGGAAACAAAAGCCTTTTACAAACCAAATTTCACACAAGAAACTGAAAAGCAGCTAGAGAACAATGGGTTTTGGTAAAAATGAAAAAGGGATAAAAATGAATTCATTATCTAGCAAGGGAATAACCTGTACTCTGCTACTAAGTCTCTGTACAGCATTCTGAGGGGAGACTGTACGTATAAGATTGTCAGTTCAAAGATACCTGAAGAAGAACATGGGGTTTAAAGTGCTCAGCAAAACTCCAGTCTGTCAAACAACGCCTCTGTGTCTTTTTTATGTCTTCTAAGTTTGGTCCTAGGCCATAATTTTCCAGACTCACCTCAAAATACACCAAAACAAAATAATGACTATCAACATTTCAGTGTCAGTTGTATTAAATTAACTATAATCTTGTTGACTTAATAGACAGCATCCCATGTTGCATCACAGTTAATTGCATAATGCTGCACATGTGTAGACCCGTATGGCACTATTTAATAAAAAACACAATTACTCCCAAAGGTTTTTGGTCTAGTCTTTTTTACAGCAAATATAATCTAAATATTTTTATTATTAGGTTATATGTTTTTGAGTTCTGTAAGCAATTATGAATATTTAAACATGTCCTATGAAGTAATTTTAAAATTGCTATATTTATCCAAGGCTGTATGGCAGGCAGGTGTTTCTGAAGATGCCAAACTACACAGTCTGTTAGCGTGACACAGTTTGGCAATTTCTCTCAATCTCTCATGCTAGTATTTGACCTCTGGTAATCAGTGAAACCAGCATAGAATTGTCATTAGTAGCTTCACCAAGACCAATCACCTTAGAACACAAAGAAAGCGATTTCATAGAGCTTATGGCACTATTCACCAAACATTACAGATTTAATATTTGCATGCAGCATTGCAAAGGAATCCCCAGTAACATATCCTGGCACTGATCAGTATCTTCTGCTGTCTCATGCTATAGAGTACAGTTTATTCTGTTCTTTACACTTGCCATATCAGAAATAGAAGGATCCAATTCTTTATTCAAAACAGGATCAGTCAGACCATGTCTTCCATCTTTGCCATTTGTTTCTGTATGTCCTGGAAATTGAAAACAGAATTTTAAGAAACATGCCAGAAATTTCAGCCGTAAACTCTAAGGTTGGAGTGATGCAATTTCCTTAACCTCCCTGATGAGATTGCCATCAAGTTGAAGATTCCTTTTATGACATTAGTCCAACAAATACACGATCAGCTCTGCCACACTTCTTTCCTAAAAGAGCACTTTAAAACCCAGGGACAAGAAGTGCCAGATAGTTCATTTTAAAAATACAAAAGACAGAAAGGGAAAAAAAAGGGCGGAAAAGGAAAAAAGAAAAAAGCAGAGAATTTTTTGTAAGACCCACTTAAATCATCCTCTTATTTGTCCTATGCTGGCCTTGCATGGTCAAAAAGATTAAAAATGCTCTAAGAAGTGTCCTCAAGACTCATACATGAAGAACCATTTTTCTGCTTACTACACAAGAGAATCAATAACAAGCATTCCTTTGCACAGACGACATAAAAAAGAAGGCAAAATCAATTTTGATATTTTCATACATTTTTGAAAAATGCAAAATTTTAAACTTAAAATTAATTGGATTTATAGGAGTTCTACAAGCTACTGACAGCATATTACTTCCGCCAAGGATCTGACCAGTCATTCCTGATAAACTGTCATTGTTACAGTGGGTACCTGATATGAATAGGATCCCATGGAGAATAACTTCTATGTTCTCATAATTTTTTGAAATAATTTATTTTTAATAGAATTATTTATGCACAGAGTTAGTGCAGAGGTCAGTAATATTTGATCAAAATTCACATGTACAAGGAAAATACTCTTCCTGTGAGAAAATACTTTGGAGAGGGTTAATTTCTAAGTGGCTCGTAACCAGCTCAGCTTCCAGACATATATCTGGCTGTCCTTCTATAGGAAATTAGACCTGTTTACTGACTGCCTTTAGAAGATCTGAGAAATCTGAAAGCAAAAGTTTTCTCTTCCAGGTATTTGCTTTAGTGTTGCAGAAGTGATGAAATGTTGGAGGCTATGTTTATAACTGCAATATTTAGTATTGTGACTAGCATAAAAGTAAAATAAACTAACACCCAAAAAGTTCCCAAAATTCAGAAGAGAGGCAGAGAAGCAGAATTCATTTCGTCTGCTCCAACCTTCTAAGGAAAGGATCGCATCTAAGCTGGTTGCCTAGGCATCTGTATTAGGAAAGCATGGGCAACGCCACGAATCTGATCCTTCTATCTAAAATGTTCCCATTTTAATATGAATGAGAGAGTTATAATGGCTCAAATGTCACATAGTAACTTGCTAAAATATACTAATTGCACAGACTGCAAATGAAGAAAGAAAAAAAATTACATGTATGGATGTATGTGTAACTACAACGTATAGCACACCTTTTTAAATTTTCAACATTTTATATCACCTTCTGGAGTCCCCATGTGTAAGTTATATATCCTTTCCACTTCCTAATACTCATTCACTAGTAATCATCTAATTAACCTTATACATCACTTTTAATTTCACTCAGTGGTTGCTACTGACTTTGTAAAGACTCGGCTGCCACCGTAACTCATGAGAGCCTATATTCAGAAAGGTATTTAAGCATGTCTTCAGTACTTTACGTCTCTAAAATATATTTGACGTCATTAGCAATAAAACAGTTTTCTAGTAAATACTTTTCTGCAGATATAATTTTAAAGAGTTGCTTAAATGAACTGTTAATGTTGTCATACAAAGTAGCTAGCTTTGTCTTTATCTAATAATCCTACACAGATAGGCAATGTACAGACTATACAATACTTGAAATTCAGTAATTTGTACAGGTAAGAAAAATCACAGCCCTGAAATAGCAAGTGATACAGTAAAATAAATAGATTTAAATTCTTCAGGAGTAATGTAAACAGAGGGTTTTTTACCAGAGCCTCTTGGAGATTTCCCACTAAACTTCTTTTCCATAAGGAATAGTTGTCTCAGCTGTCTTGCAAACTGGGCTGGATTATCCCAAGGTATATAAGACACTTCAGAATCAACTCCAACCATAGATCCAGAGCTCTCCAGGAGACCAGAGTCACTCAGCCCAGTCAACCTCAGGCTTTCAAAAGTAAACACTCTGAAGGCTCTTTCTACTTCAGCCCAACACAGTTGTTCTAGAAAAGTATTACAATCATTAACTGAAAATGTCCTTACGGCTCAGCAGAAGATAAATAGAAGACTCTGTAAGTGTATTGTTCTTGGCAGCTCTGCAAAAGCCAACAACAATTTCCTTAATGGTATTGAATCAAATTATGTAAGATACATTTTACACTGCATTCGAAGCTGAATGCTTTCAAATTGCAAAATGATATGCCTAACTACTAATCCATCTTAAACGAAGTGTTTCCTACATCTGAATACCTCTTGGCTCATTAACTTTACATAAATGATGTTGATTTTAAAATACTGAGTTGACTTTATCAAACCTGTTAACAACTCTTATTTTTAGTTCATGAAAAGGCTTCCATTACCATAAACTTTGTTATTACCTGTAGCTTGTCAAACAAAGGATCAAATGTTTTTTTTCTCTTCAGACAAAATTTTACACATAATTTATACAAAAGTACACAAGGTGCAAAGGCAATAATGAATCCTATTTATGGTTGCATGCATTGGTATTCACGAACAGTGACAATCATGAGAAGGACTGAATTTTAGGACAGGTAGTTCAGTGCCCAAATCATACAAAGATTATCTTCAGTTTGAAATATTTTCTCTTTACAGTAGTTAAACACCCAAGCACACCACACATCTTGAAAAAGGAGATCTCTCATCTCCTGTTCAAATCAATCACCTTCTTGATAAGAGCAAAGACATTGTTAACAGTTGGGAGAGTTTGGCAGTATTGTGAGGTCCAGTGAAGACCATCAAATTTGATACCCATCAGCTGGAATGCTACAGCAATATGGAATGCCTTAATAGCTTAATGTCTGAAATTAACATACCAACAACTAGAAACAATGCAGCGAGTGTAAATTAATCCAACACAAGGGATTTCAGGACTGAATAGCTGGGAAAAGTACCTTCAAATCCTGTGCCTTATATGATGGCATAAATGTAACCAAAGGGATTTGGATGTTTATATTTTTTAGCAGTCTAGAGTAAACTTTCAAAACTACCTAAGGGTATTTATGCAGTCTTTGAGATTGTTTCACAGTGTACTTCATGGTGGTATGCACACTCCAAGAAAAGTTACCTACGGAAGTGATTATGGTTGAAGAAGTGAATGTGTTCTTGGTTTGATAAAGGGACTGTTATAGAAGCTATTTCATTAACACCAACAGCTTGTACAGAATACATTCTGAAAGACATTTATTGTCCAATAAAAATCTTCTACCTAAGATACATGTGCTCCTCCACCAAAAGGGCACTGGTAAATACACAGCTTATGTCAGCGTCTCCCAAAATGCATTTTACATCCCAGGATCAAAATAGCAATTTGTAAAACTATTTTTTTTTCTCTCTCAGATTTAGTATGTGTTTTTATGGTCGTGAATATAAATAAATGAGTTCTAACATACTTCCAGCTCTTAGTCATGCAATATTTAATACTCATATAGTCTTGTCCATTAACCATGAAACTGAGGTCTAAAGTTAGCCCTAACTTGTATAGTAGGCTAAGGTATAAGCAAGAATGTGAAAATGGGAAATTCTGCAAAGGTTTTAGGCAGCTGAGAAAAAATTTGTCCCCAGATTCCTGCTATTTAATAGGATCATCAAACAGAAGGAAAAATTGAAGTTATATCACTGAAAAAGAAAATCAGTTTACCACTGGTACAATAATGCATGAGCTCGTGAACTCTGGCCAGGCGTTTAGTGTTCTTTTCAGTTGAAGGAAGGGTGAAATGGGTAAGTTTTGTAAGAGGCAGTTTATCCATCATTTCACGTTCTATCTTTTCTGGATTTAAGTTCTCCTGGACCTGGAACAAACGCCAAAGTACCAAAGTTAAAGTGAACTTTCACACCATGTCTAAAAATTATGTTTGAATAAAGAAATCTTTTTATAGCAAAATGCATAAGCATGTGCTTAAGTCAGTTGGACATAAACTTAAATTTGAGCATGTGCTCACAGTGTATTGTTGAATCACGGTGCCAGATACCTTAGGCAGAAAAAAAATGAGATACATAAGAGAATAACTGATGGCATAAAACCAGACACTTGTTCAAAGATACTTGCCTGTGCTAGCTAGACTCAAAAATTCTGGAATACAGAAGTATGTACTGGTCTATTCAGTCAGGCAGCAGGTACCTTCCATGTATCTTTCAGCTGGTCTGTGCTACTTCTCATAATAATGAAGTCTGTAAACTCATTGATTAGTCTGTGATTGCAGCATCCCTATACATTCAAGGATTTATCTTTTGAGACCTATTGGTATCTTCCAGCTTTGTCCTTTTTCTAGTATTACGCACTTACAGTATGTTTTTCTTGGACCGTATCTTCCAAACATTTTTCCTCTATCCACGCCACAAACGTTGCACTATATTCTGAATTTCCTCTGCAGTAAGTATATCATACATATCAAGCATATGCCTGCCAAGAGCATCTCTGTTGGTGATTGCTCAGTCCTGCCTTCTTCTTGAGTACCTTCAATGTGTCAAGCTCAGTTTGTTTTTGAATACTGTTTTAATCAATGGTCAATCAATAATCAATAGTCAAAGTATTCCACAGACAATTTATAATTCATGAAGCCAGGCAGATATACCTTAGCTGTGAAATCTAGAACTGTATTATCACTTGTATTGCCTTCTGAGTATTTTCAAAGTTTAATGGTAAAACTACACCCTGGCTTTGAAAAAACTGAGGAATTCACAGGGGTTTTTTTGGTTCAGAAAGTCTGGAAACTGTTACTTTGAAATAATCCCAAACCTTGCAATCTCTGACCCTTTCTGCCTTTGTTAGAATTTGGCAATATCTTACGTATACACTATACTCCAACCATTTAGCCAATCTGAGTACACTTCTTGTGTTCACTAACAAACTCTGTACCCTTTCTTATACTTCTCTACATCTTAGTATTTAATCTAGTCTACATGCTAAATCACTGTTATCAAGTTAGTAATTAATTTTCTGCAGCTTCATCAGTGTTTGACTAGAGTAAATCAACACAGTTCTGTAATATCTCCCATCTATGCCAAAGGCTAAACATTTTTATTAATAATGCACACAGATCACTGAAAGTAATATAATGCTCTACGTTTGTGATGTGCTCTCTGTCAGTAGCAGTAACCCATTGCTTCTTAAGCAGACTAAACACATGTGTTAGTGCATCTATCTCAGAAGGAAAAATCTAGGCTATGATGTTATGCTCTGTAAAAACACCACTCCATCCTTTCTAGTACATTGAGTGTTCACTGCCTGTGGACTTTAGAACTGTTTATATATGATAGGTAGTACTATACCTTCAGCAGGTGCAACCGCTGAGCCAGGGTATCATGGTAGTTAAATAAGAGAGGGTATTTGGGGGTGACAGTTGTTTTTTCACTGTATTTTGGAGAAAAGTAGTCATATAGATTCTGTTAAAAAGAAAGATGTATTAAACCCCAATAATCAGATTTGTCATTTTAGGAAGTTAACAAAAGACAACACAAACCTTTTTTTCACTCTCAGAAAGTGGAAGAGAAGGAAGGACAGAGGCTAAATGATCTGCAATGGTATGATGTAGCCCATCTGCCCGGGGCTTTGGCACCACCAGACTAGGTGGTGTAAGGTCTTCTTCACTTGCAATAACCTAGCAAACACGATATATGTTAGCATGGTTTACAGTATGACTGCTGCTTAACTCATTAAAACTACCAAGCAGATCCTGCTATAAGCTAAACACACATCCATGAATTTTGTCAGGAAAGAAAACCATAAATTTTTTCTACAAGTAGTAAAAATGCAATTTTCCGTGTTAGTTCCAAAATCATATTCTGAGTATTTTTGCCCAAGTCTATTTTCAGATTAAATTGCAAAAAGTGCTGACATTTTATTTCTAAAAGAAGGAAGATTTCCAAGTAATACTGTGGGTCTTTGCTAACTCACAGATTGTGCCTGAAATCAACAAAAGTTAAATCTGTCTAGCATTAGCACCGATATACACCACTTCTATGTCAGGCTTGCCCTAAGACCTTTATTCTGAGTAAAAGAGTAAAAGTCCAGTATCAATTACATTGTTGCAGGACATGAAAACTTGTTATTGACTTAGCTAAGAAATTACATATTTATTTTTCCTCATTTCATTATACTGGATCTGAAGCCCTGAGAAAAAAATTTTGGAATAACACTGTATATACAGTGTAAGTGCACAGCATGAAAGAAAACCAGAGGTCAGTTTTGAGTTGTGATTCCTTTGTATTGAACCTCCTTGCTCAGTACCTCCATGCACGATCTGTTATTTTAGGCTGAAACAGATGGATTTATTGATCTTTGATCAATTCATTATACCAGGTCTAAGCCTAATTAGCCACAGGAATTATAAAGAGAATATTCCCACCTGTTCTAACATGCAGTTCAGCATTAAGGGTACAGAAAAGTATTCCTCCGGAATCTGACTCAGCAAGTCATTGTAATACCTCATGTCCACAGAAGCAGCCAAAGTAGAAGCTTCTTCCTCTGTTGTAATAAGTGATAAAACGTTAAGATCAATTTCTTCAGAAATGTCCGTTTATACTATCAACCAGTTCAACCTTCAGACAACTTTTCCTAAAAAAGACTAACAAAGGCCATTACTGTAGAGCTCTTAAATCTGACTGTGACTAGGAACAGATGGAAAAAAGTGACTTTCTAAAGAACTTAGTTATCACCACTGCAGTCTCCAGAGACTTCCACCATATAGTCACCAAGAAACTACTCTCACAACACCAAATCACATCTTCAGCTTACTGTGCAAATAATTTCAAGGATTTGTGCAGTCAGATGAGTGAATGGTACAACAGAGTGAACAGCTATAGACCAGTGCTTTAACCCTTTAGACATACCCTGTGACAAAATAACTGTTGGCAGAATTTCTTCTCCTTGCCCTTTTTTCTTTGAAGGTGTAATCTCTGATGCTGATTGTACCTAAAGGAACAAAAATAAAGATGGAACAAATGAGGATTGAGTAACTAGATGGGAGAAATTGATTTCATTTAGCTTTGGTTACTTACCCTAGACCAGATGCTAAACTTTTATATGGCTGATATTAGGGGAGGCAAATCCCACCTAACTGAATGGAACAAGATAGTAAGAAAGTAGTTTTATGAATGCTTTAAATAAGCATTCAGTAGTACTGCTACAAATGGAGTAAGCCCATTTTTTCCCTGCCACTAGTTTATGTCCTATAAGACACTTTCTTCTGCCCACTTAAGCTTCTGTCTACCATAAACAAAAAAAAAAACCAAACCCCAAAACAAATCATGGATAGAACTAATAATCTTTTTTGGATAGTTCACAGATCTGCAACAAGATGTAGTAGCTCCATGCAGGCATAGTGATTTTCCAGACATAAGAAGGTGTCAGCTGAAGCTATTTAAGTAATTTTTACACCTGTGATACTTTATGCCGGCACCTGTATGATCCTTCAAATTTTCCTTTGTTTCCCCAATGCTCTGCTATTTTTTTCCCAATTTTTTAGGTTTTAAATGCTGAAGACAAAAATCCCAATTTCATTCACAAAAAAATTACACATGGAGTGATGGTCCAAGGTGAATTTCTGAGCACATAATTAAAGTCAGGCAATTTTAGCCTATAACTAGTTATTCTCTACAAGAAGCATGGTAAAGCACAAAGGATCCTTGCCTCAGTTACAGGAGGTTGTGTCGATTTGCTCTCTGATAATGCAGGCACATTAATAAATTTGGTGTTTTCCAAGTAATTACAATGCTGTCTTCTCCAGTCCAGGCAGTCATACATTAAACACGCAATGCTTTCAAACAGTGCAGTGCCAAATGCAAGCTATGACAGAAAATCAGATACAAAGGATGAAGTTTGCATACAAAAGTGTCATGTAAATTAGCCACGTGAGTCATTAGCTCTCTAACTAGCAGATCTACAACTGTTTAAAAATCTTGCAAGGGATTTTTTTTCTCCACTAATTCAAAACATTTTATAGAGTTATTCTAAGAAAACAAGGCCTCCTCATCTTTATTTGCCTGAACAATGCCACACCGCAGTATGGACCGAGTACTGCCCAACTGCTTTCATTGTTATAAAGTCTAACTTGTCCTAACAGTAACTATTCAAGCTCTGGTCTCTTACAACCAGAATTTAAGGTTGTTTTTTTTTTTTGATAGGAAGGAACAGGAGAGGTAACTTGAAATAATTGTATTATATCATATGTTCATGTTTCCACTGGTGATCAACCTGCAGCTTATTTTCAAGGTCAACTATTCTCCTGCCCTAGAAGAATAAAAATAATTTTAAAAACCACAAACAAGCCAAAACTCAACTAATAAATGTCATCTCATATTATTTTCTTTCTTTCTGTTGCCCTTTTAAAACAAGGGAAGCCTCAAGTACTGAACTATGAATTCCATAGTTGTGCAAGCAAAGGAATGTCAGCATACCAGCCCAACGCCCAAAGGGAGAGTGCTGTATCTCCAGAAGTCTGACAAGGAAAAAGTCAAGGTTCTTGACGTGGTGTATTGTGTTTTTCACCAAGGCATGGGTGCAATAAAAAGAATAAAACCAACTTCTATTTTAAATGTGAAACGCTTTCAATTACCAAAACCCTATCTAAGACCATTTACCACACTCAAGTTTCAGTGCCTTTAATGGATGTATTCTTTCCCTGTACATCCTAGACATTGTGGAAAAAATGAAATTATTATAATTTTTTAGACAATTTCCATCAACAGCGCTTCTATGAGTGATTATTTCACTTTTGGGAAAGTAGGGGAAATCTCTTGCATTAAAAAGTTTGCCTCTTAAGAGGTGGCTATCAACACTGGATGTCTCGATTTTAAGTGTCCTAAAATGAATCATGGTGAAGAAGCACAACTATCATTAAGGACTAAGTATATTAACTGACCCTTAAGAAGTATTAAGCATCTGCATTCTTCAACTCAGAACTTCTTTATGGTGCTTTAAAACAAGCACCACAAATCAATGATCAGTTATGGAATACTTGTCTCAGTTTTCATAACATTTAAAGACTAGAGGAGATATTGGGACAGAAGTTCTATTTGTGAAAATTTGTGAAAACCAGAATTTTCAGAGATAATATTCTTGCACCATTGTTCTTCCAATTCAATACTCTTCTGAAAAATGGGCTATTAAAAAACCTTCCATTCATATATTACACACTAAAAATCCAGTTAAATTATTGGAGTGTTTTGAATGCACAATCTTTTAAACAAAACAAGAACTTTTACACAGTTACAAGTAACACAACCTGGCTCTACTCAATGGGACATATGCAAAGTTTAGCCACATTATATGTATAGCCTTATTACATGTATAATTTCAGTTATGTGATTCAATTTACTTGCTCTCTCTTCTCATGACAGACACAGATGCTTGTCAAAAGTTCTCTGAGTCTAACCACTAGTGAGTCTTCAACAAAGGAAAAAATTTTAATATTTTCCTTTAGAAATAATTATTTGAACATGGCAATTACTTGCTGTATATAATACTCTATCTTTCCTATCATTGTCTAACAACTTGTCACACGAGTTTTCCTTCTGCATACCTTGGACTTCAGGGATGCAGCAAGCTAGGACTCATACTCCACGAAGTCCACTAGAACAGATTTACTCTATCCACCTATGATTTCACGATCAAGAGTATAAAGATAAGTAATGTTATAAACAGCAACCCAACACGTTTCCACAACTGAGGCATTTTTAATGCATGCCTTGGAAACCACTGTGGATTTAGCTAAACTCTGTTCTGATCCCTTCTGGATCAAGGGTACTTCCCAGCTCACCAGACTGTTTATATACAGGATTTAATGTACTATAAATAAGTGTTAGGAGTGTGTAGCCTATCCTTTAACCCTAATAATATAGACTAAAAAACCAGTAGGTTAAATCATGGCATGTTACTTTCTTTTGTTTTAGCAGTTTATATTTTTTACTGCTGTCATTGTCGATTGAAAAATAGTAGACTTTGTACCTCACTAGACTTGAGAGCCTAGGTTGGAAAAAATTTCTAATGGTTCACTTTCTCTTCCAGTGCCCGGTAATAAGCCTGACTCAGCAGGCTATAATGAGTAATGAGCCAGAGCCATGTTTTGGGTTGGGCAAAAAGAAGCAGTACTGGGTATGCTAAAACAACATTTTATAACAAAAAGCATTCCTGCATTCATTTTAATTTGTTCTCATGTGACGGTTCTGAGATACAGTGAGTAGACCTGCTGTTATGAGGACAAAATTTTTCTGTTATTTCATACTGACATCTGACCCTGTAATGAGATCCAAATTGGGTCTATGTAATGATGCTGAAAAAATTTTATACCTCAAACTGTTTTAAAACTCTGCTGCTGTGGCCTACAATATTAAGAAACTCCAAGTCAGGTATTTTTAGTCACGGGACTCCTTGTGAATACATGATGAATAAACTTGTTGGATACATAGGAAATATACTAACTACTCTGATTCTGTTTCACAGAAGACTAAGCTAAAATTCCTGTCATTTCTAAATTGGTCTTAAATGTTAACAAACCACAATGCATGTCACGCGTTGTGAAAGCAGAATCTACTGACCAACATTTCTCTGTCAGACCAATCAGGGGGAAAGGCACTCTCCTTAACTAGGTGATGAAGTCTGGCAACATTGAAGAGACTTGATCCATGCTTTCCACTGTTCAGAAGTGGCTCCAGGTATCTCCAAAATGTTTCCAAGTCTTTGATAGCTTCATCTTTCTTTCTTTTCTCTGCTTCTACAACTAACATTTATAAGTATTAGATAAATCATGGTACAATGCCTCCTTACAGAAAGCACAAATCATATATTAGTTTTCCATATGTTAATATAATCCCATCTTCAGAGTCTCAGCAAAAACCTGACAAGTCCAGGAAGATAAAGCCTCAGTAAAACACAGTTGCTCTTTTAGAAGGAAAAAAAAGCCAAAACCAGAACCACCCCCTTACCTCTTCCCCCCGCCCCAAGCTAAACAACAGCGTTGAGTATTTGAAAACTAGGAGATATAAAAATCCCAGGTTGCACTTTTCCAAATCTGCCAGCACTACCTTGATGAACCTGTTCCTTAAGTATAGGGTAAGCAAGCGTTATTATCACAATTTTATCGGTGTAGAAATTGGACTGAAAGGAAATTAAGGCATAGTATGACTATGAATTGCAAGCGTAGAAGTTGTATTATTTCTGTTTTTACTGCGTAGTAATGATCAGTTTTCAAAGGTGCTCTAGCTACAGAAAAAAACCTAAGTTCTCAATTCCAGTCTTACAATCACACTCTGGAATCCAAGATCAACCATAGTTTTTGTAGCCTAGTTTAAGAGATGTAAGGACACTAAACTTGCAGTGACTTGCCTTCATCTGGACTTATGGATGGTCAGCACTTCCAAAACCTATGTATGAAGGCCAAATACCTCACTTGTGTAATTCTAGTATCCCCATGGGTTTAAAACAAAACAAATCAGTGAGGCTGTGGATTCTTCCAAAAATGCTCATCTCCTTAAGGTTTTCTAAGTCATATATGCCTCCTGTAGCAGCCATCAGAAATGTTCGCCAATTAACTTATAAAATAGTTTTATCATGATTTGGAAGATATGTCCTGTTAAGTGACTCTAGAAACTGGGCAGGAGACCTGGGAACTCTGCCAAAAGATCCTGTAGGTATAAGACATTCTCATGAGTTCAAGGGAAGACTGAACAAGTACTTTAGAAAACAAACAAGGTAAATCTGTTGAGCTTTGCTAAAAAGACAAAACCACATCAGGATCAGGAAAATCCCCTGACATGAAAATAAACAGTGGCTAGGTGATATATGCATTGAGAAGTTACATACATGCTTTCCCTACTACTCTTTTCCTTTTCCTTCCATTCCTTTCTTTCACCCTCCCTTGGGCATCAGTTTGTGAGCACTTCTGGAGACAGATCACTGGCCTAGACGGCCCCTTGATCTTAAACAGTCCTATGCTCCGTCACAGAATCACAGAATGGCAGGGGGTGGAAGGGACCTCTGGAGATCATCTTGTCCAACCCCCCTGCTTGAGCAGGCCAATGGATTAATCTCTGCATTTTTGCATGAAAGGTGAATGGCACTGTATTAATAGCATTGTAGCTAGACATTCCTCTTTTACAACAGAATAACAACATTTTACTAACTCCACCCCATAGTTTAATAATAAAAAACACATTAAAATGTGAATGACACTTAGGCTTCCCCTTTCATAGAAACATCATGGCTTGCCAGGATCAGATGTTCTACCCTTGTCTACTGCATCCCCTCTTAATTCTTTTACCTGCAGTCCTAAGGCTTTTCCTTCCTCAAGTATATTTTCATCATGTAAACCCTCTCAGAATGAATTAACGTGTTCATGGGTAAACCCAAAAGAAGGTGCAGGAGCTGGGAGAAACTGTCAATACAGAAGAGATTTGGCACAACCCCACAGAGGAACTGAATTACCTTGAAGTCCCACTAATAGAAATGAGGCAGTACCCAGCAGCATACTACATGATTTTGGAACAACAGCAACAAAAATCTGTTATCATCATATAACCATGGAAGAAAAGCAGTTAGTATATACTAACACATAAAATCTGTTATCATCATATAACCATGGAAGAAAAGCAGTTAGTATATACTAACACATAAAATCTGTTATCATCATATAACCATGGAAGAAAAGCAGTTAGTATATACTAACACATTGCACAGTGACTTTGAACAATCATTGGGAAAAAGAAATCCTAGAACCACTAGGATGTGTCAGGTCACACATTTCCAGCAGAAATGGAGAAAAATTAATTCCATTTTGTCAGGATTGGTCCGAGTTCTCTCATTAGCGTGCAGAAAAGCTGAATTAGTAGTAGAGTGATTGGAGGAACAGAAAACTAACCATATGAAAGGGTAATAGTAGTGCTTGACTTGGTAACATCACAAAATGAAAGCCATTAGGGGATGCAAACACCTGGGAAGGAAAAGGACATGAAAGCTGTGGTCCCTAATCCATGATTCATGTGCTTTCATGCTAGGAACAACAGAAACGCTGTAACATAATTGCATTTACAGGTTACTGTCTTCCTTTCTAAAAGTACCTCTATATATTACTGAAATTATCAACCATGATCTATTTTGTAAGTCATTCAACTACAAAATACTTGAGTTAATACCTACTCCAAGGCACAATTGACTATACCTGTATTTGCTGCTGACAAATGTTTGTCTTAATATGACCTTAAAAGCCTCAAAGACACAATAGTACTCCTACACTGTCTACTTCAGTACTTCACTAACCTCACCTGTAGAATGTTTCTTCCTGCTAAATTTTATTTTCTCTACTACAATTTAAACTCACCATTTTCTGTTCTAGCTTCTTACAAACTCGAAAACGTTTATAATTTCTCCGCTACATCATTCAGCCTTCTGTTCTTAAACTTAAGGTTAACAATGCAATTTTTTTTTTTCCTCACAGGTAAAATTTTATAGAACCCTAATAATTAGCTTTCCCATAATTTGGAATTTTTCTGATTGGCACACATTTTTTACCTCACTATTGAGTTGCATAAGATTACTTCACGTATTTTTTAGGACATATTCTCATTTATAATCTGGAGATGGTATTTGATTTTTAGTGGCATAGTGATATCGCTGACCTATGTTCATTTTTGAAGTCAGCATGATAGCTTATTTTTCAAACCTGTCACCTAGCCATGTTTCCTTGGTTTTATTTGTACATTTAATTGTTCCTATATAAGCATACTATATTGCCCATATTAAACAGAATAGTCCTTTTTACAGATTATTCTTCTCTATTCTGTCAAGAACATTTTACTTTTGAACCACACCCCTTTATTCCAATATCCATGAGAATATCAAATAATACCAGACCCAACACCAATTCCCTGGAGTCTGCTCCATGCATCCTTCTATTTGATAATAAACCTTTAACATTTACTCTACAGAGGCCAAGATTTTTGAATGAAACTGCACCTACTATATATTTATGTAGACCTACCTTGCTCACTGTGGGCCATGTGAAACAGCCTTCTTAAAACCCAAATATACAACAGACTACTCCTCTGCTCAGAAGGCCAGTACTTCGTTTTGTAAGGAAATTAAACTTGTCTGACATGATTTGGTCTTGAACAGCAATCTCTAGCTGCTATTCATCTCCTCATCTTCCTTTTAAGTGGTTATAAATTATTTGTTCCAGTATTTTTCCAGACACAGAAATTAAGCATATTACATCGCCTAGGCTATTTATGTTCCTTCCCCTTTTCCTCACAGCTCTTTTTCCACTATCTCACTTGCTCTTTATAGGTTCTCAAATATAACTGAGAATGGCAGGCAGATCCTTAAACAGAATATATTTTAAATTAATCTGAATCAGCTGATCTGAAAAGTTCTCTCCCTTACTTAAGTAGCACTTGGTAATTTTACCTATCCCTCCACAATCTGAAGTTGAATCTTTCTGCTACACAATCATAGAATCACAGGTTGGAAGGGACCTCAGGGATCATCTAGTCCAACCTTCCTAGGAAGAGCACAGTCTAAACAAGATGGCCCAGCACCCTGTCCAGATGACTCTTAAAAGTGTCCAATGTGACCGAGTCAACCACTTCCCTGGGGAGACTATTCCAATGGTTGACTGTCCTCACTGTGAAAAATTTCCCTCTCATGTCCAATCGGAATCTCCCCAAGAGCAACTTGTGTCCGTTTCCCCTTGTCCTCTCCATGTGACTCTGTGTAAAAAGGGACTCTCCATCTTCTTTGTAACTACGCCTTAAGTACTGGTACATGGTGATGAGATCCCCTCTGAGCCTTCTTTTCTCAAGGCTGAACAAACCCAGTTCTCTCAGCCTATCCTCCTATGGCAGGCTTCCCAGTCCTTTGATCATCTTGGTGGCCCTTCTCTGGACCCCTTCCAGCCTGTCCACATCTCTTTTGTATAGCGGGGACCAGGACTGTACACAGTACTCCAGGTGTGGCCTGACAAGCACTGAGTAGAGCGGGATAATGACCTCTTTATGTTTGCTGCTGATGCCCTTTTTGATGCAACCTAGCATCCTGTTGGCCTTCTTGGCCACAGCAGCACACTGTTTGCTCATGTTGAGCTTCCTGTCCACCAGGACCCCCAGGTCCCTTTCCACAGAGCTGCTCTCCAGCCAGGTGCATCCCAGTCTGTGCTGCACTCCTGGATTATGTTTTCCCAGGTGTATGACCTTACGCTTGTCCTTGTTGAACTTCATAAGGTTCTTGTTGGCCCACTCTTCCAGCCTATCCAGATCTTCCTGCAGAGTGGCTCTCCCTTCTGGAGTGTCTACTTCCCCACTCAACTTGGTGTCATCCGCAAACTTCATCAGGCTACACTTGATCCCACTATCCAGACCACTCATAAAGATGTTGAATAACACTGGGCCCAATATCGATCCCTGGGGGACTCCACTAGTGACAGGCTGCCACTTGGAAAATGAGCTATTTACCACCACCAAATGCTACCAGCATTAATTATGGTTAGTTATAACTAGCACCTATCTGCAATGGTATTTGTAATGAAAACAGATTAATCACCCACAACACACATGACAGCAAGGAGTACCAAAAGCCTTGCATCCTTATATCAGAGGTCCACAAAGAATGCATGGTTTAGCCAAGCTGTTTTCTTGCTATGCAACCTATCCTTTCTTAGTAATGGGGAAAACTTGCGTTACTACCTATAATACTACTTATAATACTATATATACTTATAATACTTATACATGATACTACCATGCATATTTATTTCCTCACAAATTTTACTTACTACTTATTTAAGTTTACTGATGTCTTATGTACAAGACAAAGAAAAGATAATATAACTTTGGAAATATTTGGGGAAACTTGCCCCTGCCCCCTCACCCCCAGCAGGTGTTGCAAATAAAATAAACCCATGCTTCCTGCTCTCTGCACTTTCAACTACTTTCTACTAAGACATTACCTTCAAATTTTACAAGTTCTAACAAAACTATAAGCTGGAAATTATGTTTTCCTCTCATTCTTTTCCCAGAGATAAGATTGCTCATCAGACAAATTCAAACATGACATTAGTTCCTTGAGTCCATCAGTTGGTCTGTGATTGCCTAACTCTTAAAAGGTTAAATCTATGTGATTCGTATTAACTCACCTTGGCACCTTTCAGGACAGATTCCCTAGTGCCCACACAATCTAACCTGTAGCATTTGCCACGAAGCAATATGAGCAACTCATTCTGTCAACATGAATGAAAAGGAAGAAATGGCATGCTGAGATAGTTCTGCCTGCACAACACTATAGATAAATGGTTTGTATTCATCAGTGGTCAGAATGGCAGTGAGTCACAACATCCCATCTATGCCCTTCAGCACTCCAACATAAACAATCCTCATAATCCTCTCCCCTGCTCAACATACCCTGGACACCATTCCTCTCATTTACTGGGTTGCTCATGCTATCTCAACAGTGTCACAATCCATCTCAAGGGATTTCCCAGCACCACAGAGAACACTGCAGAAAGTCAATATGCACAGTTATAATTAGAACCATAACTATTAGTCAAAAAACACATGTATGAACAATTACGGCTAACAACTCAATTTTCTCCCCTATGCTTTTTTATCACCAGATTTTGACTTAGATTTAAAATAATTCAGGTTGGAAGGGACCTCAATCTCTTACTTGAAGTATAATCAACATGAAATTCAAGACAAAAGGCTTGGGGCTTTAGCTAGCTCAGTCTTGAAAAATCTCCAAAGACAGAGATCACACAACCTCTACAGGCAATGCTTGACTGTCTTTGGGGTAATTCCTGCCCACCCTATATCTTGACAGAATCTTTTATTTCAGTTACAGAGTCACAGAACGGTTGATGTTGGAAGGGACCTTTGAAGGGCATCTGGTACAACTCCACTTCTCTCACTTTGATGAGATCCCTGTGTGCCTTCTCTTTTCCAGGGTAAACATTCCCAGCTCTCTAAGCCTCTCCTTACATGAGAGGTGCTCCAGTCCCTTAAACATATTTGTGGCCATTTGATGGGCTCTCTCCAGTAGCTTCATATATCTCCTGTACTGGGGAGCCCAGAACTGGACACAGGACTCCAGGTATGGCCTCACCAGTGCTAAGTAGGAAAGGAAGGATCAATTCCCTTGACCTGACACAGCCCAGGATACCTTGTTTGCTACAAAGGCACACTGCTGCCTCATGTTCAATTTGGTGTTCACCACCGCCTTCCCCAGGTTCTTTTCTGCCAAGCCTCTTTCCAGCTGGTCAGCCCCCATCATGAACAGGTGCATGGTGTTATTCCTCCCCAGGTACAGGACTTTGCCCTTGCCCTTGTTGAATTTTATGAGGTTCCTGCCAGCCCATTTATTCAGCCTGTCCAGGACCCTCTGAACAGCAGAGCAACCCCCTGGTGTTTCAGCTACTCCTCCTAGTTTTGTATCATCAGGGTACTTGCTGAGGGTATATTCTGCTCCACTATCCTGATCATTAATGAAGATGCTGAGCAGGAGTGGACCCAGTATTGCTACCTGGGGTACACCACTAGTTACTAGGCTTCATACCACTGATCGCTACCCTTGGGGTCAGGCCATTCATCCAGTTTTCAGTCCACCTCAGTGTTTGCTTATCCAACCCATACTTCATCGGCTTCTTTATGAGGAGACAGTTCTAAAGGTCCTGATGAAGTCAAGGCAGACAGTATTCGTTGCTCTCCCCTTATCTACCAAGCCAGTCATTTTATCATAGACTTTATCAGATTGGTTAAGAATGACTTCCCCTTGGTGAATTCATGCTGACTGACCCAACACTTGTCCTTCATGTACTGGGAAATTGCTTCCAAGATTAGCTGTTCCATCAGCTTCCCAGGCATCGAGGTGAGGCTTTCCTCCAGTCCTCAGGCACCTCTTCCAATTGCCATGATAATTCAAGACTTATTGAGAGCAGCCTCACAGTCACATCCAAGCCAGCTCCCTCAAGCATTCATGGGTACATCCCATCAGGTCCCATGGACTTACATGTCTCTAGCTTGCTTAAGTATTCCCTGACCTGATCCTCTTCCACCAAGGATATATCTTACTTGCTCCAGATTTTCCCCTTGTCTCTGGGGCCTGGGATTTCCAAAGGCCATTCATGACCACAACCGCTCTTCACTGAGGTACTTGGAAAAAGTCTTGCTCTGTGATCTTGGTAACCTTCTCAGAGGTGTTAGAAGGATGCTATGAGGTGGCCCATAAGCCTTCTCTTCTCCAGATCAAGTAAGCCAAGATCCTTCAGCTGCTCCTTACAGAGTGGCTGTCTGCTGGACTCACTCAAGTTTATTAGTATCTTTCTTGTACCGAGGAGCTCAGATCTCTGGTCACATGAGAGCAAAGTAACCAGCAACAACCACTTCCCTTGATCTACTGGCTATGTTACTACAGCTCAGTATGGTTAGCTTTCATTAATGACTCATATTTAGCCTGTTGTCAAGAGAGGTGTTACAGCCTGGGGGCAGCTGAGTACAATTGCAGGGTGTTAATCTGTGGCGTATTTGGCCGGAGCCACAGCCCCAAAGTAGCCAGCTGTGCACTTCCCCTGAAATTACCAAATGAACCAAGTTTGCTTAGCAAAACACCTTCCTAGCTAATGACTGACAGAAATATGCATTTGATAAAATGTTGTTCTTTGGTGGCTACTATGGAAAACTATGGCTGGAACCACTGCCTGCTTAGTCAGTCCCTCTTTCCACTGTCCAGCTGAGTCAAGTTTTTGCACTGACAAACCATCTGGTTTGGTGACCAAACCAATAAATGGTAATACCATTTTTGCACTGGCAAACACAGCTGTTCACAGGTAACCTGCACAAACACAAGGCACAGAGAGAAAAAGCACAGCAGGAATAGTCTTTACTTGGATAAAAAACAGTCCCCTTTCTACACAAATTTTGTTCTTATGACCAGATTACCTTCAGGTGAAAGTAAAAATTGTTCCTGAAGTTTAGTTGCTTCCAAGTATGTCTGCAATGGTTTATAATTCTCAGAAGAAATTCTAATTACACTTGAAATGTTAATCCCAAGATCACACATCACAGGCAACAGCTGAGGGTTATGGAAATCCAAAATTATAAAGTAATGATGGGCACCATCATCTGGTTCATCATCTGTTCAAAACACAATAAAACCAGATTAGAGCAAGGACATTCAACAGTTAAACAAAATTCATTTTTTTCTTGACTATACAGTGATATTGCAAATTAAGGTCAGAGAAACAGTTCTTTTATAATCTCATTGGGATAATTACACATAAATTTCAAAATATCACATGCATTAGACTGAAGTTTTCTGTAGGAAACCACCTAGAACTCAGCAGGAAGAATATAAGTCAGAAGTAAAACTTGTTTGGAGAAGCACCAGGAGAAAAACTGGAGAACCTGATTATAACCAGAATGCTAGTTGTAGCAGCATTTCTGTAGTTGCTTCTCTTAAAGGAATTTAGTGTCAGGACATACTCACATGCTCTAATGGTAGTTTAAGCTATCCTATTTCATTCAGCAGAAAGCTGGCCAGGGAGCCCACACAGAATAAGCTACAGTGTCTTAGCTGAGAGATGATATTAACTGTAACAGTTTTGAAGGATTAGCTGTAGGTATGAGCTCACTCACTGGTGAGTGCTGCCTGCCCAACAGGTTCATGCTTGCTAGATGGACTCCTGTCAAACCCTTATCAGCTGGCAATACCAGATCACACTAGCTCTTTCAGCTGGCAAGGGGCATATCCAAATTAATCCTAAAGTACAGATGAGAAGTTTCATTGAGTGCCTGCTCCGTTTGGGCTTATTACTTCTGTAGATATATGCATAACAATGTTTCAGTACCAATGCAAAACATTATGTAAGTAAAAACAAGCTGCCTAGAAGCTTGACTCTAGTCCAATTTAATTGCAGAGATTCCCTTTACTGCCCATGCAGAAATATAGGTATTCAGACAGGTATCAGGTGATTTAATTCATCCAGCATGGCTATTTACCTTAAGACAACAGAAACTGCCTGCTGAAGTTCTAGTATCTCTCCATTGACTATGGAACATATACAATTAATGCAGATCCTGCACTAACAAGAAAATATGGGTTTATATCCTATTTAGCATTGAGATTCTTCCTTATGCCTACTAACACAACACACTTAAGTGTCTTTTGGGCACTCCTTAGCTCACGGGACTCATTCATCCATGGGAGAAAAAAGGATAGGAAAAAAGGTATCCTGGCATTGACATCTGCCTGTCTTCAGGTATATAGCCAGGGCTGCGCAAATGCTGCTACCACCCGGAGCAGCAGGCTGGCAACACTGTTGTCTCTCCTCTTATTGTAACATTAGGTAAATATAAAAGAACTTATGAATTTGGAGAAAGACTGACTGAGGAAGCAGCCACCACAGCCCAGTATATATATTGCAAAAGCAAAATCAAAACCAGAAGAAAACTAGTCCATTATATCAGTGCTAGTATTGAAACTGAACTACACATTTTGATGCCTCAGTTACTGCAGGAAAAAAAACCATGAGCACATAAAATTACTGAGCATTAATGATTTCTAACAAAAAAGACAGATGTCTGCATAGTGTCTTACAGAGATCCCAAAATTCCAATGCTGATAAGAGTGCCTGCCATTCAAGAGTTATACTTATGATTATGCTAATAACCATGACAAGTTAATAATAATTAGTCAGCTCTAATAATCAATGACTAGTTCATATTTAAATGATGAAAGCCATCAATGCAAGTAATCTCAAGATTACTCAAAAGCAGAAATATTCAATTTCAGAAAGGTGATAACATACTAGGGGTGAATGATAAAATTACTGTTAGCTACTAGAAACAGATAAAGATTGCCTTTGAGTTCAAGACATTGTCATATATAAGCAATAGCTCAGACTACTCTTAAGTGAAAATTGGGGCATTTTTCTCTTTTGGCTTTTTTTTTTTCTTGATACAGCTATATTAGAGTGGCCAAGAATGCTGAAAAAAAAATTTCACTATATCAACTTTAAGGATCTTCATGTCTTTTGCTCACTCTCATAAAATACGGAAAATGCATGAAGTACTACGCTCCTGGTAGAAAAGTTTCATAGATGTACATGTTCTTGATACCAAGAAGTAGAGCTGGCACCACTTTGTCCCAAGGCACAAAACAAAAGCATAGTGTGAGGTACTTCAGAACCTCAATTGCCATGTTCTTGAGGAAGGACAGAAATTACTGACACAGTTGTTTCACCACACTTAATGTGCATTTAGAACGATCTCCAGAAGTTTTGGCAATAGTTGACTTAATTTTCTCTTGATATGGACTTCTAGGTGGAACTGTCAGGAAGAATGAAGAAACAATTACCTCTCCATAAAACAATAGTTGTGTTTTTCCTGTAGCCAAGGGTGAAGGGTTTGCGGGGTGTTGCCCCTTCTTAGGGGGCTATAGGTTCCTCCTCACTGTCTTCCTCAGCACAACTAAATGAAGTAGCAAGGTCAGATTCCCTTCTCCATTGTTAGGTAGTTCCTTAGCTGGACCAGAGATATATATCCATGTATACTTCAGACTGGAAATTAATCCACTGAATACAATTTTTTTGTATGAATCAGAATAAATTTGGTTTTTGTTAAGCCTAACTGTGCGGATGCACAGTGAATGTGGTAAATTTCTCAGAATGGCTCCAGCTCTGCACAGTCATGACTGTAAAATCAAATACAGCACGAGTGACCAAGCATATAATACCTCAACAACTTCTCCTTGGAGGCAATCTGCAACTATTGCTATTTTGTAAATATCCTTGGGACTAATGAGACAAATCCCAGTGAATAATATCATAGTTTAACAGCAGTACTAGTAGTTCATGATATAAAGCTACAAAGCATACTAAAGAAGGATACTTTTCATGGCTGTTGGTTTTTGGAAGTAACTTGTATTTTCCTTACTTTGTCTTCTCATTAGCTGTGACTAACAAGGCAACAATGCACGGGTATCTTATACAGGTACCTGATGTTTTCTGCTCACGTCTCAAGGCAGTAGGGAGAAAAAATGTTGGAGCTGGTAGAATTGTTTCTACAGGTCCTAATGGAACACACTCAAAGCCACTCTCTACTGTACATTCTGTACCAATTTATAAGATAACATGAGTTCTCTGCATTATTTCAGCTTGGATTCTTACAAGCATGAACGTTCCTTTGAAAACTTATTTCAGGCACTGAAAAACCTTAAAATTATTGAAAGAATGATGGCTATGCCAAGGCTTATCTGAAAAACGAGGAGCTATGCAGAGATAGCTACTGTTCTATTCTTGTGTATTTTTGGCAGCTTCGCTAGATTCAAGATTTGCTCTAAACACCTGGACCAATGCTTTTTAAATGCTTGAAGAGTACCATTGATCTCAACTGAGATGCAAACAGAGGTCTGATGAAAGAGTGAGGAAAGCCTGCAGCAGTTCAACCAGGGAGTAGAAGGTACACATAATGCATCCAAAAATCACCAAGTGCTTCTCCAGCAGGAGAGATCCTGTTTATGTAGATGTCGCTCAAACACATTACGGTCCAAATTAAATGTAACTGTGATCTAATGAGGAGAGCTATGCACATTCTCCAATATTTTTTGTTCTAGTGAAATTTGTAACCATGGGTGCTACGTATTAAGAATAAAGATTTTCTCAGCACTAGTTAGTATATTATTCCTTACACTGTATAGCTCATTTCTGGAGTAGATTTCTTCAGGTCTCAGTTCTATCCACATGTTTGTACAGTAAATGAAATCATATTGCTCTTTGTACAGAACCTGGCTTCATCCCAGACAATGGCAGATCTGTTATACTTTATACTACAAGGAGAAAGCTGCCTTGGGATACTGACACAAATGCGTTTAGTTATTCTGAAATCCTTCTGTAAGAAAGGTTTTGTTTTTGGCACTTTCTTTTAGTCTTACACATGCTAAAACATTTTTGATGTTGACATGCTACATATACCTCATCTTTATTTCTTGGACTGTGCAATTTGTCCTAATACTGAGCCGAACACAGTGCCCTCTTCAAATGCAAAGTGGCAATGCTTTAATATTGCCAAATAGATCTTAGCTTTTCAACATGGAACAAAACAAAGTATTTGGTGAAAAGCTAGGTTGCAAGATTTCTAGCAAGTTTATCAGGAGTAAATCTACGTTTTTTACATACCGATGCATTTGTTGTCTTCTTCCACTTCTCCCCGTCGCTTCAGTTGGGTGTCCTTTTTAACAGTGACTGGTGCTAGAAAGCCTACTTCTTTCTTTTTTCCTTTCCTTTCTTTCTCAGCTGTCTTGGCACTAGAGAGGTTCTCTTTTCTGGGAGGTTTAGCTTTCTCTTGCCCTCCATCTTTTTCCTTTTGTTGCTCTTCTTCTGCCTGACAAGAAGAATAAACTAAGTTCTCATTGTCGCCTTGGTGCAGACAAAGGGCAGACTGCTGTAAAATTTTAGTGGTTCAATTTTTTTATTTGAATACTTTCCCTCTCAGCCACTATAATGTTGATGTGGTGAAGCTGTCTTGAACACTCTGCTTTATCCTTCTCAAACACAGCATTTAGTTTATTATATTCTTACTAAATCATAGTGCTAAGATTTCACATTAAAAAGGAACTCAGAGAGGTAGGCAGACATTATACCTACAAAACTAATGAAATGCAAACTGGTAGAAAGACAACTAAAGGACCCTTGTGCTTTAGTTACTGCCACTACAACACTTGCATCAGCCAGAAACCTTCCCTGGACTGAAGGGAAATAAGACAAAAATTCAATTTCTGTTAAGTATTTAGCATCTCTGTTAACACTCTTGAGTATGGTGTAAAATGGTACCAGCACTATTTTTCTTTGATGTAAATATCTGTCTACTATAAACTAGAACCAAGAGTCTTGTGCTCATTTCACACAGGATATTACTCAGCCATTCTCATTATTTTCAAACAAAAACACCTAGATTAAGGTCTGTTAAGAGTAAAGAATGAAAAAAGATTTTTTAAGTATCCCAAAGCCTCACACTATAAATCCAGAAAGCTCAGAGCCAGCCTAAAATTAAAATAATCAAAAATAAATTAAGGTAAAGCAAGGTGTTGTAAGAGTAAGAAAATCTCCACCTTATTTCTACCCAGCAGCAGGATGATGCACTAACTATGCAAGAATAATATTTAAGGATTGTAAACCTAAATTAAATACAATAAAACCATATTAACTTCACTTACTGTTACCATCCTGCTGGTGTCACTTTAAAGGCTATTAAAGCAACAAGAAAAGCTTTCCATGCAAATGAGATAGGGTGGTTGACTCTACACAGTTGCTTTGCCTAGATTCAGCTGGAAAAGCAGACTCTCCAGCTGTAGAAGTTGCGTTTAGTTCAAAATCAAAACCAAAGCAGAAAATTTTCCTGCTTTCCCTTCTTCATGCATTCCTTTTCTGTAAAATGTAGAAACAGAGATTCTTAAAACTATTTGTGCTGTGAAATGGGGGATTTGGATGCTTTCATTATTTTCTTTCTAATTTATTCCACTTTCAACATTTCAAAACAAAGATTTTGATAGTACTACTTTGATTCTAAACGGATGAACACATGAAAACAGATGATACAATCATCAGGATATGAAGTTCGCATCAGCTTTATCTACTGCATCTGTATCATTTTATGTAATTAAGTCTCAAATAAGCAAAGACATTTCTGAAGTTGCCAAGATTCCAACAAAGAACACTAGTTGACCTTAATACCTCAGGAAGTAAAAACCTCTCATTTCTAGGACTCTTTCCTTTTCCCCTCAATGTCATATTTCTCTTTCCCTACAAGGTGTGGCTTTTCGTGGAGTTTCTAATCTTCCATTAGCTTCTTTATATTCTGTAATTTTATTATTTTAAGCTTCATATTACAGAATCTTACTACCTGAAACAGTTTTCTAATTCAGAGATGCTTCTTCTCTTCTGCATATTAGTTTAAATGCACACACCTGTCAGTTTATGACAAGCTTCTGCTCCTACTGAAATACAGAAATTTCATAATGGTTTATTTTTGTTTATTCACTTGCTGTTTTACTTCTGCCAATCCATTCTATTAATGGATATCTATTCTAAAAAACAGTGGAGATTTATGCTGGCTTTCTGAGAACTGATCTGCTAGTAAATCCTGGTATCAACCCCCTAGTTGCTGGCAATGGAACCTGTGCTGTACAAGATACTTGGAAAGGATTAAAAATTCTATGGCAGACAATTCAGAGTTGGAATTCTAAATTGAAAGCCAGTTTCTGCCCGTCCTGTACTGCAGATCATCCTCATAGCCAACAACCATCCTGATTCTTGACTCTGTCTTTGTCCTTCAACTGCTGCTCTCATGTTTGCCTGTCACGCTTTGATATAAATATAATCCAGAGGAGCTGACAACTTTGTCCAGACTGCTTGGCTAAAACAGAGGAGAAACTGTAAATTCCAGAGATTCTTCAACCTTCAATACTGACTATCCTCAGATTCTCCAGGGAAATAAAATTATACTTACAAAAGTAATCTTGCCAAATCAAAGCTAAAGGCTACCTTTTAATATTGACATGCCTAATCTTTAAACTTCAAATTTTTGTTTTAACAGTTTACTTATCAGCAGTGACTGATACCTAATAGAAAAGGAATTTTTTCTCCATTCATTACAAAAGTCTGCTCTGTAGCTTCAGCCTCTCAATTTCTCTTCAGCTTGAAAATGCATTTTTTCTTCTCAGATTCTTTATATATTTCCGTGGCTTACACTATCATTTGCTAATCGGTTCTGTAATTGACTTGTACGGGAACAAGACACAACTTTAATTTATAACCTAGCATTTAGGATTCTTGAACTTGTGCACTATACTTCATCCACCAATTACTCCCACAAATAGAATTACTGATAAAGAAATTTACAGACTTTTCAACTACAAAACATCTATGAAACCATTTTCTTCTTGTGTCTTTTATATGCATGGACTGCTTAGGTCTCCATATAATCACATTTTACTTCATAGTTTTTGATCAATTAACAGTGCAAACTATTGCAGCAATTTTATGACCTTCTGGTAACGGTCTTCAGCTGCATGAATGCTTGCTGGAAAAGGACTATAGCAAAGACCAACTGTTCAGTAAGTTGTTGAAATGTATCAAGAACTATTTTTTTAATTACAGACATTAGAAAGCAGTTAGAGATCTGATCTGATTGTGATTCTGTGCATGCTTGGTGAAATTCCTCCTAGAAAGCTTAAGTAATCTGACGGAGGCAATCTTGGATCTAGTAGGCATGATCCTGGACAATATGTGGAAGTGAATTTTGGGAACACTGGAAAATGTGGTACCCAGTTCTGAGAACCAGACTTCAAGATACAAACTATTTGGAGAGAGTTCAGAAGAGAGGAACAAGCATAATCAAAACCTAGAAGCCATGATGTATATTTGTGGGTTTTTTTAGTTAAATATGTAATATATTTCTGCAGAATGAAGATAACAACTTGTCCCCATACACAGTGAGAAGCAAAGCAGTAATGGGTTTAAATTAGAGCAGGGCTGATAAGGTTAGGAACTTTTTCCAAATGGCCATGTTGCAGAGATAGTTGAGCAGTAATACTGATTGCTGTAGAAAAGTGAAAGCACAGGTTCAAAGAACATCTGCCAGGAATAGTTTGTGTGCATTTTTTTCCTGCCTTAGTGCCAGAGGATGGAATAGATAACTCCTAATTTCCTCCAGAGAGGTGATTCATGATAACTTCATCATAGTGCTGCTCTGCCTCTGTCCTTCATACCTCCCAAGTAATAACCTCTCCCACCTTTACTTCAGTAGTGATACATTCAGCTGAACCCAGTTTCTAGCTCTATTTTCTATTGGTTCTAAGACTCATCTGAGACGTTACTACTCTAGCAAAGAGTTCTTGCACAACATTTTTTTTCTTTTTTTTCCCCCCCATCTTACCTGCATTTGAGTAGAGAGCTGCTTCTCCAAAATCTAATTGACTTAAAAAGATAAATTTCTATTCACATTTCTCTTCAGTTACAGATCTACGAAGTTAAGCATGAGGAGAACGCTGAATTTATGCAAACAGCAGTAGAATGGAAGTGTCTTCATAAAGTTAATTAAGCATCTTCATAAAGTTAATTAAGTATCCTCCCTAAGGCATACTATAGTACCTTCTTTTCAGCTTCTCTTCTCTGAAGGTCCTTCTGTTTGAGACAAAGCAGTTGATATTTCAACAGCTTTCCAGTTAGTGTTATGGGAATTTCTGCACCACTATCCAGAATGGCTTTGGCTACCTCTATCACCTGCAGAGAAAAAAAAAAACAACAAAAAAAAACCCCCACAAAATAATTATTACTTACATAATTTTAATAGTGCATTTGACACACATTTTGCATGCTGCAATGAGGAAGTGCTAGCTCGCATTGTACAATGCTTTGGTCAAAATGGCTTCACTTTCAGAAAAACAACATTCAGTAAAACAACATTCAGTAAAACATACAGCTATTTGGTTCCAAGACCTCGAATGAAGTTATATCTGCTATAGTATGAGATAAAACTAGAAGGGAGAAAACTTCTGTGATTTATGTAAAGGTCAACAGACACACAGTTCTCACAGTATAATGTCATTTTTTTTTTAGGTTTTAAACAAAGAAGCAACATTAAGCAACTACTTATTATAAAGTAATAAATTAAAATGCATTTAACAGATAGCAAATCAAGAGGAACAGTTTGGAGTACTGTTTACAAAGTGACTAGTGTCTGAGGCACTAGCCTTGAATGAAAGATAAAAACTTCTTGAAGGGAATTTGAGAGGGTCTGTCTTGGTGAAAATACACCCCCTCCCTGTGTAATTCTGATTCCATTGGTATGCAGCCTAATTGGGGTGAAATAAGGCTATTGAGTTTTCTTAGGGTGATGACAGCAGCGGGAACATACAGCTGCATTGTCCAGATGTGTGGCATTGACAGGCTGTTTTATGACTATGTTTTTTACAGCTTGTTTCCACTAAATTTCATACAACTCACTAACATCTGGGACGTTTTCCTTGGAGCCTCATAACCACTTTATTTACTGCGAAAAAAATAAAATAACATAAAAATACCATAAAAAGTTGTTATATGTTTCTTTTCACTTGTGTTGTCTCTGTAATAAAGTTCACCTATGTAGGAAGCGCTGTTGAGGAATAATATAACCATAATATTTTCCTACTTTTGTTTTTAAGCAACCATCAGCTTTATTTATAACCATGGGCTGAATTAGGTGTTACTCAAATGTTCTGACATGTTTCTCTTTTCCCCTCTTGGAGCAATTACAGTTGGGCACATATGGTGTCAATTTTGCTTGCTAACATTCAGACAATGAAGGTGCACACTGCATCTCACTGAACTGTGTCTTGTCTAATGCAAACACCACCATTAGCTTTAAGCTTTCATAGTTTCTTGCCCAGCTTAGAAATTTTCACTTCTGAAGTAAAACCTAGGTAAGAAAATGTAGCCACTAAAAATGATCCTCTGAATACAACAAAGCCAAAACAGAATCCAGACTATTATACACCAAATGATTGTTTCATACAAATGAAAGCAAAGTACACAAAAAGAAATATCTTGAAATTCTTATTTTTCTGAATCACGTAACAGGGAGACCAAACAACCAGCATATTTGCATTTATAAACCCTCCCAAAACAATCCTGCCCCTCCAACACTAACAAACCTGATGATCTCCTTAACATACACATTATGGTTAAGATTACATGATGGTTAAGAAAATACATTACGGGTAAGATTAGTTCTGCTTTACATCTTTCGTATTCAGAGTAAGACTACTTACGGGTCACTGTCTCAACAAGCCAACCATAGAAGGCTTACTGGAATGACTCCCATTGACTTCAGAGTCACAGCAGAAAATTAAGACTATGATAAGAACAGACTTAAAAACTCCCACAGACTGGAGACACACTGGAAAATACTAGCTATTCCAGCAACAAACAGTCGCCCAGAGCTAGCTACAGAAAATCCATGCTCTGAAAGAGAGACTTTGGTAGAAATACCATAGTAATTTCCCTTAGAGAGAAAAATTCTCATATAGGTTGGGATTTTGTTTGGTTGTTTGTTTGTTTTGGTTTGTTTGTTTTTTCAGAAGTGGTGTTAACAGCCTATGGAAAGGGATGCTTCCCAATTGCCTAATCTAGATGAGTTGCACATTTCTTGAAAAACAATAGAAGGGAAACGGAGGGATTCTGGAAGGATTCCTGAAAAGCATATATATAGTAACACAGCTTGATGGCAGTTGCTGATTTACTGTTCATGGAAGAATAAAGGAACGCTTAGACTTTTTATAACCCATTCTTCCTGAGAAGTTCAAAGCATTTTACCAGGCAAAAGCACCGCATCATGATTATTCCTATTTTGTAGATAAAGAATGCAGAAATGAAGAGACTTGTCCAAGGTCTGAGTGGGTGGGAAGGACAAATTTTCTTACGTGAGGTGTTGAAGTACAAACCAAACCCTATTTAACAGGAGTATATTCCATGACTGTGGAGGGAGGTCAAGTAAGAGAAAGATATAATGAGCACACTACATTTGGCAACATAAAGAAAGCAAACAGTTTTTCATACAGCAATGCAAAATCTGCTTTATGCCTAAGCAAATAAAAAACAATCCCTCATCACTGCTAGTTTCAAGACAGAACATAGATCAACCCAGGCACAGTAGATAAAAGAAATCAAATTTATTACACTTATGCATGTGTACTTCATTTGTGGTCCTGTGAATTATGTAGGCACCTGGCATAAACAGTTAAGAATCCACAGAGCCTCAATAAAAAAAAAAAGTGCTGAAGACAAAGACTTGGTAGGAGTACAGAAGGAATTTTTTGGGATACTATGAGGTGGATTCATTTCAGATTGGCTATACTTCATCCCACCAGTGACGACCTTTTTCTTATGTGAGAAACCATGGAAACTTGGATGGACAAACTCAGTTAGGTAGGGCCTCTTTTCCTTTAAAGGAAGAGGAAACTTAGCATTCCTTACACAGCAGGGGTCACATTTGTGAACTGCAGAAAAGCTTCAGTGATGCAGTATTTGATCTCATATGGTGGCAGTATGAACCATGCAGAGATTTAGCTGCCTGGTGCAAAGGGCATGTATTTCAAGCCATTCAAACACTGCATGAGTGCATGTAGGTGACACTATGATACTGGCAGATGCCAGCGCCATTGAGATTGCAGTAGCATCACTTGCTATGAACAGTTGTCAGCCCATTTCATAGTGTAGTTCTCCCATACCCAGGGTGAGCTTTCTAAATCCCTGTCTTCCCTCCTGTTCTTGTAAGTGTAAGAAATCTGGGGCATCAAATATATCTCAGACTCACATAACATTTCCTAAAAGAAACATTATGGTTCGCAGAACTCCTCAGTAATTCAAATTCCTTAGCAGCTGACACAGTTCAAGACAATTTGAAGCAGGAGAGCCATCAGACAAGAGGCTACATGGATTACATGTACCAACCAAGTTATTATTTACTGTTGACATGTATTTTCCTGAGCAAGCTAATAAAAGCAGGGAAAATAAGAGCGATCTTCACTTATTACAATCTAACATCGGTATTGTGAACCCCTCACACGCAGCTTTCAAGACAGACTAGGGAACAAAAGCTGTACGTGTCACACTGATAAATGTCTTTTGTCCAAAGAAGACTTCTTTACACATACTACTAAATATATTTCTGAACCTGCTGATGTCATTTCACTGACTATAGCATACTATGATCAATCATTTTGAAAGAATACCAGGAAGGCACTGAGCCAACTCAACTTCTTTCACATCACACCTGCAACATGTTGAAAGGCAATTTAGTCTCTACTATCAGACCATTCATCTAATTTCGTTTTTCCTCTCAGAACCTATTCTCAAGTATGATGTCAAAGTATCACTTGCTTAATCATTATCCTTCATTGGTGAATTAATGACTTACAATTCAAACTGAGCTTAAGGACTCATGTAAATCAGTAAATCGATTGCATATCTGAACTGGGCTCCATATGGAGCTTATGTATCCACAAGGTAGACTATAAAACTTAAGCTATAATCTTCGTTAACCAATGAAGACTCTACCAACATGTATTCCAGATAATTTAAAAAAAAATTAAAGCATACTTGATGACTCCTTTTCAAACAAATCTCCTAAAATAATAGGACACTTTCACTATTGAGCAATACTGAGAAAATACATATGCTGTTCATGTACTAAATATCTGCCTTTCTATTGTGAGAACATTTCTCAAAGCAGAAGCAATGGCTGCTTGTGCACTAGAAAAATATGTTGTCACTCATATGAGTGAGTCTGTTTTTTGCCAAATCACAACACAGCTTGATCTGGTTAGCAGAAACTTAGTCAAAAATATCCATTGTAAGGAAGTCTGTTCTTTAAAACTTTCTCTACAGAAAATGTGCAACCTGAGGGCATACCTTAACTGGTTTAATCTCAGTAATGCAGAATGAGAACTGTAAGACATGTGTACAACGTATGTGTCTTAGTGTTACAAGTACTTAAATAATGTTTTAAGGGAAATACAAACAGGTGAATAACCTAATTTAAGTAAAAATAAGAAAATACATTACATAAAAATTAGGATGACTTTTTACCTTGGCTTTATTAAAGAGCTCATACAAGAGCTCTCGCCATCTATGACACATAGATCCCACAGCTTCCAGACCACCAAATTGCTATCAAAATGAACTGCTTTAAGGGAAGACAAAATACAATATGAATATTCAGTGATTCTAAAGATCAGTTGTTAGCATTGCTATCTCAGGAAGGAGGAGTTTTATGCATAGGAAAGGTTTTCTCATGTGACCCTTAAGATACCTGTTTCCTTTTAACACTCTCATTGGGGCGAGATAGTTGAAACAGCATTTAAGTGATTTCTGAAGAACTCCTACAGAACCCAGACCTTTTGAAAGACAGAGGACAGGCCAGTCTGCTCTGATCTGTGCTCAGAAGAGGAGATATATTGCTAAGATCAGATCTTGAAGTGTTTACATTTCAGAGTTATGAATCTGCCCAGCAAGTCTTTCCATTGTGGAGTAGAATATTTTATGCTTCCGAGAAGTAAATTGTCTCCAGCAATTCCAGCCAACTGGATGCACACAATGAGTATTACAAAGCTAAAGGATTTAGTCACGCTTCTCTAACATTGCATCTGGCTAGGAAGAGAACCCAATCAGAGGTGGAACAAAAAGATAAATCTTTCTTTTTTGAGAAGCAAATGAGAAGGAAAGCTGTCTTGTCAACCCTTGTGCTGGCAGAATCTATCTAGGTACCTCCTGCCAGAATTTCCTAAGCTGCCTCAGAGCTTGTAGGCTAGGAATTCCCAATGGCCTCATGGGCTTGCACCACAAAACTCCTAGGCAGGATGTTTCCACCTTGGTCCAGCTTTGCAAGAGGACTTCGGGCATTTTTTTTCCTTTGGTGACAAAGGATTCTGGGATTACTTGCTCTACTTGAGAAAAAATGTCTTTTACTCTATTGTCCTTAATTAAGCAATTATAGTCACCTGAAATTTTTGAAGGCAACAAAACAGGAAACAGCATTCCCTTTGGCTACTCCAGAGGGTCCCTCTACCAATTTGAGGACAACATTCTTACAGGCATAACTGCTGTTTCCTCTAGTTACACAGAGGTTTCAACAAAACCTGCACAGAAAAAAGCAGGAAATTTTATACCAAGCTGCACGCATGCAGGAAACCTTGTAATCTAGGAAGGAAAAACAAGATCTCACCAGTGTTCTAAAGCAGGTTTTAGATAGATAGATGAATTTCAAAAGGTATCAAGTTTCCTTCCTAGAAAATAAATCATCAGCAATTTTGAGTTTTATGATTGGCCTCAGGCCAAATAATTACAACTAACCATAGTAAAATAATAATACATGCAGAGAGCATTGCTTCTAGAATCCTAGAATTAGGATTATGAAGAAGAGTCATTATTCTGAAATGGAAAGAGAAGATGAACATGTTCGATTGTCTCATGTAAATAATAGAATCCAACCTCTCAGATTTTAGGAAACAGAAAATTAGAAGGCACAGACTGTTTTCCTGCAGGAGTTCAAGAGTTTTTGCCCCAGTTTCAGCATTTAGAAATCCTGGTACTTCTTAACGTGACATATTGTCCTTAGAGGCATCCCTAGAAAGTGATACTGAACTGGAGAGACTTTAGAAATTGAGAAACAACTACAATTTGTAGGACTGATCAGTTCACATCAACAATAGTTCAGTCTCATGGAATAAATAAATCCCAAATGGAAGTCATGTAATTTGATAACTCAAAGGACTACACATGCCGCTACTGGTGATGCAGTGACAATGGCAAAGGCTGATGCAAAGACCTGGCAGTATGTCTCTACTCTGGGTAATATTTTATTTGTTTTAGGTAGTGTGAGTTTCCTATATTTGAAATAAAAATCCCTTTGCTGTTATCCAAGGCTTAGAACTATTTATCCAATCACACACATGCCTCTAATACCACTAGGATGACCTAGGTCATTAAGACATCAATACTGAACTGGCATATAGAGCACAGAACTAAGCAAGATCTTGCTGTTCTGGAAAGGCAGCTGAACCCAGGTGAGTGCTTCTTTTGTCAGAACATTTCCTTCTGTTTCCATTTGGCCAAGTTATACGAAGGCATTTGCTGATGATATTCTACTCTCTTTGATATTGGTGCTAGCAAGGCAACTGTCTGTCCAAGTAATTCAGCAAGCACCAAGAAGTCTCCCAGTGAAAGGCATTATGAAGGACAGGTAGAAGCTCTTGTAGCTTCTTCTCAGTGACTTCTACTAAAATCTTCAAGATGCAGGAAATCCTGGAATACCTTAACATTATCTAAGAGGAATGTGCATAATCCGAGTTTGCAGTTCATCTAAAAATGCCAAAGATTTGTGGCCTAGGTTGTGATGGTGTCTGGAATAGTTTGGCACAGCCGTAAATTGTCCCTATTCAGTTGGCAGCAGAGCAAACTGAATTGCTTGTAGAGGTTTCCTGTGAGATAAAGAGGGGAGTAAATCTAACCTCAGCTGATATGCAGACACTGGTACTCTTCCACAAGGTTCATTCATATTTATATTCACAAATTGCTGAAGACCAGTGGGAGCTGCGAAACTTGCTAAACCTAAACTAATAAATTTTTTCCTTAACATCCTTTTAAGTAAACTGACCTAAATATTTGGGCCCAGGAGGCAGAGTAGTTAAACTCTCCTCAGAAGACAAGACAATATCTCAGGTAAATGTACCACCTCATGCAGTGGGATCATTTACAAAACATACTGTATTCTGTACTATGATACACCTGGTAGGAGCTTGGTAACAGATACAACAGAGCTGAAAACAGATGAGTAGATAGTACCCAGATCAGGATTTAAAGTCCCTTACCCTTCTCTGGAGCCAGTACCTCCCTAAAAGGCATCTTCATTTAGCAACAGTTGCCAAGTGTTTCTTGAACATTAATCCTCTGCATATCCATACACTATAAGGGCCAAGTCCTTCCACAATAAAATTCTCTTAACTTACATCCACACAATAGCACTTGACAAAGGCTAACTGGAGAACTTTTCCATTTTATTATGACATTTAAGACTGCTGCATTTGTTCTGCTCTGTACTGGAATGAAAAAGAAAATTTTTCTATCCTTCTGACCGTTCGGCGTGGCTGCCAAAGTTGTTTTTACTGTCAAACTCTCTCATCAAAACAATGACACCAGAAAATTTTTGGCTCCTGAACCATACCATGTTACAACTACTTTTAAAATTAATTTTGTTCTACAGCAGACTGAAAACAAAACCTTTCTAACTTTTATTACAAAATAGAATTCTATTGACATACGTTTTTAGACTGAGAAGGCTGGACTTCAGTACAACTATTTCTACTTTTGAGAAGCCTGTTTTTGATCACAACCTTTCTGATGGCATTTTGTCAATATCTATACACTTCCACAAAAATATTTCACCTTTACCTATATGTTTCCACAAGAAACCAAAAGGCTTCCTTAAAAGTGCTCATGACTAGCATTATTTCTGAAACTTTTTTCTTCAGTGACACGTATCCAGGCTACTAACCAGTCTTTGCTCTCCTCCAGAGGCCACATGACTCGCAACAGCTTCTACCTTTTTGGGTGAAAATACTCCTTGCCACAAGCAGTCTGTCTGTGACATTAAGAGTTTTGTTTTTACACCAAGCTAAACCCAAAACTTTTGATATTTCTGCCCAAGGAATTTACTATAACATCCTTAACACAAAATAAATGCATACTCCTTGTCCCTAGAGCTGCCCTCCCTGTTTTTTTAAACTGAAGATATTGTTAGAGACATTGATGAGAGAATCTAAAAGAAAAGTAGCATATGACAATAGAAAGGTATATGGTAATAAAAAGGTGTGAGGTAATTCAGACCTACTGAAGAGAGGACGTAAGTTATTTAGAAACAGAATAGTTATTCTTAACCGGTTTCTTGAATGAAATTCATGCCATTGGGGTGAGGGAGTAATAGAATAAGGTAGCTTTGAATGATTATGCACATATATTTTAAAATACATACTCAAATATAATCACATATAATCAGATAATAAAGACATACCATATAAAATATATGCATAATATTTATATATATATAAACTTCCATAATACAGTCATAGCACCTATTCCAGGAACTACATGCTCAGTTCCAAAATAAAATGGACCTTCTCTTTACATCATGACATGAACAACACTTCAAATAGTCTTAGCAGCAGCAACCCTCACTTTATAAGTCTACATTCTACACACTTGTAGCAAAGTATTAATTCACAGAAATGCTTAAAGACTGCTTTTAATCCCTTGTTTCCTGGCTAAATTAATTCAAATTTTTCCTTTTCAGCTTGTTCATTGCTATGTTTTACTATCCCACAGAAGTTCTTAATATCTTGGGGTATGTATTTTGTGTTGGAAGTGACAGGAGAGGAATGTTTCATTTACACCTAGAAAACCCAAGGATCATTCTGTCTCTGCTACAGCATATTGCCTATTAAGGCAAGAAGTACTGTGAACATTACACAATTTTCCAAGGATTCTGACAGCATGAACTTAAGGGGGAAAAAAAAACCAAACCAAAGAAAACAGCCATGTACCATATAAATAATTTTAAAACAATGCAAGATTCTATTTCTAACCAATAACCTTTTAGCCCTCAAAATGCACTGTGCAAAGCATGAATTAAGATTTATATGCAAGCACTCAACTGAACGGGATTTTGATGGCAAAACTGTGTATATTATGGTCAGCAGTAGAAGGATTCAATCTGGGGTTCTCTCTGGTTTGTTTGTTGAAACTGCACAACTAGGTTGATATCGCAATAAGCCTGGTGATATGGGTTAAAAAATATCATTAACATGGCATTGGTCTGGTATTGTATGGAAACAGTAGAAGAGTCAATAAAGTTGTAGGAAAAATAGGGCTAATCAGTGATTTTTCTGCTCTTTATTTGGAAAACCAACAGATAATATGGTTGCATCACTTCATTAATAAGCAGTTATTTCCAACTGTATCACTAGAAAGTTGCACAAAGGCAGCTTTTAAAGCTAGGCATACGAAAAACCAGTAGACCTGGACAATGTAATCAAAGAAGCATTAAAAATAGGTAGTGAGGAGCTCTTGATATGATGAATAGAATCTTTAGGCGACTCTTGGAGAACAAAGGCAGTTTTAAACTAAATAAAAGGAAGCTGATATCACAACAATGCTTTAAAAAACTAGAATAACATATGTATTTTAAGCACTGGCAATGTAATCCTGATCATTGCAGAATAACAGAGGAGCTGGTATTATTTCCTTAATGTCCTAACAGAGAATTCAGTGAACAACTGAATAGAAGGAGGATAAAATTATTACCATCAATTCAATTTTGTTCTTTTCAGGGAAAAAAAAAAAAAACCAAACCAGAAGAAAGTGGCCTATTCGCAAAGAGAATAGCTTTCTCTGGTAAGACTGTAATTCTACTCCAAACAGATAACAACTCTATTATAGTGATATATACTATATATAGTGTATATATATACAGATATGTATATCTGAACTCAGATATAGTGAAAAGCACAATTCCCTAGGTATTCTTTGACTATTGATTTAGAAACAAGCATTTATAGTTAATAAAGCAGTGACAAAAATTAAAACTCATCAACTGACAGATTTAAAAATGCAATTACAAACAAAGAGACATCATCAAACAAGTGAGTTTCTTGTTGGGTCTGAAGCATTCAACATACTGAGACTACTCTATTTAAAAGTTAGTGAATGATCTGGGAAAAGACACAGTGTCTTCAACTATAAGATCTCCAGAAGACACAGAAATTAAGGAATTAAAAAACAAAACATGAAGGAATTTGTTATACATTGCAAAATAAAGAGAAAAAATAAGGGCCAATTTAAACACAATCTCGAAGTTTCTAGACAGAGAAGAGATTATTTGCAAGATTTTATTTAATTTAGTAAATATGGTTGTAAGCCATACATTGAATCATATATTTACACTGAAACTAGAAGTAACTTTTTTCAGGAAATGTCCTTCCCAGAAACAAATTAAGTTGTATCACATTCTCAATTGTTTTCAGTCATTTAGAAAAAAAATCCAATCTTGATTTAAAAAATTTCAACACACAGATTATTGTTGAAAAAAATATCGTAACCGGTGGTACAGGTCACCATAGTCTCTTGCTGATCAGATCCGTCTATCTACTAATTTCACAGAACATAAAACAAACTGGTGACAGCAGCATTGGTAAGAAAGCCAACTCTTGGATACATTGTTTACAATTTTTCTTGTCAGTAGCCTTTCTCACCAAAAAAGAAGAATCAAAACAATTTAGTGATCTTACTCTGTGCATTTTTTTTTTTTGTAGCATTCACTGTGGTCTCTTGTGAAAACAGATCACATTTACACTTGAAAAACAAGTCCAAAGTTTTCACACCCAACCAGAAAAGTTAGCTCTCAGAGAAATGATGTAACTGCCATTTAAATCCTCTTGTAAACCAGAACAGTGTAAACCATAACAATGTAAGCTTAAAATACGAGGCATTTAAATATCAAGCACTTCTCAGCCTAGACTGAGAACACCACAGAGATCATTGGGGCAGTTTAACTAGACATGAAGGGAGAAGGAAAATCTTCAGAGCTCTGTGTCTCTCAGGGGAAGGAAAGATGGAGAGGAGAAAAAATGCATCATTAAAGAAAGGGAGCAGGATTAAAAAAACCAACCAACAAGATCACTTGCAGGAAACTTTCCTTTCAACCACATCAAACACTTCCCTACATCTGAGGTCCGAAGCCTGGATAGTCCATTTACCTTTCCCTTTCTGATATGAATGACTTCTCCAACCACCCCCTCCCCACAGCCCCTGCAAGTTATGAGATTTGCTGCTATCAGAGACTTTCACTCCACTTGTGTAATGGCCTCTTCCCCTGGGTTGTGCCCATCTTTTCTACTTAAAGCATGCTTCCACTCTTTCACAGCATACTATACAGAGCCTAGACGAAGATTCATTTACTCCTTAGGTTTGTTTTTATATATATATGTGTATGCGTATGTGTGTGCATGTGCACGCGTGTGTGCGCACACGTGCATGTATGTGTTCTATATATATGCATATGTTTTATATATATTTGATTTGTATATTATATATAATTTTATATATTTCTATATAAAATTCTGCCATGCCTAGAAGCTTTTCTAGCTTGCATTTACCTATACCTGTCCTCAAGGAATCATAAGGCTAGTGAGGATTTCTGGAGTGCAGCACACTCTGTTTGCGCTGCCTCCTATCCTCAAAATGCAGGAGACAGCAGTACAGTTAGCTATCTACACAGTGATTAACAGCTGGGAAATACTTATTTACAGCTGATTTATTCCGCTCCAGTCTCACAGAACTCCAGCATGAGAATGGGCCGGGATGCAGATTTGGCCCCTGACTTGAAAATATTTTTCAATTTAACAGCTATAGGTAGGAGCCATGCTGTGAGAAAGAAGAATATACAAGTGTTTGCAGGTAGTGGAATAAAGATTATGTATAATTGCAGTCAAGCCTTTTTGGTTGCATGGGATGGCTTGTCCAGGGGGTGAGTCAGAGCAGTGTGAGGAAGGATACTGCTGTGAAAAGACTTCAGTTTTGCTGACTTCACAAGTACAAGGACACATTTTGAAGGCAGTGTTCTGGAATCCACATCCAAAGAAAACTACTCTGGTGTCTGCCACTTGCATTTTTTTCATTTCTCCGCAACCCTTTATCCCAAGCATCTCAGCTGAACTGAGAGAACTACAAAATTGTTCCACATCTCTCTCCCTTCTGTCCCTCTCTCTCTCATGGCCATATGGCTTATTAGCTGTCCACCTTCAGCAACATCATCTACTTCCATCCTGATCACATGAGGGGACTGTATGAGGCTCCATCTTCTTTCATAGTCTTTTCTAACTATGGTACTACTCCACAGCTCCAGCTTATGAGTATGGGACAAGAATCCTTCTCAAAATTTCCTGTGTAACATAAAGGCAACTTTCCTCACCCTGTCCCAATGAGTGCAACAAAACTGGAAAACAACCCTTACAAGGAAAAAAAATTCCTTCCATCCACACAGCCCCTGAACTCAATCTCATCAGAATTTTCAAGAAAAAAGAAATCAGCTTCATCTAGTATGGGAAACTTATGCTTGAATAGATTTTCAAAGTTCAAAGTTTGGAAACTAAAACACTATCATATTAAGTAGGGGTAAAGCACCTTAATTACACATGACAGTACCAACCTTAATAGAAAGTTGACAAAACAATCAGGTACATAAATTATAAGAGATACATACCTTGCTTATAAAATGCATATATTTTTTTTCAAAAATACTGTAGTTTGGTCCTGTCATTTGGAAAAACTATACATGATAATTTAACCTGATTCCTTGTAAAATCTGTAGATATTTTACAGGAATCATAACATTTTCCCTTCCATATACAAAGAAAATTTTTTCACAGCTTCTTTATGAGACCCTCAGCCTACCATCATTTAATTGAGCATGGTCACTTAAGAGACAGAAAAGCTGTTAGACACCTAATTCTCCTGGATTTGGAAATTTTTTAGCTACATATTCACAAACCCTGCCCTGATCCTCTTCACTTTGTACAATAAGAGTGATGGGAAATACAACACAGTAAGATGATAGAGACCCTGAAGGGAAATAATTTAGAATAGACAAAAGGAATTATTTTAATATGATGTATAATTAGTTTGCAATACACCAAGAGCAGTTAAGTTTCTTGAATTCAAGCAGGCACTGCAGACTGCTGCACTGAAATTTATCTAAAACCCCGGCATTTCACAGTAGACACGATGTGCAGGACCAATGACATGGGTAACAATGTTGCTATTAATACCACTAGTAACCACATTACTATGCATGTCATCAGTCCCAAATTCACACGCATGTACATGTCATATGTTCAAAGACCATTAAACCTCTTATTAATCTTATTTACAGTCTCCCTAGAAATGAATATGTGCTTGTGGAAATGCCAGTGTGTTGAATCCTACCAGAGAGGAGAGAACTGCATGCAGTGAAGATACAAATGCTCCTCTCAGAACATTTCACATCCCTGTGTTTTGTGCTAACCTCATATATGTTTATCCTTACTGCAGTGAAAGCTTTGAATGCACAAACTGCACATGGACTTTAAGTGAATGCTCAGGAGCAAATTCTGCCCAGAGAGGCAGGATTTTAATGCTTGTGGCAACATGATCAATCTTTTAATTTGCTACAGCCAGAACGGAAACTGAGTCCAAGCGAAAGGTCAGAACAGGCATTTTATATTCTCTGTTAAAGGAGCGGAGGAAAAAAATGTCTTTGAGGAGTAAAGTAAGTAGCTAATGAGACACAGCACTGACAGCTGGAATTTAATAAGTATCCACTTCACAAGGAAAATTGCTCTTAGTAATTAAATACAGGTATCATACAAAGCTTCTGCTTAGAGCCAGACTTCAAAATCCTTCTGTCAGTGGGACTGAAGGGGTTTTACATCCCAGGTAATATAAGGGTGAGTTTGCCTGGGAGGCTAGTCCTAAACGAAGAGGGTTAATTGCATAAAATTCACAGTCATGTCAGTGGTAAATAATTCCAAAGGGACTTGTTCAGATAGTAGTCTGGCATTACTGAAAAACAGACTGCAACTAAAAAGACCTGTTATAAAGTCCACCAAAAGCTGAGACACATAAAAAGTTTATTAGTCATTGTAGAACTAAAATGCAAACAAGATCTTTTTAGAGGGATCCAAAATTCTTTATGCTCCAGGTCTGTAGGACCATAAAACTCTACCTGAGAAAATTTTAAACAATCTTCTAATTAATCACAGGATTTTATAACCTCTCACAAGCTGTAAGTAAAACATTAACAAGGTAGGGAGAAGGAAGTCCTCTTTGTACTAAGCATGATTCCTAACCCCACTGACATACCCCACTACAGGAACCAGGTTAGAATTTAACATCAAACTGAGATTATAATGGATACTAGCACACAGAGATGGTGTTTCATTTACGGGACTGCATTCCCATAAATGAAGGTATAACTCTAAATTACTGGAAGAATTTGGGAGAGCAGAGTCTGATAGTTTTTCTGTAATTTCTGACACCACCATCACCACATAACTTAGTCTTAACATAATAAAACACAACCTAAAGAGACATCTTGATCCTCACTTAATTAGCAGTCCAACAGAACACTATATCACAAAAAGAAAGCAGTTTAAGTATCTAGATGGTTGAATGTTTTGACCAGCTACATTCAGTAGATTTGCATTTACTCAGGTATGCGTAACACAATTACACAGCTGTATTTATCACTGTGTAAAAGAGCACTGACTCTGCAATACATGTTTTAACCTACCTCATAGTACATAGGCACATCCTTAACCTTTTTTCCCTTTTGATTTCCAGATTCTCTGATCTGTAAGGAAATAAAGCATTCCACTGTGAGAAGATTTTAAGTTTACACAGATTATTTTACTTGTTACTCCCTTTTGAAAACACTACACTCACACTCCAAAATAGTGAGGAATCATCTTATGGTACCCCTGTACCTTAGGGAGGGAACTTTTGTGATCAGCATCTCGAAGAAAAGTCTGTGACAAAATCTCACTATTTCTAGGAAGCAGACCAGCTCATACAGTAAGCTTTTCTTTTTCCATTTTTAACTCCTATGAATTAGTGTAATTTTTAAAGCTTCCACAGAGTAGTTCAATTAAATAAAAAATTTGTAGTTACCACAGACCAAAAGTTAGTATCTAGAAATGAGATCTAGGTTTTGTTTGGTTTGTTTTTAAAAGTTCCATTCTTGGAATACCTGTCTGAAAATGTCTTCACGTGTAACCACACTGAAGAGCTTCCGCTGTGGCACCTGCACAGCAAGAGACAGGGCCTTGGTATGGATTTCATCCTCAATTTTGGTCCCAACAACGAAAGCAATGCTAGGCTTCCAGTGATCCTACTTTCCAAAATAAAATATTCAAGGTATTAAAACACAAGCAAACAAAAGCACTTCGCCGCCATTTCAAGGAGTATTCCTGTAGAGATGGCTTCTCCCTTTAAGACATATTCAACAGCACTGTATTAACCATACTGAAATGAACTGTATACAACCCGAAAAAGCACATACTACTTTGTCCCAATTCTTTCTGCCATCAGGTGGCAGCATTATGCTATGGAAAACACAAATGCCTACTAACAACCTATACAAACCTCCTCACAGGCAAACGCTGCATTAGTATCACACAAAGATAAAGTAACTTTTGAATGTAATTTGCAGATTTGACAGTTCAGCATGCAAACAAGAAATGAATGTTGAATATAAATATTATCAGAATTGGATATAGGCATTACTGTGTTTATTTGCTGTAGAAAAAAGATAAACAAATTTCAGCTTCCTCGTCCTGAGAATTACTTAATGCCCAGATACTATTTTGTGAAAATTGTAGCATTATTTCTATGATGTTTTATGAGGGTATATTTAAGCATACCATGGTTCTTACACAGTTTCAATCTATATTCTCAACTAAGAAAAAGTATTTATCAATGGCAAGTTATATTTCACTACAGTATTGACAAATGAAAAATGCGAGCAGTTTTCAAACTTTTGCACTAAAATACACATATTTTTGTGGAAAAACCCCGTCTGATTTCAGCATTAAAGAAATGCAGAACAAGAGAAGATTGGAACACGTTATTTAGCAATATACATCCACAAGAGCTTCAAAATGGTGTCATTTAAGCAACTTTTACTGGTTACTCTTCTATTTCTTCTGCTTTAACCTACCAGAATCCCTTTCACAAAGCAAGTGGCTATCTCCAGTACATATACATCTCACTCCAGAGTATCCTCTATCAGCATCAGTGGTGCCTGAACCATAAGCACTTACAATGGTTGTGCTGTACACTCTTCAGGAATTACCAAATTGGTTTTTTTCATTGCACATCTGCATGTGTAAACTGCAAGGATATCAATAAAGCTGCATAAAGGTAAATATGGAAAGAGCTTCAGTAAGATCAAGGTGGTCCCAAGACACTGTCACACTAATCAGGACCAGGCGAAGCAGAGTCACAAACCAGTCCAGTGTGTATCATAGCAGGGAAATATTTTAAAGACAAATTTAGGAGAGGATGGTAACTTTAGGATTTTGATGGAAATATTTTCATGTGTGTATAATACATACAAAATCCTTGTGGAAAAGAGGAACAAAACCTGAGTCGGTAAAGTGAGGGAAACGACCATTCCAAAAAAAAGTTAGATATAAATGATAAAATGAGAAGTTTCTTTTTCCAGTTTTACTGTACTCTTTTTCACTTGTTCCCTCTCTTAGCTGAAAAAAAAGCCTACCTAAATGTTTGCAGTTTGACTAACTGATGACTTGGGATGGGAGAAATCAACAGCCCACGTCAGTTTCAAACAAGTAAATGCTTGCATGGAGGGAAAGAGTTTGTCATACTCTTAAGGTTACAAAGCATAACATCACATGAATATGGCATGACATGATTATACATACATGCCCCTTTTTTTTTTTTCCACAGACTATTCAGAGAAACAAAAAAGATGGAAAGATCACCTGGGTCACTAATTGTACTCTTCTGAAACTGCAAGTAGCTAAAGACCAGATTCCTAATCTAAAAGGGTCCCTATAGTTCCACACACCATAAACTTCCTTGATGTTTTACAGCAGCACAAAATGAACCTTAAGTTTTTAAAATTACAGAATGCAAGAGAGTGCAAGCATAACACTGATGCTTTAAGAACATGCAAACATGAAGGAATTTATGAGCGGAGAGTGTCCAGCTGACCTAGGGCAGCAGGCACTGCTCAATGAAGAAGCAGTGGCAGCAATGGCCTGTATGGGGAATGCACCAAGTATACTGAATTTCTTTTTCCCCTTTCTAGTTGTGGGGAGGATGGGGGATGATACCTCCTCCTGCCTAAAGTTGCAAAGAAAGCCACCAGTGCACAGCACTATGAAAGAGCTAGGTATTCCAATGTCATCATCAAATCACGTGCACAGGAGTTGCAGTTAATCTGAATTCAGGGTAACGTTATCACTGTATGGCTGCCAAGAGCTGTACACAAAGACTTTACCATTCTTTGAACTGAGAGCACTTAGATGTCCGTACTAGCATGCCAATGCATAATTTTCTAGGCTTTTAGAACTGAGCTTTAAATGCCCTCACGTGGCAGTATCCTGGTGTTCCCAGGGCTTGCCAGCAGAGACAGAGCCTTTGGAACAACCATCCACCTGCAACATGAGGTAATGAAGCGACCGATACCACTACACTGTCCTCTTCAGTGAGGACCACCAAAAGAGGGGAACAGGCCCAGTAAGTCTCATAGACAGATGCTGACAGCACAAGAAGAGCAAGACTCAGGAATGTCAGCTTCTAACCTAGATGCTAGGGGAAGCATGGTGCAGCAGAAATAAAGTGCCTGCTCCCACAATTTCCTGCAGTCCTTCAGATATGCAAAGAAATCTCCACCAGAGAGTCCCGAAACCTTATGCCTTCTTCAGTTCCTCCTTAACACATGCTGATACCTTGATGCCCACAAATTCAACTGCTTAGCACTGATTATCATCATCCTGCAACAAGGATGTCTGTTAAACCTGTCTTCCTCACAGACCTGCCTCTTCTTGATCTTTCCACCCCTTGGTCACAACTGTCCCTAGCTCACTTCTCGTTCCATTTCAACTCTCTGTTCCTCATCTAAGTTCTACCACTTCTCCTAATGTTTCCTACACCCATTACTTGCTCCCCTTGCTTTCATCCTCAGTCTCCTTGTCCAGCTAGTCCCTAATTTCATTATCTGATCCCATTTCCAGCTTTCTCCATCCTCAGATTCCTTCTCCAAATCCTTATCGTCTACCCTCTCTAATACTTCCCAGGCACTTTGAACAATAAGACTTCCTCCTTCACGATAGTTGTGCATTCTCTGGGAAGGCTCTAAAAGCAATGGAAGGAGAATTTCCTAATTTCCACTGTGGTGCTCACCTTCACATCAGCCTGTAACAAAGCACCAAAGCAAAACATCAGGGTCCTGCTTGTGAAAAATGAATTTTTCAAAATACTTAGAATTTACCCAAACACAAACATTCTCAGAAAAAAAGTACGCCCTCAGCAAAAGACACACCCTTGGCATCAGTGTGGCACATCTTCTCCCTCCCCAAATTCTCTGTTTCAAAGAAACAAGCTGCTAAAGTTTCTCCACAGAACAGCTATGAGAAGATTTATAGCATAAGCAAAAGACTAGCTAATATATTAAAAACAAGACACATGGAATGACCCTCTACAAGATAACTAGTGAAAATTACAATCCCACCTAACTCAATTCTACAGAAGTATATGCAACTCTACGCAAGGTCTTTTGTGTAAAAATTTAAACAGATTAGAGATAGCCCTTATCTCCCTAGCTGCGAAGTGAAGAAAAAAATATTCCTTTTGTAAAAAAAGGTGCAATACTTGGGAATTGGAGCTAGATAAATACCAGAAAGAGCTACACGCACTTTAACAGGGAACAATGATCCAGAATTCTCAGAGTCACTAGTAGCATGTAATCTATTTCCAGACTGACCAATTTTGAAGCCCTCAAAGTTAATTTTTCAGAAAAGCTCAACACTGAGAACAGCTACTGAAGTCAATGACAGCAAACATGCAGCGTTAGTACATAGTTTAAGGTGTTTAATTGACTATGCTCTTTTCTGACCTTAAAAATCTATTATTTTTGCAATACTGCTCTTATATTATCAATACTGTAACAGTATCCATAATGTTCAAGGCACTGAAAGGACAGAGAAGAAACAGACCCTATTTCTACAGCTCACCACCTAAAATCACAGCATAAAAATGAGAGAAGTAGTAAAATGTATATGGTTACTTTAAAAATATTTTCTCCCTCAATATACAACTGCTCCTCTACTGAGTTCAATTCTTTCAAATGTTATTGTAGAAGTGAGACCTGAGAAAGGATCTGAAAGAGGATAGATTAGTGACCCTAAGGCTACCTCGAATGAGGTTCCCAGCTTAAAGAACAGGATAGGAAAACCATAAAAATAACTACTGGAAAAGCACGGAATCTGTCTAGGGAGGCTGCCATTGAGAATGTAATGCAAGCACTACTTACTGAGAATGCAGAAGATAAAAATGCAGGGAGTAGATAACCCACAGAATCAACAACGCTGGTTCAAACATGAATGAAAGAAAAATTGAGGCTGAAAATGTGGCACTGGTAACTGAATACTCCTTTAACAATCTGAAACAAGCTCCAATTAAGAGGAGGCCAGACCACTGTACCCTGGAAAACATCCAGTGACAATCCTTGTCACAAATGACACTGTGTGTTGTCCCCCTCCCCTCCCCATTTTATAACTCTTGACCATGTCAAGGGTTGAAATGCACCAAAGTCTCTTCCAGTGTTAGAAATAACCATCTACATGGGAAGCTTGTATGTCCCTCAGGTGAAGAGGCTCCAATCCTAGCAAGATCCACCTAACTCTGAAAGCTCCATGTAAGCAGCTAGCTGTTTTCCAAAATCCTTGTTTTCACAAAACACAGGTGTCTCATCATCTCCTGATCTTGTTCTCAAGTCTCCATTGTGTCCCTCTGTACATCCCCGTGATTTTTTTCTAACCGTTAAAAAACAGTACACATAGCCTACACACCTTATTTGTCACAGTGGTACTGGGATAGCATAGGTATGTTAAAAAAAATAATCTCTAACTTCAATTCACACTGAAGAAAAAAGCAGACGTAGCTCACAAAATCTTGTTTCCTTTTTAAGCATATCTTGTTTTCTCTGCTTCATTTCCTAGACACAAAAGGGCAGCTGTTCTAGAGAATACATTTGAAAAAGTCATGTATATTGTTTACTTTTGCAGTACCAGTTTCCAGATCTCTTTGGCCAGGAAAAGCACCAAGCAGCCACCTCACCCCTCCCCCTTTCCAGGCAACCTAAGCATCTGTCATTTTGCATCTTTACTTTTTCTTGTGGTATTAAATGGGTTTTGTGTTTTTTTGGGCTTCCCCCCCCTTAGGGCCACAACCAGTAGGTTCATTTCATTACAGCACAATTTCAAACTTTACTGTAATGGCTGAAGAAAAACATTTGGAAACTTAAACTCCAAACACTTCACAGCAGCAAACAGCAAGAGTTCTTTTATCTCCAGATTTTTAAGTATTGCCTCAGAAATAATGAGATTTATTAGGGCAATATTACCTCTAGCATTCTTTGCTTTTAACAATGGGGGAGCTTGTAAACCAGTAAATATAGCTGGCATTACTGGGAAAGGTTGCTCATCAGCAATTTTGTAGCCCTAATGTAGTGACTGTGTAGGGCATCACTGCTAAGAAATCTGTAAGTCCACTTGCCTTATCTGCTGATTGACACATGCCTATATTACTAATGGATTCTGATTTTAAGAGCCTGAGCTTTTACTGTATGATCTGGACAGGTGAAAGAGTATCAAAATTCAACTGACAGTTAATTCCTCTTCAAAGAGGAAGCAGTATGAATAGTAATCAAAAGCGGAGCCATCCTATTCAGAACATTTTAAATGGTTTTACAGGCTTTAATTTCAGTTCAATTTTCAGGCCATAAAATGCCAGTAGAATGAGAGAAACCATACTGATGGCAAGTCAAAGCAGAATGTGGCTTCCAGTTGCTATCCTTAGTTATACTAGCTAATAACAAAGATAAAATAGATTACAATTATTAAAATTATTATTTCAATTAAGGGCTGTATTTGCCCAGAATTCACCTTTGACTTAGCAAATAATGCCTTGTAACTACTTAAAGCATGCAAAGTTTAAAACTAACTAAGAATCTTAATTTATATTTTGTAATTTAGCTCCGCAGTGAACCCAGCCAAAATACCTTGACAAATATCTGAAGGCAAATACAACATGCAGCTCCATGTTCGCCTGCATAGCACATTAGAAAGAAAAAAAGTACATAAACTATAATGTGAGGCTCTGCAATACGCATATTTCCTCTGTACGTATTTTTAAGTTGTCTGTTTGCCAGTTTTCACAGTGCATTTAGTAAAAGCAATTATTTGGTTAGTAAATATCATTTAAATCATATTTTAGTTAGCATACCCATCCATAAAATCTTAACACCACTGGTAAAATAACTGCTTTTCATAGATCAGACTAATAAAATATTGTAAGCCATAAACACACATTAAAATGTGAAATTTCATTGCTCAGTCTATCTGGTTCAATTTAAAACCAGTTCTAGTAAATTCCCTTAGACTCCACTAAAGGGAAAGCATATTCTCTAAATTGATACAATTAAAAGATTTAAAAATTCATTATATATTAACCACACGGAGAGAAATTTTTTTCATTGATAGGAGTTCCTGTCATCTCCCAAATCACTTCAGATTCATATGGTATATCATATACAATATTTAGGAAGAGTAAGAAATAATTTTGTGCAGTATGTCTGGTGACACTTAAAGTTGCTCAACACTCTCTTTTACAGGCTGCTTTCAGTATATTCGAGTTTAAATCTTGCGTGGGGGGAGCAGGGAGGATATTGTGGTTAGACTATTTGCAGAATGAGATTTGACTTTTAAAAATAATTTTTATCCTTTAATAAAAAAACCCTATATGATTAAGTAATTAAGACATTCAATTCCCGCCGTGTTTGAGAGGAAGGAACTAAAATCTGGCAGCACAGCCATACTTGTGTCAAAGATGTTCTTTTACAGAGCATGTTTATTTACATTATGTGTACCCACATTTGGCCATAACTTGATGAATCTTGATTCACACATGCTCAGAAGAGATTTGCTGGCATTTGACAGTTTTGCACTAAGTCTGCTCCTGCCCATGACTGTAAGAGCTGAGTAAATTTTCCTGCAATAAGACATTTCAGTGGCTGCCCAGCATCACAAAAGCCTGAGTTCAAGCTGACCACAGCAGGGAGACAGTTTTTCCTGTGTTCCCAAGGCTCTGCCTACTAACAGTGAGACAGAGAAAGTAGAATTAGCTTAACTGGAACAGAAAATGGTTGGACAATACCAGAAATAAGGAACCAAGGAATCTTAAGGCAGTCCCCATGGGTATAGGCATTACAATAATCATTAATTAGGCGATCACGTATTTTTTCCTACAGAATTCTTGCCACAGTCAGTTAATGTATTCAACATTTCCTTCCATCTGCCTCAATGTGTGGTCTTGAATGATATTAATTCTGTAATTTCCCAAATTTTAAGCATTTTTTCCTACTTTTTAAAATACTTCAATACAATAGTTCGCATTTAAAAAAATGTAATAAATTAAACATAGAAGCAGCAGAGCAAACAAAGCACTTTGTTCAGTGAATTCACTGGACAATATCCACAACCACAATAAACACCACTATAAAAAAAATAAAATCACTAATTGGCACCTTGCTAGTAAGCTCAGGAGAAAGGTCAGGAATTGAGTAGGTGATGGAGATTGAACCTCCACCCCCTTCTCATGCTTCACAGGAGGTTCTCCTAGAGTAGGGATGAGTTTCACAAGCAAGAAAGAGCTCAAGCACCTTTGAACTCTACTGAAAAACTGAAGTTCTAGGGAAAAATGGGAAACAACAGTCTTAGCTGAGCAGCTTACTTCAAAACGATTTTGTTTGGCTAAATGTGTACTATATGGTTACTACCAAATAAAAGTAAAAGCAAGTAAGTATTTCAGAGATTTTTTGGACATCTGTGGCATTTTTTGGAAAACTGATTAGCCAGTTTAAAAGCCTCCTCCTGAATTCAGAAGTCCTCATACTTAACCAGAACTGCTAGCACGTAAAAAAAAAACTAAAACAAAAAAAAAACCAAAACAAACCCAGAACACAGCAGCAACAACAACAAACACGCTCGGTTTTTTAATAGAGCACAACAGCAACCCACCAAACAAAGAAGCCGTCGAAGTCATTTGTCTCACTTGCAGAAGCAGCGCTAGATAAACACATGCTAGATAAATATTATTGTTTGCTAAACTACTATGCTATTTTGAAACCAAATTCTCTCTTGCAAGTCAAGATTTATTAGAATTACACTGCTTACACAGAACCTGGAAACCTAAATATGCCTTTAGATCCTCACACGCTATAAAAGGGGGGCGGGGGGGAGGGAAGAAGTTAAAAAGTGCCTTTAGCTGCACACACTCAAGCAGGAAAATTACAGCCTCACATTTTCAACGCTACAGTTAATGCTGTGTCAGCACCTCCATCAAACCTCGTTGTTCAGCAGTTTATAAAAAGTTCACTCCGAGCCAAAACTTGGCACCCAGAGCCCCAGAAAAGTGCCGAGGAGGAAAAGCAAGTAACCCGCTGGGCTGCTGCTCGGTGCCGGGGGGGAGGGGGGGAAGCAGCTCCTCCCCACGCCGGGACGATCCACCGGCGACCGTGGGGACCCCGCGGAAGGCCCCAGCAAGGACAGTGCCACAGCCCCACAGAGGAGCGGCGAGGGCCGCTTCGAGCCCGGTGCCCCGCGTCCCCAGGTAGTGGCGCCCGCCCACCCCGCTGCTCCCCGGGCGGCCCTTGCCCGCCCTGGCCCGGCCCGGCACCTCGGCGGCCTTCACCTCCTCGAGGTGGGCGGACACCAGCGCGGCCTCCCAGCTCTTGGCCGCAGCACCCGTGGAGGCGACCCCGCCGGTCTTAGGCCGCTTCGGGCCCATGGCGGCGCGGGCAAGGCCTCCACGCGTCGCCGTGGCGACCGGCTCCTGCGGGGTGACGCCTTCCGACCGCCCCAACCGGCGGGGCGGCGGCGGCGGCCGGCTCGTGTGATACGTGCTTCCCTCCCGAGGGCAGCGACCGGGCCCCTCCGCCGGGGAGGGGGCCTCTGTGCCCACCAGCGGAGCCGCCGTGCTCTGTAGGGCTGGGTGTGCGTGTCCCGCCCGGGCCCCTCCCGGGCCGACGGCGGCCGCCTCGCCAAGCCGCTGCCAGAGCGCGCTAATGGGGCTTCCAGCGGGTGGGCAGGCACGTTGTTTGCTGCCGGTCAGCCGCTTCGCATCCTCTGCGACACGGGTGGGCAGCTGCAGCCGCCACGTGGAACCCGCTGCCCAAAGGAGAGGCTTCGCGGAGGCCGCACAGGAGGGCTTCGGGCGTTTGGCGGGGGGCATGGCAGCGGGCCGCACATGGTCATGTAGACACCAAATCCAATGTCACATCCAAAGGGCTGCACGAAACCAGCCCGCCGGCAGCTCTCGGTGTGCCCGGGGAGGAGGGCAAAGGCGTGAGCTCACGCCGTGGTGCTGGAGTGTGACCTGAGTGCGGCCGCCTGCAGAGCAGCGAGACGGGGAGCGCACAGGTGTGGGCAGCCAGGCCTGCTCCCAGGCCGAAATCACTCTCCAAATACTACCATATGTTACAGCACTGGGACCAGAAGAGGAGAGGGAGGCACAGTTGGGAGAAAGCAGGAGAGCTGCCAAGATAAAGAATTCATTACAGAGGAGTCATGTCGTGATCTCACACTGGAGACGAGTGAAATATTCTGTGTGATTTAACATTTGGTGAAAATATCCCAAACCACATGCTGCCCTTCCCCCACCCCGTTTTACCGACTAGGATTGCTCAGAGCCTCCAAGTCTTTATTTTAATTTTGTCGGAGCCTTAAAGCCCTGCTGTGCAGCACATTATTGCTTTAGTCAGGATTTCATTCTGGGATGATACTGACCTAGCATACGTGCTCAATAAAACACCTTTACTTACACGGTTTTAGTAGAGAAGAAAGAATTTACATTCATAGGGGAGGTGACAGGCAAGCCTCATATCATCTTAGTTTGCAGAAGGGTATCTTCCCTGGGTTTGCAGACAGTGATGTAGTTTATAACATGGGAAAGCGGCACAGTAGATTTGCCAACATCCATAAACATTTTCCCCCACCCTGTTTCTTGGCTGGTGTCCATTTTTCTCTTTTTGAGGTTTTCTTTTGTTGCCCAGAAAAAAAAATCAGACTTCAATTGTTCACAGAAACAGGCAGTGTGACATTCCCACCATACCCTTGTTCTTCATTAAAGTTTTGGGTATGCAGCCTGTGCCTGCTAAGGTGCACTGACAGGGTATGGGAACGAGGAACAGGGCAGGATCAGCAGTTGATGCAGAACAGGACAGAGGTATGGGCAGAAAGCACAGATAATGGTGCCAAACATCCTTATGAACCACCCTTCTGATTTTTCAGGAAGACCGATGGGAGAAGGTTGTGTACCCAGGTCCTGATGGTATGGCTGGAAATATGCACCACCATGATGTCCATGGGAGATGACAACTGCTTAATTATGCCCACACCTGGATCTGTATGCTCAGAGTCGTTCGGAAGGTTGAGAACCAGCAAGACTGATGTCAGCATACAAACAGCTCTGAGTACATGAACAGTAGCTGTGAGAACTATGAACTGGCCTGTTTATATCTGTTGTGTGTTTGCTTGGATAAATAACGATTATCTGAAGGAAATTGTTTTGTTCTGCTGCTTACTGTCTTGGTAAACGCATCTAGATAACGTGCTGTTTATTGTTGTTGGATGTTGCAGCAAATAGTGAGTCAAGCTGAAGTAGGACTGCAGATCACTGGGAGCTTATAGCAGTTCATTTAAAATTACCTCCACCACTCTCCCGAACAAAAGAGAGAAATAAATTGTATTTATTCCCTATTACAAAGGGCCCTAGCGTATAGTTCTAGAATAGGTACTCCAGTAGTGAAGTCAGCTAAAGATGTCTTCTGTTTGGATGCTTGTCCATGTCCATTCGGTTGTGCTGCCAAAGATGCTTGTAGGCCAAAGATGCTTGTGGTTTACAACCACATCACTTGAAACCTTCTCAGTTAAATCCTCCAACAGACAAAAGAGGCAAATAAAAAATATTGGGAAACTACAGCCTTTGTTTCCTCCAAATGGTCTGGACTACAAAACACCCAGTTGTCTCTGAGCCATCTGAAAACCTCCAGCTTCCTTCTGAGAACTAAAAGATGAAGTTGCTGCAACCTTAAAACTTGTATTACCAAAAATGAATGTAATTTAACTATATTGATAAGCCACAGGTGAGAAGAACAGGCAAATTAAGGCTCCAGACAGACAATACGCGGTCTGGGGTATCTTCTACACAAAAAAGGGACTGCGTGCATCTAAGCCTGACATTTCCATGTAGTGAAACTGTGTCCACTATTAGTGACAAGAATATTTATGGTTAGGTTTTCAGGGAGACTGGCAACCAGAAAATCATAAAGTCAGCTTTTTATTTTCTGGCTTATTAGAAAACATAGTGTGTGAATACATGAACAAATGAGAGCGGAGTAACCAAAGCCACGAATTTACAATACACTTCCAATTCTAATAATAGTCTGTGTAATTAAAAGGCAGCTTGCCCTTCCCTGGGAGAAGGGTTAACAACCCTGTGTATTCCGAATTTACAGAGCAGGGTAAGAAAGTGTGTGTGGTTAATACTGCAGAGTAGCTAGATGCAATAACATGTTCCTGTGTCCACGTTTTTAATAAAAATATAGAAGGAATATTTAAAAATTAGGTATACTCTTTACCTCCTTCGGGAAGAAGAAACATTGGTTGCCTTTTATTGTAGGGTGACTTAAAGAACATTTGCGCTTACTTGCTCTCCAGTAAAGTGTGGGGAGTGGAAAGGCATTACTAGTTGTAAAAGTCATGTCTTCTCTACTTGATATTTCCTGAAAGACTACAGATGACTAAAGAACCAGTAAAGGGTTTAGATCTTAAATGATTAAAGCTGGATTGACTGAGAGGGGAATTAATTTTAATAGTGCTTCCTTTTTTTTTTTTTTTTTTATTTAATACTTATTTTAAATGCTTGACAAATATTTGGAAAAAATGATCTTTTCAGTAAGAACCATCAACTTCTCGCCTTCAGTTGAGAAGTGAGCAAAGAGTCCTCTTTGCTTGAGTCCTTAAGAACACATTTAATTGCTTTATATTGCTTTCATAAGATTTAAATGTTTCTTAAATGGGGAGGCTTCCTGAATTATGGCTTCAGAAAGCTGTTTCCGTTTTAGAAAACTTTCCAGAGGTTGTCTAGAACAGCTAACACAGCCTTCAGCACTGCTAAGGAAAACAGTCCTTCATATTCCTTGTATTTCTAAAAGAAGAAAGGTCTTTAAAAATAAGTGTACTTTTTGTTTGTTTGTTTTAAGAGAACACTGTCCAGTCCTTTTTCCCCTCACAAAGGAAGAAGGCGAAGAACATAAAACTCACTTTGCTTTCCTTTGCAGTTTCTAGCACTGCAGCATCTGGGCTGGGAACAGCTTTTGCCTGAAGTTTGCAACCCCCCACAACACAACCGTCTCACCAGTTACACGGATTTGGCAGCTATGGCATGTGTTTCCACAGCCTCCCTGAACTCTCAGATACCAGGCTGGATGTAGGAGGTCTTTGCCCACAGTTGCTGCTCTGGCCACCAAACGATTCCTTACAATTTAGTTCTCAGTCTCTAAATTTGTTTATATAATTTGCATAAAGCTTCCCACATGGACTGCATTGGCTTCGTGGATGCGGACCAAATATCTGTCTTGGCTTTAGGATCTAGAAAGTGTATTTCTTTATCAGTAAATCATAAGTGTGTGTGCCCTGAAAGGGACAAAGGTTAAGCTAAGCATAAATATATTAATGCGCTCTCCTTCTCCATGTGGAATTGTGCGCTTATAATTTTTCTAGTGCCAAAGATCAATATTTTCTTAATTAGACCAAGTTCTAACCATAATGAAACCATAAAATCAGCTCTCCTCCTCAAATTGTAATGGGCCTTCCTAATAACATAAGGGTCGCTAGATGCTTGCTGAACTGTGAGAACATGCAAGGATGGTTAGAGAGAGAAGGAACAGCTAAACTGTAAAGACAGTACAATTCAGCCAAGTCCATCTGTCACATACATGGCAAGGCCTGCCCTCTGATGCTGGCCCACTATAGGCACAAAACAATAGACCTAACCTATTTAAGCCTATCAGTCTAATAATGTGGCCAAAACCAAAGCAAGTTGTAGATAGTCCTTTCTCCCTCTGGCTCTAGCATCTAGTGTTGGCCTGGCCGGTCATTGTTTCTTCTTCACTTGAATATTTCTTGTCAAGCTGAGTTAGAAATATATGTAGCCTCTGTTGTTTATCACAAGTGTAACACACAGAACAGATCAAACTTCCTTTATACATACAAATAAGTCTACATTTAAGAGTCTTCACACACACACAGAATCACAGGTTGGAAGGGACCTCAGGAATCATCTAGTCTTACCAACTTTGTTTTACTGGGGGGGACACACACCAAACTCCAAACTTACAAAGCCCTGCATTTAATTTTGGAAAAGATGCTTTCATAGCCTGCTCTCTCCCACGTGCATGCATGTGCGAGGAGAATGCCTTTTCCTCTCTATAGCAAATGGTATAAGGATTCCTGGCAAAGCTCAAAATGAAATCCATTATCATCTGTCAGTAAAGTGACTTCCAAATTCCAGCTGGATGCTGTGCAACAGCCTCTTTAAAGGAAGACTCCCTCTGCATTTGGTATTGTAGATCTACTGTCTCTAGGTAACTGAATTTTGGAAGCAGTTCAGTGCTGCCAGTCAGCAAAAAAGTCCAATTTCAGATATCTCAGGCTTTATTCCTACGCCTTTCCAAAACAGATCACAGGGCTTTATTCTTTTCCCTGAAGAAATAAATCCAAAGAAAACATTTCCCACCCTTGCAGGAAGCCAAACTCCCCACCCCATTCTCCTGCACTTTCAAATCCTCTTTGTCTGCTTTTTTTTCTGGCACAAAAGGAATAGTTTCTCTAAGGTTAGAGGGTTCTCCATGTAGATCTGCTTCTGCAGCCCTCCTCACTCCTGCCACCATCAAGAAAGGGAGTCTTACACAGTAGTGCTGAGCACTAACCACCAACCTGTCTCAACAGCCAAACAAAGCAAAGCCTAAATAAGTGGAATTTGAAACATTATACCGTTACTGGTGCAAAAATAAAAGTGTTTCCAATCCATTAAAACCGAACATTAACACCATGGAGGGTAAACAGGCCTGAGATGTATGCCAGAATTTGCACTGAAAATGTTGATAAGTAGTGGTGGAAAGATATGGTGGGTTTGTTTATTTTTTTTTTTAAAGGAGAGGAGGTTATTTATAAAAATGCATGCAATCTGAACTAGGATTGGAGTAATGGTAATAAATGGCCATGAAATGGTGAATTAGTAAGTGGCTAGAACCATACTTCTTTGGCCTTGGTGTCCTAATTCTGTGAACTCATACTTGGATGGTTTTTAACTGAATTTTCTGGAGGTAATGTCTACTTGCAGAATAACTAAATTGCAACAATATATGCTATTCTGTAACTGTTGCTTCAACTTTAATTCCCCTTCCTTTCTTTCCAATCTGTTTCTCTGAGCACATATACTCCCCAGTATCTAGTTCAATGAGTAGGTTTTGGAAAGAAGTACATAGAGTAATAATGGCTATTTCCTGCCATATTTTGGCACCTGTCTCTCTTGGTCATACTTGTGCCCAAAATCTGCTTTAGATAACAGCCACAATTAAACTTCCCAGTTCTAGGACTGTATCCCAAAACACTGTCATCCCTTACCCTATCATCCACTAAACCGTTTATTCTTCTGTAAACCTGAAGGCTAACTAATAGTCGCCTTGCCTCAGACCAGAGCAGCATCCTACACCTCTTGCTTTCCCACCTGCACCATTCATACTACTTCACAAGCTTTTCTCATTCTGCACCTCCAAAATTCGAGCTGGACCCCAATACCCTGAAATACTACCCCCTGGCCGGCACATAGCCCTGCCTGGGTCAGCAGACTGTGGCACTACAAGGCCTCAAAGCCAGCATCTCCCAGCAGCAGCAGCAGGAGGAGGAGGAGGAGATCTCTCACATTTGAAGGACCAGCATCTCTCTCCTGCCAGCCCTTGCTTCTAGATGCAGCTGGTCCATGGGATCATGATACCTGCCAAGCCCACTCCGACCCCCAATCAGCTCCTGGCATGGTGCTCCAACAAAAGTATTTATGCATATGTGGTCCTCTTCCTCATCAGCTGTGCTGGAGTGACTCCTTCCTTGCACTTCATTGAACACACCACCACCGCCATTTCCCAGATGACATATGAAATAAAAGAATATGGGAAGGCCACGTACGGCAGTAGTTAATGAGTTGAGTTCAGAACCTGTAATTTGGCCAGCCATCCTACAGAAACCTAAATGATTTGAAAGTTTGCTTATTCCTGAGGGCATCAGGATTTAGCCCCCTGCAAGTGCTGTAGCCTCAGCTGTTATTAGGAAAAGCCCAGTGAAAACTAGGTGATGGGGATGAGCAGGCTATGAGCAGTCTCTGCCTGCCAGGGCCTCATCTCGCACCCTTCTACTGAGATAAGGGAGAGGTGGAAGTTATTATGAAAGGTAGCTTACCTTTGTGGAATTTTCTGGAACAGTGTATTATTCCTCAGCTTCTTCAGGTGGACACTACAGATTTAAAGAGCAAATGACATAATTTTAGGAAGGGTAAAAAATATTTTCATCCCTATCAGATGCTCTCACCTGCTTTAATGTAAAAGCTCCACTTACTACTGACAGGTGTTGTGTAATAAGTAGAAGTTGCAAAGGACAATTGGTAGCACCTTATCATCAATATAGTACAGCTTCTGCCATGACCACCCATTCATTTGAGTTCACTAACCTTTAAGCAAATAAAATGCAGCAAGAAGTGTTTACATTACATCATTACACAGATCAAATTTAAAAGGATTTCAAATTAGCACTTTTCTTAGTTAACAAACTGTATTAGCACTAATTCCCATCAGCCAAATTCCTTAATTCACATTAACATGACTCAGAATGAAAACCAGGCCTTTTTCCACCTCTCTCCATCTCATTACTTCAGACAAAGCAAAACATTTACTGTGGCAGGGTTGCAAGACGCTGAGGGCCATCAATGGAAAAGGGTCACTATTAGTTAAAATCTGGCTATGCTCCCACTGTATTGGCCTGCCTGTGCCAGTGTTTTCAGATCATGCCATCCTTAATGCTTGTTTTGTATCTAGTGATTTATAAGAGTGGTACTAGTCAGCATTTGCAAATAATGTGGAGAGATTTGACATAAACAGATGAGCTCAGCAGTTTGCCCCAACGTACCGGCTGTGGTGTCTAAACCCTAGTTCTTCTCTACACACATATATTCTGAGTACACAAACTTCATAAAGCGTTGTGACTGTCTGTCATCAGGTATGACAAAGTAAGACTGGGAGCAAAATGAAAGAAAACAGGATTTCTTAGCTTTCTTTAAAATACATGTTAAATGCCAACAGAAAGCTTTTTTTGGTGAACACATCATCTTCCATTTGCCTTGAATTATCTTTGCTTTTCTTCACCATCCCACAAAATCCTATGATGACTAAGCAATAACAATTTAAAGAAAGCACTGATGAATTAGTTATTTTTACTGCAAACTCCCGACAGTAAACTTTGAGTGTCGTTACTGCCAGCATGGATCAATGAAGTGCAACTTGTCTGGTTCCCTGTTATACAAAAGTCTGACATTTGCAAGATTTATTTGAACTTTTTTTTGCATTTTGCAACACCAACTATTGCTTTCCAGGACAGAAAATTAATGAACTGAAATTGAAATTGAAAGGCCGTCTTCTGGTCTAATGATGTTTAGACAACACTAGAAAGACAGAGCTATGCCACCAAGAAGTGTGAGAGTTTGAGTGTATTAAAAGGCTACCCTGAAACTGAATCACTTCTAGGGTAGTTTTCATTTCGGAGGTGATGGAATTTTATTTCGGAGATCATAACGTAGCTTTTTCACAAAAGGTTCAATCAGCACTTTATGTTCCTTTTTAGAGCTCAGTGCTTGGGATTCCAGGCTGGTGCAAATATGTTGCTGTTATTTTGGGGCAGTAAGCTAGCTGTGGGAAAAGCTGATCAGTTCTGAAGCAAGGAAAAAATTGACTACTAAAGTTCAACACTTACCTCATTCAGACCTTGCCATCAGAGTTAAAGTAATTCTAGATGCTTCGAACAACAGGCTGAGGCCCAGATGTGTAGGCAGTTAGCTCCCCAGATACCTTGAACGATCTGAGCTTATGTACCTGGCTCATACACCTTCAGCCACACATCCTGGATTACTGGAGGTATATTCACATCTAATTAGAGGGCTGTCTATTAGGGCAAAACAGGGCAGACTGAGCTGGCTTACCTTTCTTTTTGGCCCAGAATGAGTAGGTTATCAATGTGTAGTAGATACAATTGGCAGCACTTCTCATCTAGTGGTTCTAATAGATTTTAATGAAATGTTAGTCAGTTGATCCACTACATGTACTAGGATGCTGTTCAGATCCGAGATTTGGAGATCTTTGCTGCCAAGCACGGTGGAGTTCCTGTAGGAAGCGCTATCTTTTTTGCTTTTCAGAAATATGGCAAAATTATGGAAAGCTTCATAGTGCTGTAAACCAAATTCTTTGCCTAAGCGTTCATGAGAAAGGACTACTGATGATGCAGCCTGGCCTTTGGGAGGCATTCCTCAAGGCTGCCTTTATGCCATCATCGATTATTCCATGAACTAGACAGGAAAAGTGTGGTTTTTCTAAAAGAATTACTACCTTCCTGTTCCTGATTTTTCCTGCGGAGGGAATGTGAAGGCATGGAGAGAACACAGGAGGGACAGAGCTCAAAATGAAAACCCTGGGGCACACTGCATTGCTGCCGCTACACACAAACAAGCAGTCCGTGCAGCTGGAAGTGTGAGAAGGCTGAGAAGGCACTGAAATGCAGGCATTTGAAGCTGGGAGAAAATAATTCCAGTACTGTCCATGCAAATATGCTGCTGGTGGGGCATGGTACTGGTGGGGCATGTCAATATTACCACTAGGGACTGCACTATGTATTTAATGTCTCTTTAAACTGAGATACCTTGACCTGCCTTAACCCATTTGTTTGCTCATCCTCCCACACTGGGCTCTAGAACTCCAGTTATATATTTGGAATGTAAAGAATTGTTGAAGGGAGGAAACATTATGTGTAGACTTTCATCCATTTGTTATCCTCAAGCTGGTGAGGAAATAGAATGTTACAACTGAGTTTTGAAAGGCTCCTGACCTAGACAGGAAGCCCTGGAAATAATTTGCATTAGACTATTTAAAAGAACAGCTTATCAGTCTGATAAAAATCAAGCTGGGGATGTCTTGCCCAGATGTTTTCTGGGATATTTATGAGGATTTGATGGTGGGTGCTTCAAAAAGCCTGTGGTGGATGGGTTGGGTTTTTTGGTTTTTTTCAGACATCATAAGGACAATTCTGTACAGTAGTATGTATAAAACATAATTTGAAGAAAGAAAGATAGAATAAGACAGTAAGAAGCTAGTTGTAATCTTAAATATCCATATTATCTGTGTGGTTCTGTATGCATTTGTAAAGCTGGAGCTGCAAAACTCAGGCTAGATTCTTTATAACAGTTTTCTTCACACAGTGAAGCTAGCAGATGCTCAGTACTTTGTATCTATGGGAAGAAAAATACAAGCATAGAAGTGCAAACCTCTGTCTGGGAGACCGCAGCCTTTCCTAGGTAGAATAGGTAACTAGGTTCCTTCATGGAAGAGAATGTACATGTTACAGAGTTATCCCCTGTGCTATCAAAGGCTACCCACCTGGACCAGAAACGGTGGGATGAGAGCCGAACCATGAAACTATAATATTTCCTATGTGATCATTTAATTGTTTCAAACTTACACTCACAACCTAGAGCTCTGGAAAACACTCATAATTATTATAATATTCTGCCAACTCTGGTGAAAGGCAGTCCTGTTACCTGAGATGGAGCTTGGGGTAATGTTAGCTACCTCGATTATTGGCTAGGTGGCAGTAGAGGTTATTTATGTATTAATACATGTGCTCTATTTACCATATCAGTTTGAAATTCAGCTCACTGCACTGGTGAAAAAGTTCCTGTTATCACAAATCTGCTCAGTCCTATGCTACTGCTGCTCTGAGCTCTCTCACATCCAGCAAAAAGCAATTTTCATAAGGATGGCTTACTATTAAGCTGCATGCTTCTTTCACATTTATGGAACAAAAAACCGAACACTGTTCACTTGGCCCTTTTCAAGAATAAAATCCTAATTAATGTTATACAAATCGACTAGATGCCTACTCCTCTGGGACAGTGAAAGCTTGTTTTCTCTCAGCTCCTCAGCAGACTCCCAATTTATGTATTTCCATTGGTCACTCTGCTCACTTCCTACACCAGTGGGTTTGAGCAGGATGAGGGCTGCTGTTTGCTGGTGTAGTGATGTGGGCTTACAGCATGATAATCCTCTTCAGGGTGGCACCGGTGGGCAGGCAATAATCCTGGGAGGAGGAGTAGCTGTGCCAGCACCAGGACTCTAATGTTCACTCAGGGAATATCATTCAAGATGGTGGTTTAACTCCTCCAGCAGAAGGCGGCCACCTGTCAGCACGGGAGTCTCTGTGTGGACAGTCACACTGGCAGAGTGGCTGTAATTGGATGAAGATCTGCAGGTTAGACAAGGGAGTCTGTAGGAGAAGTAGGGGAAGCTCTAGCAGCCGAACCGCGTGATTCCCTAGAATGCCAAGGAAAATGGTGGTTTGGAGACCACGTGAAGTACAACCGTGGCAGGACCACTGGAGATGGAGCTTGTCCAAGTGCTGTGATGCAGCACCAGCCTCCAGCCCACCAGATGGTAACAGGGTAGGGGTAACACCGCCCAGCCTGGGCCAAATATCTTTCGGAGAATCAGGCAGTGTGCTGACCCCACCATTGAGTCAGAGACCACCAGGATTATTTGGCTTTCGACCTGTAAAAGGAATTGATGCAGCTTAATGAGAATGTGCGACTCCTGTCTCCCTCAGAGAAGGAAACTGCCCTTCAGGGATCTCTTCACAGTGACCCTGGCCTCACTCCACAGCTGGGTGGGAAGACAGGTTTCCTGGGGCCTCAGGGAATGGACACACTGATGTTTAGGCTTGGATCTGGGGAACCTGAGGCCCAGAGGAGCTGATTTACATCCTCCATCTCCTCTTCCTTGGTCTGGTGTTCACAGCACCCTGTGGAGCCCTCTGCCATAGCTGGAGCTGGTGCCCTTCTGCAGTGGCAGCTGCCTTCAGTCCTGCTGCTTTGCCTTACCACCTGTTGGTAGATGCACTCTCACGCGCAGCCTCGAGCCTAGGGAGATTAGACCCATTCATATCTGAAATGACTCTGTGTGTGTGTGTGTGTGTGAACTGTTGAAATGGCTCAGCCTCCTCCATGCTGCTCCCCCATGGACACCCCGGCCCCCCTGAGCAGCTGCCCCCCAACCCCTGAAGCCTCTTGGAGCAGCTGCTGTCCGTCTGGCTGCCCTGGCCTCCTTGTCAGCTGTTTGATGTCACCCATCAATCTTCCATCTTTCCTGCAAATCTCTGATGATCGAGTTTCACATTTCCAGGACTCCGGCTGTAAAGCCCCTTTCACTGGTATAATTAGTAATTAGAAGAAAAATGTTAGCAAACTCCTCTTGGCATAAACAGACACTCAATCCCCATCTGTCAGGTCAGGAAATTCACATTAGGGTGAAGGCCCAATACAGATTTTTCTATCTGAGGTGAGTGACCGCACACGCTCTGTGCTACTTAATTAAGCTGGCCACGTGACAACAAGTGAGAGCTATTTATAAGTGACCACTTCGATTATAAACAATTTTCAGTGTTTTGAAAGTCATCATGTCTTCCCCACTAGGAGTCCCCATGGGCTTTAAAAGAGATGGGCTCTGCCAGCGATGTTCTGCAACCCTTGGTAAGGTGGGGGGTCATTCATGACTGGTGTTCAAGTCCATGTTCTTTCACAGAGCTGCGCTGCTGAGATGACACCATTCAGTGGAGTCATTCTCTCATTCAAATGTCGCAGGTACAGCAGAATGAGGACTGGACCTCTCCAGTACACTGGACAAACACATGATGATATGCAGTGGACAAAGATGAAGACAGACTGGTTCAGACTGGAAACAAGGCCCCACATATTTAATGTGGAATGCAGCTAATTGCTGGGGACAATTAACAAGCGTTATGATGAGCATCCTTATATGGATATTTTCCAGGCAAGACTGGATGTTTTTTCCTCCTGTAACAGATGCTACAGCTTTAAGATAAGCTAATTTAGGCAAGTCTTATGCCTTGCGTTATGCAGGAGTCTGGAGCAGATGATCACAACAGCTTCTTCTGGCCTTATCACCTATAATGGAAGCAAATGATGCCAGCCAGGCCATGCCTAATCCATAACTTGGGCTCCATGCATTGTTTCCTACAGCACATTCTCTGGTCTTGTTTGGCTCCTCTTAAGAACTGTTTTTTCCCCTTCTGCAGAAGAGAAAATTCATATATGACTGAGGATCAAACCTCTGGTCCTTCCATAATTATCTGAGGGAAAGCCAGAGGTTGTACGGTTGGGCATAGGCTCAGCAGCGGTTAAGCTCAGAGTCCCTTTTTTTGAGGTTTATGTTTCATTTATAGGTTTTCATGCAACCAAAGCAAAGATAAACAAGCAAAGTCAGTGGCTGTGTTCCACGCCTGGAGTTGGGCAGCCTATAAATACAAAACCCCAGCACTGCAACCAAGGCAATTCTTATGTGCCTGAAGTTTCGTGTTGCTCTGTAACCCAGTCTTGCCTGGTCTCACCAGAAGACAAGCAATCTGTTTCGAGGTTTCTGAGGCAAATTAGACATAGCAGCACATAGTTGTTTCAGGTGTGGGCAGAGAAGCTGGGCTTGCCTGAGCTATGCTCAGGTAAGGAGCAATTACTAAATAGGAATTGGAAAATATGATCCGATTCTTCAAGCAGTATTTAACTTCAAAGTACCCAGGCCATTGTATAGCTTAACAGGACCTACCTCAAGGAGCTTGAGAGGGACAGGGTGAACCACAGCTGCTGGAATGGGAAAGGAGGAGTTTCTAGAGAAGGAGAGAACCCCCAGAAGCTGTATGAGATGTTTCTTGTCATAGGCATTTTCTCTGCAGGATGTGTAGCTGAAGAAGGGCACAGACACTTATAGTTTTGTAGGAACCATTTCCAGATATGCTGAACACTGTGTCTCAGGGTACTAAAATTCATCTAGCCATTGAGTTTACTGTTAGATAAAAAATAGAAATTAATAGAGCATCACAGGAGAAATTGTAAGAAAAACAGAGTTAAATTCTTACAGTAGCAAAACCTCATACTTTTGACATGATGCATGCCTCACAATGCTGACCTTATTTTAAACAACTTTAAAGTCTTTGACCTTAACAGCTTAATAGTATTATCTTAAAATATTTTCTGAGTTTATATTCCTAGGCCTCAAAGAGGAAAGGTGAACTGAAGGAAAAATAAACTGGTTATGTAGGATCACACTGACATCCTTAACTCTACAACTGATAACTTAGGATCACTTTCAGCAGCCCCTGTCACTTGAGCTAACTGGAATAACTGGTAACAGCAGAGGTTTGCTATTTGGTAGGTGAATGAGCATTAAAAAGAGGTGAGGTCATACAATCCTTACTACCACATACTATTGGGTTTCGGAGAGACTCCATGGCAGGGAAGGAGCGGTGAGATGTGGACTCCATTCTGATGAGGGCTGTGATCAAAGGGGATTCCCTCTGCCAGCTCCAAACAAGCTATGATCCTTGTACCCTGTCGCTGTTCCCTGATCCTTGCTGCAGTTCTATCTTTTCCCCATACTTAGGTACATGTTGTAGTTCAATCCCTTCTCCCCATACTTGCTCTGGTTTCATGGCTCAGTTTGTCTCTGACTCCCTTCTCTGATTTGTGTCACCAGCATTGACTAGTTCCTTGATCAATCTGGTTTTATGCCTCTCTGAGTTTACAGTAATTTCTCCCTACCTGTGTTTCTTGCAATCTTTGTTGCCCTGTACTACTCCAGCTCCTCAGACTCTTCATACACCCTTGGTGTTCACCCTCTTTTCTGCCTTCCTTACACTTTGCTTCATCTCCAGCCTCTGGGTTTAGCTAGACCAACTCCTTTACCTTGGACACAACTCCTACATTGCACTGATCTCTCTCCTGCCACACCTCTTCCTCTATCAGGTTTCCAGTATAGCCTGTGGCTCCAGCCTTCCTCTCAAACTGAGTCTTTCCTCCTCAGATTCCTCCTCCTCTTTCTTTCTGAATGTAGCCTTCCATTTTCCTCAGATCCCTGCCCTGAGCATTAGCCAAAGAACTCCTGTTTACAATTTCAACGTTCCAGTCAATTTCCTGCTCTGTATCAATTGATTTTTATTCTTTCCCTCTCTCCTCCACATCCACTTCCATTCAGTAGGTCCTCCCCACCATGTTTTCTGAGTCCCAGTTGCAGATCATTGTAATCCTGAGGGAGTCTGTCCTACCACTATTAACTCTAGGAGCAGTGTCTATAAGAAGCAACCTACTTGACTTGTTATGCATGCAAAGCATGCACAAAATTCTTGGAGACTTCAGCTGCACAGCTTTGACCTGTGCATGTCAAAATGAGACCTTTCCAGTTTGGCCAAGCTTTGATAGTTTTCACAAAGCGAGAAAGAGGAACACTCCTGACTCAAAAGCCATTCCCTCTGACAGGACCACATTTTCCTTTTGAACTTTAGTACCACTACAGCTTCTAAAATAAATTTGTCAGGATGTATTGTGTCAATATGAGCAAAAATAAAAATGTCCATAATTTAATTTTTCAATTTTTAAATTTTTAAACTTTTAAATCCAGACAAGTGGTTTATCATTAATATGACAATGACCAGGGCAAGCTAGGGTAAGAGAGGGTGGTAGAAGTCTAAGTGAAAGGAGGCTTGAAAAGGAAGGAATATATACCAAAGATGTCTATGTCTTTTTTTTATCAGCAGCTGCAGTAGGTCTTTAACAACATAGTTATGATATAGTACTCTTTTCACCCCTCTGCTTGTCTTGTCTTCTCCTGCTTCATTCACTCCCTTCTCTAATACCTTGTCCCCAACATCTTTATTCTTCAGTTCTGTACCTGTTTCATCTCCTACTCTATTTCCTTATACTCCATTTGCACCTCATCTTGTTTTTCTTTCCTACTCTGCCTCTTAATTATCTCCTAAATCTCTTCGTTTGGCTCCTTTTCCCTCATGTCAGAATTTTCTTCCCCCCCCCCCCCCCCCCCCGCCTCAATCTGCTCCATGGAATAACTCTGGCGGGGAGGGGACGGGGGGGGACCAAAATGAGAACAATAGCTGTAAGGCCAGATGTCTGGACATCAGTGTTCATTTGTACTCTTATTTTTGGTCATACACAAAATGTGCCCAGCTGTTACACTAAGCCCTTTAAGCAATCAACAAATCCATGGTCTGCCTTCCCTGGATATATTAATGAATAGGACCCCATCTGGAATTGCTCATGTCTTCTCAGGTTCTCTTAAACTACCTTATACTTCTGGGTCTGATTGAAGAAATAATTTTGAAAAGTAAATTTTGAGAAAATATGAGGAAATCCTATCATCTTATTTGGAAATCTCTTCAAGTGAAACTATGTTTTCCATTGTGAAAGCTGGGTGTTCTCTGTCCTCTCTATCTGTCCCTCCCTTGCTTCATCTCCATTCCTCCATATGAATGCTGGGCTGCAAATTTGCTGGAGAATGTGTCTGGTTTGTCTATGTTTGAAAGCCCCAGGCTGCTTAGTGATAACACCTGTCCAACCCGTTAGAGAGGGTGCAGATCTAATGGGGACTGTGAAGTGAGGCAGAGGCAGATCTCTCCATGTAGCATGACACTGAGGGTTAATAGAAGGAAAATATTGGTGTTTTATTAAATTACTCCTATAGGTCAGATCATATAACATGCCCAAGATCTAAACAATGATCCTGTTCTGGAGGAATGTGAGGTTCAGACTGATGAGATAAACCGTTTGCTGGAATATCTCTGAGTTCACTAAATTGCTTCCCTTATTTAATTACAAATTAATTGAAAACACTCCTTGCCCAGCGGAACAATACTTAAAACCTGATTTGTTGATAGTATCCTAATCCTTCTTAATATTCCTGTAGACTCTCCCATGATTATGTCATCAATTTTACACTTTTTTTTGTCTTCAGTAAGATCTTTTATGCAGGACTCATTAACATAAATAAGAGAACTAGCTGCAGCCCTGGGGTACACAGAGCCTCATTAATCCCAGCCAGAATGATGCTGACATAAATAATAATGTGGCACACTTGCAACTGATGTGAATTTGGTAGCAGAGACAATATCAGAGCTCAGAAGGGAAGGATGTAGCTCTGTTAGCAGTGAGAGGAGATTAGTATTCGGACAGGAAGCAAATGAAATCTATGCAGGAAGAGGCTGAGTTACGGAATTAGTTGAATTTAAAGCGTCTAGAGGGTCACATGTCTTCTGCCTTTTGCACTTGTAGTCTTCAACCAGTCTAGTCTTCACTTTACTGCACTTTTTAGTGCTTAGCATGATCTTTCTCCTGGTACTCCAAGGGAGGCAGAGTTTGCCTGAATCAGACTGCTCCACTGTGTGGTAGAAACACCTGGTCTACAAAGAGAAATATTTGAGTTTACTTCCAGTCTCCTAGAAGCAAGTTGCTAATTTTTCAGCCAAGGCATTGGCCTCTTAGTTGGGATGATGTCTATTTCTATTTGCCTACTGTGAAATGCTTTGTGAAAAAATAGAAATTCAAATACAGCAGTGATAAAGTACTGCGCAATATCAAATTCTTACAAAAAGGCCTGTCAGCCAGCATCATAAAGTATTCTTAGTCCGATGGCCCAACACTATAAATCCAAACTGCTGTCCACTGTCCTTCACCCAGATGAAAGCTCCTTCTTTCCCTTCTATCTTATAGCTGACCTTTTTCCTGAAACACTAATCATGTAAACAATTTCTATGATGTACCAAAAAGGCTGAAAAATCTGGGCAATTTTGGTCACCATGATGGAGGAAAGATAAAATAAGGTCTGGAGATTCTGAGTCTGGATATGTCAAGGCACCTTCTTTAGCTTCAGTGGGGACAGGACGCAGGGAAGAGCAGATGCTTTATGCAGGTTGGTCCTGGCTATTTTGAGTCAAAGGGAAAAAATTGAAGTCTAATAGGCATGTGGTACAAATCCCAGGGCCCTGGGGACCTGTGAACTCGGGAAGATGCTCCTTGAGAAGGCAAGTACTCACTTCATACTCCCACCTCTGCAGATTTTTTTTTCAAGTGTAGCCCCCTCCCTAGCACATAACAGTGATCTGCTTCTGAAGTAATGAAAGTATTAATTGTAATGGCTCAGTGGCTAGGTCCCTGCAAAAGTCACACCCTGATGTAGGTGGTAGAGGCTGAGAGTTACTACCATCATATGAATGCCAAACAGCTACAGAAGACATTTAGCTAGCTCACAGATGGCCATAATTCAGAGGCTTCTCTGAATTATGCCCATCTGTGTTGTAGATCTGGAAGGCTGAGACTACGTGTGCTGAGTTTTCCAGATAGCGGGGTCTTACCAGACACACACTAGAGGGTATTGTCCAAAGCTCTGCATTTCATTGGGCTATTTAGCCATGTTCCTGGGCAAGTAAGATGGTAAATATAGCCTGGGGTGCTATGTAAGCAAGCAGCTCCACTTTTAATCAGCTAGAGCTTATTGCAAGCTGGCAATATCCATCATAGATACAGTTGACTGTTCTGGTAGTGGGTCCAGGACCCATCTGGGTCCACACTGATGTGGACACGTTAATCTTCACTAGCCCAAGGAAGTGAAAGGCTGGAGCAGCTCATCAGAAGTGACCATCAAATTAATAATAATAAAGAAAGGAACAGTGTCTGCTATTTTCATCCTGCCAAGGGGGTTGGGGGACCTCCCTCCTCTCTGATGGAATTGGTGGTGGTGGGGATGTGCAATTCCTGTGTGGTGGACACTCTCAGTTACCTCCTCTATAATTCCAGCTTGTCAATGTCCGCATGCATTAACAACATCACACCATTTGCACTTGCCCCCATCAGCCAGGGAGCTTAATAGTGCCTTTTCCTGAAGAAGGCTGCTCAGTGCAACTAAATTCAATTCAGCTCCTGAAAACCACACTGAAATAAAAATCACTGTGGGCTATGTACCCAAGAATAGGGATCAGGAGTCTGGGATTGCAAAAAATGCCCAGGGATGTTTAGGTAATCAAGTAACAGAAGTATTAATGTATTGATGAGTATAGTGAATAGAAAACAGTATCAGTGAATATAACTACTAGCCTCAAAGGTTTCAGGATAATGGATAATACAGTCTTGGGTATTTGAAGTGTCCCTTTGGGTTTCAAGATAAGTAAAACCCAGCAGAGGTTCTAACCAGTGGCTATGGATCAATGGAAAAGGTACAGGCAAAATGACCTGGGATCTTCAAAGATCATGTGAACGTGTAATGGCTAGATACCTGTATCACCACCTATGTTTTTCTAAAAGTCAATTTACAGCTTTCCTAACTTCACTCTTCCTAGGGCTAAAGTAGTCTTTTACCGTTTTGACGTGGTTGGAGTCACTTTAACAAAAATGAGGATGATTAATTTCTCTTTCATTACAGTGAGAGGTGGGGATGGAAGGGAGCAAGAGACCCAAAAGTCATAAATTAGTTAGGGCTGAGAGGGAGGAAAATGTTCACAAACTGCTGACAAGATTAATATGCAGTTGATGGGAAGCGCTTTCACACCAGGGTGCCAACAAATAAACACAATTCAAAAATATCGTTCCGGCTGCAGTGGATAAGGGTGGATTCCCAGCGACAGAGAGGGAGGGAGAGAGGAAGGGAGGGAGGGGGAGATATTTAGAGAGGGCGGGAGACCTGTTTGCCCTGTGAAGCTTCGTGCCCAGAATTCCTCTGGTGGAATCTGATAGCGGGGGGCTAGCTGGGCCAGAGGGTTACTGCTTTCCGCATTAAAAAAAACAGGGAAAGGAGGCTTGGGCAGGGGAGGTTGAGGACTGTGTGTGAAAACCTGAAGATCAAGGCTGTGCACAGCTGCTGTGGGGCTGGGAGCTTCCACCTGCTGTGAGTACTGGGCTAACTTCATGAACGCTGCAGGATTTGCAGAACGCAGAGACAAACAAAAGGGTAGAGTCCTCTCCCTGCGTGACACACTGTGGGATGTTGTCTCCGATTTAAGTAATGCAAAAATGTCCTGCTAAAGCAGGTTGCCTCAAAAGATAAAAAAATACTTGGGGGCGGGTAAGTTAGAGGAGCAAGAGGGGAGGCTCTTCTACAAGCTGAACAATGTGCTGCCAGATTAACAGTTTACAATCAATCTACAAAGAAAATGGAGGACCTGATTGTTTTTCCCTCTCCATTCACCTTTTCTGACTTCTTTCTCTGCTTCATCTGTCTCTCTGTAGTGCTCTCCTCTTCCTTCTGTGCTGCCATATTCTTGTATTGAGGGTAATGCTGCCGTTCCACTGTCAATCACCCATTTAAAAATGCAATTTAGATAATATTTCAGCTAAGCTGGGATGTAATTGCCAGGCCTGCCAATTGAACAACACTGGATTATGTGTCTATATATATCATCAGAGGAGGTTTAGTGAAATCGTTCACTAATGAAATCTTAGCTTTAAGACTTCACATCCCTTCCGAGAAATGTGATGGTAAGAGCCCTCTACCTCTGTTATGACCGAGAAGTTGTTACTGTGACAGCAGTGTAAACAAAATGATAAAAAAAAAATTGCTGTAGTCAATGGGAATGCTACCAGTTACTTCAAAAAGGAGAACTTTTTAATGCCTGTGTTCATCTTCTTATGGTTAAAAGCACAAACTTCTTAGTCCTGTCCTGCAGCTCTTTACTGTTGTAGTCCTACAACCTCTGTCCTACTGTGCCACCCCTGGGGTCCCCACCTCAAAATCTGCTTCACACGCCCTTCCAGCCTTGAGCCATTCAGTGTCTAGTGCAGGCTTTGCACCCAGCAAACGACACAAGAGTTTTGTGATGCTCATAAATGGAGACTATGAAGGGCGATAAACGGAGTCCCTCTCCTTGCCTGTTTGAATTGGAGTGTTTAAATCTAGTTTCCAAAGGGAAAAGGCGCTGGAGTAAGCCATCACACTGCACTTAACCTGCACCTCTAAACCACTATTGGTTAAGGAGGGACAGTTTTACTTCTTGGACTGATCTAATTGGTCTTGTAACCTTTCTGTTCCCACTGGAGCATGACAGCTCTGTCTGTGTAACAGCTAATGCCTCTCAGTTGACCTCCAGGGTCAAGGACATTGTGCTGATCTGGGGATGACAGTAATAGTTCTGTTGACAGATGCATTTCACCAGCTGTACAGCCGCTTGGTGGGACTTGAAGTTAACCCTTCGTGTGCCACCTGACCCTGATAGCTCAAATGTAACTTGCATGAGACAGATAATCTACAGCCCCTTTACCCTCCATGAAGTATAAACCTCTCCAAAATAAATTGCCTTATCATTTCAAGGAAGAAATATGGAGGCTCCAAATACCAGGCTTTCCCTACACCCTTTCCTTGTCCTTGATGTAGTCCATCCAACTTTATGCCTCTTACCCCTTCCCTCCATTTGCTTCCTCTCAAGTCCCTGCTTGATAGTTAAAATGCTCCCTTAGACTTTGGGAGCTCCCTGTCACTGAGACCAAGTCCTCTCCTGATGGCAAGACTGACTCAACTACTGCACTGAGGATCCTGGCTGATTGTTGTTGATGGATGTCCTCCTTGCTCCTTTTCCAATTTTTGTAATTGCTTTCTCTGAATCTTTCGTCTGTCCACCTCTTTCTGCCTCACCTGTGGTGCCCAGTCCTTATGTTGAATGACTTCACTGGTTGCATAAGTGATGTTTTGATATGAGTGTAGCTTTCTTTTTGTTTTCATCCTCTTCAGTGCTGGCCCAATGCCCTTATTCACCCACTCAGCTGCTCTTACAGCACATTTTCTGTGAAGTACTGCCTTCTTATAGCTCTTTCTGTAAGTTTCTTTCTCTTTATTTCCATTTCTTCCTCATTTGTCTCTCAGCCTTTTTAGGATCTTGATGGGGTCTTCTTCCCTAACAACCTCTCTAGCATCTGTGCTTACACCTACTCTGCTTTGTTTACCTTTGGCATGTTTTTTTTGTCTTCTTTTCCTGTCGACTCCTTCATTGCCCCAAATAAGTCTTTCTCCAGCTCTGTTGTCTAAGTCTTCCTTAAGACTTGTGTAGGTGGGTCAGGGAAGGAAAGCTTTTCACTGCCCTCCTCACCCATCAATTTGTGTCAGCGGCTGTCGTACCTGCAGTGGCTTACCACTTATTGAAAACCACCAGAAACACTGCTGCACTGTCCTCGGCTTCCAGGAAGGCACTTGAGACTGCGTGACAGCTACACCTGAGCCCAGACCTCCTTACCTCACGTCTAACTGATTCGTGTACATGAACAGCAGGATGAGAGAGCCCCCCAAAAGGGCTGCAACCTTTGGATCTACAGGTCTAACAGTCCCTAATTGCAATCATGTAGGATGTAAGCATGCCATTTGTGTTTCCAGACTGGCCTATAAAAATCAAAATAGTTGGTAATTCTGCATCTGGTAAAAAAAACAGTCTGGTGCCTTCTGACATCTCTCACCCCTAGACCCTTTTCTCATGCCTTCCCACTCCCTTATTTTAAAGACTGAATATTCTGATAGAATTGAAGGCTCATCCTTAGATCACAAAAGTGATGTTGGAATCCACTCCTGTGGATAGGAATAAGACATAAAAGGTGAAAAAATACACAGCTGAGAAAAGAGAAAGAATGGTAAAATGTATAAGATCTTGTGTTTTAAGAACTCTTGCAATGCATACAGGATCAGACAGGTCAAAACACTCTTCTGTTTTTTACTTCTGATTTTAAGATCTTGATTCCATTTTAAATACACATTTTCATTTTTACTCATTTCTGTTTCTGAACCCTTTTCCCCTTATACTTAATTTTCCACTGACTTTACTGAACTACTTGGACTGCCCAGGAGTTTTTATAGAGTGAACTGGCACATCGTGTCCAGATCCTAACAAATATATATTGGCCACATGCCTAAAATCACCAACACAGCCTCCATCAGCACACACCACTCTTCCTGTCCTAATCATAAGAACAATCCACAACTTAATTTCCCACTGAGACTGCAACATGGCTTAACACCCATTTTGATAGAGGATTTGTGAGGGGCTTGAACTACCAGAATGATATGGATCAGTACAGGCACCCTTCCTCTGCCCCTCAACTTTATTAGATTAGGAAAAATCGATCTATCTCCAAAGATACTTTAGGTTAATTATTGCCCTGCTCTGGATTTAAAGGAATAGTGCAGATCTCTCCATAGTCCTCACTTAGCCACAGCTGATTCATTATGTAAAATTTTCAAAAAGTAGTCAAAAAGAGATGATAAATTTTGAGACATTTATATTTGTGTGTGTGCAGAATACACATTTTTTAGTGCATAGCAGTGAAGTGTAAGGTCTTTCGGAATCTAAATACGATGTTGCAATATAATTTTGCTAGTAACCCTGATGCTTGTACATCCCTTGTAGTGAGTTAAGTGATAAAAACTTTTCTCCTCTTCCCTTGATATATAAGAAGATGCTAAGTTTGGCTTGGTTTTCTAAATGAATGAATCCCAATTATTAAAAAAAAAAAAAGCCAAACCTTTCCATGAGGTGGGTTTTGCATTTAATCTTAATAGTAGCAAAACTGAACATTCACTTTTGTTTCACCAGGCAGCAAAATTCTTCAGCTGGGCCCTGGTCCTGGCCAGGCTCCTGCTTCCCATGGTCAGAAGCCTCCCTCTATCGACCAACAATTCACTGTTCAAGAGAAGGAAGCTTTGATTAGAAGCAAGAGGAGGAGCTGATCTGCCAGGTATCTGGGACCTCTTGTAAAAGGGCTTTGAATCTGCAATCAAAATAAGACAATTTAATAAATGTACCTGCATAGTTTTTAATTGTTTCTATATTGGATTCTTTTAGTTAATTAAATGTATACTTAATGCTATTGAAGGAGTTGGTCCAGCAGGGCTAAGAAATTAAATTGGTTCTTTAATAGGGAATAAACTATCTTCCTGCCATTGTGTCTCTGTTTCTAACCATAGTGAAAAAAATTAATTTGGTCTACACATTTCTCACCTGAAGGGCCTTCAAGCAAGAGCTGTGGAGAACTGAATCATCCAGGTCTAGCATTCAGGGATGACTGCATAATCTGGGCTGTACAAACGTAGTTGACATTTAAAGTCACTCAGAACTACTAGGAGAAATTTCCTGACCTGTTATTTTATAGTTACCTGGGGGAAGCACTCAGTATACACTGATATGTACAAATAGCCATTTTGATGGCTCCACAAATAAAAGGCAAAAAAAAAAAATCCATTAAATTCAATAAATAAATGCTTTGTGGGTTTTATTTTTTTCAACCAAGGTTATCGGGGAATTATAAATTTGCAGGATCATATGTGTTTACAAACTCCAGTGTACTACACAACAGAGAAGCAAACTCAGGCAGGCAGCTACGCAGGACACTTTCTCAAATGTGCATTGACCTGAGTCATTGTGATGATGGAGCAGATCCTCACCCAGTGTGAATCAACATGGTGCCGTTAACTTCAGTGGAGCATTGTTGAAATACAACTGGATGCCTGACTTGTCTGGGAGAAACCCTCAAGGTTCTGGGCTTCATCATGTGTACTGACATGCTGATTTATTATTAAAACTTAGGGGTGCGCAGGAGAACTGGACAAGGTACACTGCGTTGCTATTTTGAGTTGCTTAGGACGGCTGCAATGTGCACCCAGAGACTTATTTTAACAGGGTTGCTCAGAAAGTGCAACTGGGGAGCATGAATTAAGAAAATGTAGAGAGTGAGCAAGCTGAGGGAAAGAGGCAACCTTGAACATATTTCTAGGCTCACAAGACTACAGCTGTGGGAATAATTAAAAAAGCACACTTTTTTGGATAATTTATTTTTGAAACTCTGCAAAATTTGTCAAATCATTTATTTGATGAGCATTATTTGACCAGCTGTACAGGGAGCCACACTGGAGTGCTGTAATGAGTGCTTTGGAATGTGACCAGCGTTAATGTGCCTGTGATAGCTGGATAATTCTTTTACCCTGCTCATTTCTGTGGTTTGCCTGTAACTATGGCCCTGCTTGATTGCTGTTATGATGTGAGCTTTGAATTCTCTCTCTCCTTTGGCCTTTTCCTTTTGGCTGTTCCCGCAGAGCTGAGCCCTGATTAGAACCACAGCAGGTCATTCGATCTTCAGATGGCTATAAAAGGTCTGTGCAAGTGACCATCTCGCTTCTGTCCCAAATGGATGATCACGCATAGCGCACATTGCCACACTCCTGGCATGACTTCAGTAAAACTGGCAAGTTTTCCTTCCAGAGCTAAAGCATAACACAAGGTACAAGGAGCAATTCCATTAAACGCCCCTTTAAACTGTCAAATTTAGCAGGAACTTTAAAACAGAGCAGATTTTAAAGTGATGAGGGAGAAGTACCGTTCCCCTGCTTGAAATTGCAGCTGGGTTTGTTACCATCAGGTGTGATATGAAGTCAGCATTTTCCTTGATGACTTTTTCCTTTGCCATTGTTGCAATCTGGCACTGCAGATCAGAGCCTCATTCCAGGTTTTTAAAGGGAACCATTACTTTCCTGAAGGATTTTATTCCTTGTCTCCTTCTAAATGGATTTTGTTATTTTGTAATTTCTCAAAAATAGGTGAATTTGATAAAATCCAGATATTTGGAACCAAGATGGAGAATTCAGATAATAACAGTTTTACTGCAGAAAAAACAGAGGTTTAAATACCCAAGCTATTAAGTCAAGTCTACAGTCATGTGCTGCTCTCTTTCATTCATGAGGTTCTTCAGAATATTGACACTCTTTTTTCAGGCACTTGCTCTGTTCAGGTGCTGGTGGCATTTCCATATGAAACAGATAAACAGATTCACCTGGGCTATGCTGGTTAGCTTCATGGGTTGGTGGGAAACACCCACAAGAGGGATCTCCTTTTCTCAGGACCTGCATGTACCTTGCTTTGTTCACAAGACACATCCTCTGGAGCACAGGCTGTCAAGTGCTGGACAGATAATTGTTTCTTCAGGAATCTCAGCCTCTTACACAGTCACAAAAGACAATGTTTCAAGAATTCACTCTGATCAGACATTGAGGCAGAGAGTGAATTTTTCTGCTGCTTGCACAGCTGTTGTCTTCAGACAGTGATGCTATCAAGGGCTGAAATTTGTAATGGAGAAAGTCTTCATATAATTAAACGTCTCCTTTTTTTGCTAAGTGTCATCTGGGGATGCCTGGTGCAGGAACAGTACTATTTATTGTTCCATTTTTGTAACCATGATTTTAATAGTGTTCAAATTGCAGATTTCAGGCCAGAAGCCTGAAGTCTTATTCCCAGCTCACTAAGAATACTTTGGATGCAGTTTGTGATTAAGTGTCCCAGTAGGAAAGAAATATTACTTTGCTGTTCTGTCATATTGTCCTTTAAGATATCTCAATACACTCTACATTAGCTCTCATAAGTCTGATCTCAAGTTGGAAAATGTTAATAGCAAATGGCTTTTGAGTTGGAAGTAGCCCATTTTAGTTTTTTTCCCCAAAAGTTATTTTTGTGAATACTTTTAAAAAAGATAATTCTTTAAAAAATATAATGGAATCAAATGATAACATACAGAACTTTTTGGTTTTGGTATTTTTGGTCAGCTGAGGTGTGAGTATTCTTCAAATGAAGGTTCTTCCACTTTCTTTGTAAAAAATCACAGTAAAATTGTTTGAGAAGAATGACCAGCTAAGGAAATGTGATTCACAAGGTGCCACACAGAAAAGTGACTGAGCACCGATATAAACTCTGTTACTGTTCGGTTAATTTTATATACAGATAATTATCATGAACATTAACACTTCAACATGTCAGGATAGCTTATAAATATCAAGATGCCATTCTTACTGTCAGTGAATTAATTAGAATTTTTCATGTTTCTTTTTTTTTTTTATATTGGAAGCACCCTACCTCAGCTCAGTCCAAACATTTGTGCAGAAACTAAAAGCTAAATACTGGAATGTCCACACAAACCCAAATTCCTTTTTTATTAGTATTCAATCGCACTTATATTACACAAAGTCATATCACAGAGTTCTGCCAGATTTCAGGGAACAAAAAAAGCACACACTGCCAGGTGAGTAGAGGGCAAAGGCATCTGTGTTGTAAAGCCAAAGGCCAACCACAGAAATATCTTGGCAATAGCCTTCACCTGGGGGATTAGGTGTCTCTCCTGGAATGCAAGCCCAGCAGTACAGCAAGCACAAGGGCTTCATTTGATGAAGTACACTGAATGTCTGCTGAGATGGCCAAAGGTACTGCTTTTATCTGGCATTTCTGCTTGGTCCTTTTCTGGAGACACCACCTTTTTTAGCAGAATTGGAAGAATAGGAAGCACCTCTATGCCCAGATGCTGCTGTTCACAGACTGGTGTTTCAGGCTGGCCCAAAATCTTGAAAGCCAGGTTGTGATGGGTAGTAGGAGCTGACATAAAGCCTGTTCTTCCACTTCAGGAAAAATTCAGCAGAGCTCCTCAGTTGGTTATTAGCAACCAGTTCCCATCAGAAGGAACTGTAATTGGACTCTGTGTGACACACCAGAGTTATCTACATTGCAAATATTCTGGGAGATCCTAGTATTTCAATATGCACTTTGTTCCCAAATCAAAACACAAAAATTTAACCACCAAAACTTCTCCTGTAAAAAAAAAAAAAATTCAAAACATAGTGAATCTTTATTTATTTCTTTAATACCTTGACCAAGCAAAAACCTTGATGCATGCCATCAAATTGATGAGGTTGGTTTGTTGAACGGACATGGTTTGTTCTGTGAAACATCAACTCATGTTACGCTGAATTCTGCCCACTAAAGCACATGTTGTCTGGGGAGTTGCTTGGCTGATGCCTGTCTCTCACAGCTCTGCGTGCAGCTGAATGGCTGGATTGCAGCTGTCAACTTGAACCTCTGATCAATTTTTGGTCATAAGGGAAATGCTATGACATGAAGAGGAAGGCAGCTCACAGGGAACTTGATTGACAGAACAGACACCTGTGAGTTCAAAGAAACAATTGTCTTATAGGGAAATGCAATTAAAAAATTTTGGGGAACTGAGGTGGCAAAAGTTATAGATAACAAGACCCCAAAGGAACAATCATCCTTGCATCACCATTTGCTAAAGCAACAGCTCCCAAACGACTCCCATTGCTTATCCAGAGATATGCAAAGTAACGGGACCAGCACAATAGATTTCATTCAATTTGTATCACTATTATCATTTTACTTATTACCTCAGAGGCCTCTGTGATGGGACAAAGATGTCTGTATGCTACATGTCATACAAAGAACAGAGAATAGTCCCCTTCCAGATAAAATTATGACAGAGACAAGAGGCTGGAGGGAGGAGAAGGGTCTTATCTGATGCAAAGACTTGTTACCTGAAAGTTGTATGTGCTTAGGCTTCTCTCTTGGGCCTCATAGCCTGCTATGTAAGATTCATTTTGGATGAATTGTCAAATATATAAACTTTCTTACCTATGTTGTAGTTATGTTAAGCTCGAGGCCATCACATGATCTGATTCCAGATGAGGCATTTCAGGAGTGGATTTACTGAGGTGCGCTCCACTTCATTAGCATCAGCCACGCTACTTACTGCTTATGCAGCTCCTTGCACCTTGTTCAGATAGGACCTGTAACTACCCCAAAAAATGTAAATGAAGGTATAATCTTTCCTTGCTCAGAAGGGATGGGAATCCAAGGAGGCATGCCATAGACAGTGCCAGAGATGGCTCGGAGAATGCCTGGGTGAAGGAAGTGATCCAGAACAGTGAAGATAGGAGTGGAAGATGATGCTGCTGGAAGGGAAAAAGTTGCTTCACAGGGAGAAATGCATTTATTGTAATTTTTGTTTATTTTAAAAAGTTAGAAGAACATACTGCTATGTGTTTATATTAGAGAAGACTATATCAAAAAGCATGACAGGTATGTGGAACAGGAGATGGTAAAGAAGATATTAATCCTAATTTCCTATATCCTGATTCTGGTTTTGCACCTCTTTAGAGTACACACCCAGAGCACAGGGTGACCAGACATCACGTCTCACAAATATGTATGGATGAAATGATAGCCTGCTCCCCTCTGTATGTAGCTGGAATTTCTTATGGGCTAAAGGCTTCTTCACAAAGTTTATGACATTGCTATAGTTCAGCCATGTGATGACAAAGACATGGCCAAGGCATTTTCTGCTAGGAAAGCCTTCCAGCTGCCCATCAGTAGGAGGAAGTGCCACTTGAAAGTGATTTTGGAGGTGGCTGGAGAGGGAGTGTGTTGCAGCCTGGATTAATTTTTTTGTTAGTTTCTTCTTTGCTATCCTCTTTCCTGAAGTCCCCACAGCCTTTCCTTCCATCAAGTGACAAGGACTGAGCTGGTCACGTGGCTGAATATTATTCCCCATTATGTGGCTGTATGTGTGCCCCTCACATGATGTGGGATGCTGGCATTTTTGGCATGTGATGGTTGTACATCTGATCATATGACAAGAAAAGAGGAAAGGGAGAGCCGTTCTCCCATATGAGGCTATGTAGCTGGCCCCACGCTTCCCCTATTTAAAACTTCACCTTGGTTATCTGATAGGGAATGGAGAGTGGAATTTTGTGAAGGAGGGTAGCAAGGAAAGCTCCTGGAGAAGATACTGTGGGGAAACATTCTCTATGAGGAGAGGTGAAGAGCCTGTTTGTTTATTCAGATTTTGAAAATCTATTTACCCAATGTTCAAGAACCCAATGTAAATTCAGAAAGCACAAACTGAACACCAGTCAGCTTTTCTCATTTCTTCTTTATTTCTTCTAAAACACAGATTCTTGGTTTTCTCAGAACATGCATGAGAGATCTGGCATTGCTTGCATCAGAACCTGTCAGTAAAACCAACTCCTGTGGTACTTTCAATGTTCTCACTATGAACAGAAAATCTGCTTGATACAGTAGGCCTTACTAAAACTGTTTCCACCTCAGTTTACATGAGGCATCATTTTACTTGTCTGCTGTCTAAAGAAAGGAACAGTCTTCAGCTCACAAAGACACTTGCACATCAGATTTCTATTTTGATTACTTGTGTCACAGGATCTGATTTACTGCTGGACAGAGGCTTGATTGAGATCAGCACAGATCAGTTTAGCTTCATCCTGGTGAGCTCCCTCCCCCCACCCTTACGCAACCCTTTCGGACAAGTGTGACCTGCTTAGCATGACAGTGAGTCATCAGGTTGGCTCAATTTGTCTCCCCATACCTTTGAGATGGATGATTAAGATCCAATTGCAGGGCCAATAAAGCAACTTGGTTAAAGCTGAAATGAATTAATCAGTGAAGCATCCGAGGACTCTATCAGGGATCATACACAAGTGTTCACTGCTGTATCAGTTTTCCACCCAGACACATTTATTTAAGTTGTGACTACCTGTCAGAAGGAAATAGTAGCAAAGTTTTCTTAGGCATCCTCTGGTAAGGTTCTGGTTATTCTAAAATAATGTGCTTTACTTCACAGAAGAGCCCTAAATGCCACCTTGTTTTTGCAGAAGACCATATACCAGGAGTATGATACTAATGAAGAGGTATCAGCATCTGATGTTCAGATTTAGGAGATAGGAGTAAGGCTACTGGGCATTTATGCTTTTCTCTGAGTCAGTATGAAGGACTTCCAAGAAAACTATGCTCCTGACTTTACCTGTCTAAGAAAGAGGGACAAATGATGCCTCTTTACTAGGTATTTGTTATATATTTTATTATTAGTCTCCACCCTGCCACTCTATCTACTGATCGTCGTTGCTCCACAAGATGATGGATGTCCTACTACAGCCCTCCCAACAGCATGCTTACAAAATAGCATTTCCTTGTGCCACTGTGTACCAGGATTGTGAAAATACTGACTTGGTCCTCTTCACAGAAATGCCAGAATTTCTCACATGAGGTCAATTTACAGCATAAGGTTAGGATTAGTTGCATTATTTGCTTAAATTAAAAAAAAAAAAAAGGACTTTCTCCCACTATATCTAATGGGAATAGAAATGTGAAGGAAGCATATGGTAGAAGATGAAAAGGTAATAGCATGGAATGATCTTAAGAAAACATATGGCTTTTATTCAGGCTCTGTCTTTCCTTTGGAAGCTTGGCCATAAGGTGAGAAAAGAATCTGACATTTTACAGGGCCTCAATTTACTTTTGTATAGCTTAAAGATTCATGTTATCTGCAGTACCAACAGGGAGTCCAGGTGTATGTCATTTGAATAGTGATGTGCAAACCTGAACAATTATCATTTACCTATTCCACGTACTACTTACAGAAGTAAGAGAGAGTTCTTGGGTTGGCATATTTAACTGTGAGTATCTGGATAAAGCCCAGCTTGTCAATGGCAGACCAAGCAGACTGCATAGGTATGGCAGCTTCCTCAGAATTTAACTAAATCTAAACTTAACACTGCAATACAGGGAAGCTATTCCTCAAACCTCCTGTGAGGTGAGGGATTTAGACCTGTTATTGAATCACCAAACTGACTTTTTGTGTCCAATAACATCTGAGACATACAAAAGAAAGAAAGACCAGAACCCGAGAAAAGGCCTGCAGCTGGATGGTGAAACTTTTTTAAATTGCTCTGTGGTATAATGGGGAAGTTTTCTTTGGCCATCACTGATGTTTCAGGAGTTTCTTGAAGGGCTTCTTTATAGGAACATCTGGGTTGGCTGTAGCAATTTCATCATCAGCTCTATAGCAATATTTGCAAAGCTGGTTGTCTCCATGGCTCCAGAATGAGTCATGTAAAAGAGTGCTGAGCTTGTCCTCTCTCAGAGCCTCCCATGTGTGACAGATCCCCTTCTGCTAGCTCACACACCAGACCCCTATTTCATGGTTTTTCCTCAACTTTCATGGTTTAGTCACATCACAATATTCCTTTACTTGCATGGCAAAAATAACATCTGCAGGAGCTTTCCAACGTCCTGTGATTGAAAATAAGATACAGCAGGGATTCTGTGTGGGTCTAACATGCATGTGAGGATAACACAAAAGAGTGCCTTCTCACAGCTTTCACAGCAGGTCATTTTGATTGACGTATTTGTAGAGGCTACAGGGTGGATTGTAGATTCAGCTGGTATGTCAAACCAGATGGGAGAATTCCACCGAGTACACAATGAAATGAGGAGTGCAATTCTATGGCTTTCTCTGCTTCTAAGAGATGGATGGAAAAGTAAAATACCTCTCCATAATCTCCTTTTCTTTCTGAGAGCCACCTCTATTCCTCTCATCACCTTCCTCCCCTCTTCCCCTTCCCCTGTATTTTCCTTCTCAATTTGTGTATCCCTTCAGCTTCTCCTATTTTCTGACTTTTCCACATAACCATTCTTTTCTTTGTCTTTCCCTCCTTTGGGTCTTCTTTATTGCTCTTATTATTCTATGACCATAGGTATTCCTAGTAGAGAAAGAGCAGACAATACATAACAGGATGTGCAGCTCCAGAAGGGGCTAGTGAAACTTTCTAACCCAGTGTGGAATGAGAAACACAAGATCAGGTCAGAGAATGAGTGAACCTTGTGGCATTAGAGGTTTGGCAGAGTTCTCTTGCTATTTTGGGAGCTTGTTGAACTAGATCCATCTAGTTTGATAAGCCTTTTTTTCTTATAATTTTATTCCTTTTTTCCTTTTCTTTTGGTGATTCAGTTAAGGAATGCGAAGATGATTTCCTAGCTCAAAGGAAGCCTTTTTAAGTGTCAGAGACAAAAGAAGTCCCCCATATGCTGGGCTGGTACAAGTAGTTACCCTATATTATAGCTTTCAAACCAGCAAAACCTATCATTAAGGTTATGTTTGGACTTTTATTATAATCTCCCATTTCAGTGCATGGTCTCAGCTCTGGAGGTAAATTTTTTTAGAAAGTTTGACCACAATCCTGTTGTAGTTTCTCAGTTACGCAAGTGAAAAAAAAATTCCCATTCTATGACGTATTTGGATGCTTTTTGCTCAAGGAATACTAAAAAAAAAATTTAAAATAAAATAGAGCTATTTTGAAATGTGAAATTAATCCTAAATCATACTAAAACAATTCTCTGCAGCTAAAGCAATTATCATGTTTTAAAGCTTAGTCTTCTACCTACTGGGTGCACTTCCCTTCCCCAGCAGCACATAACTGTCTATATAAAGAAGGTAGCTGAAGGAAGCAGTAAAAGCATCTTTCTCTTTTCACAGTGCTGGACAGGCCTTCTACAAGAGGCACCAACATTGCTATAGGGCTGTTAGTGTATCCAGCACATTTTACTTTCAAACTTAGATATCCCAATCCAGTCCTTTGAGCCATGCTTTGGAATTTGATCCTGGACCTGTAGAAGTGAGGCTGTGCATAAATACAGGAGATCACACCATCTACAAGCCATTAAATGCAGTAGAATTGAAAGAAAAACAAAAAGAGGTGTGTTCAAAAAGCCCTGATCATCAGGGCCAGAATTGTTAAAAATATAAGAAGTTTTCTTGGCTACAGACTAAAGAGAAGGACCTAGTTTACATTATTTTTGGCAGGGTGGAAGGAGTATGGTAGAGCTGACTGCAAATCTTCTGGGAGAAATAAAATGCACAACGGCCTCCTTTGCCTCTGGGAAGCCTAAATGGCTGGCCTTGGATCAGGAAGGAGTTAAAAGAAGCTGGCTCCTTTGGGCTGCCGAAATGCACTTGCTACTGGTGCTGAACTCCCCTCAAATGCATCCCCACTGTACTGAGCACCACTGGGGGCTTCCCACCATCACGTCCTGCCTTGCTTTGAGCTGTGGCTATTTCAAGAACTTCTCCCCTCATCCACTGTCCCTCTCTTTGTGGCCATCCCATGTTTCTTCTCAAATACTGACCAAGGCTGTGACAGGAGAGAAACCAATGGTAAAGTCTGCTCAGCAATAGGCACTGTGTTTGTGCCTCCGCTCGCTGGCAGCCTTGCCCATTGCCCTGCAGGGATGCGAGCTGATTCACAGGGAGCCCCTCCAGGCTGCCCTGTGCGGGGACTCCCTCAGGGTTTTGCACCATGGAGGCAGCAACAGTCCCTTTTCAGTGTCAGAGGGAGGGCGATGAAGGCGGGACAGGTGGCCTGAGGAGGGTTGCTTGGGCTCCAGGGAGCTGAGGACTGCAGCATTCCCTGGTGAAGGAAGGAGCCAGGCAGGGGCAGCAAGGAGGCGATATCCCCCTCTCCTCCAGCTGTCCCCACACTGGCTCTGCGCCCTGTGACCGCCCTCAGGCTGCCAGGGCAACATGGCAGCTGGGCAGGGGGCAGCAGTGTGGCTGATGCAGGAGGAGCAGGGGCAGCCCTGGGGGGCAGAGGCAAGGCCCAAGCCTGGGGCCACCACATGGGCTGTGTGGGGATGGTCAAGTGGTGACAGCTCCCCTGGCCCCAGGGCTCTCTGTAGCCTGGGGTGGGCCAGTGGGAGAGAAGCCACAGTGGCCTCCACACACTGGCCAAGCTCACTGGCCTCCTTTCAGGGGCCCCCGCCATGGGGCGGGAATGGAGACCACCTGAGGGGATGCCTGTCAGCCCCAGTGTGGGGGGAAAGGTGTCGAACAGTACCTGGTTTCTGGAGCTGGAGTGGGGCTTCAGTGTGAGGTGGACACTGAGCCATTCTGGCTGAGCCGGAGCAGGGTCTGCACACACATGGAGATACCTGAGAAACTTTAAGTGTTAAAACCTGAGCTGTCTCTGGAGCTCTGACTTCAGCGGCCAGACCCCCAGTTTTCATTCATGCAGTCTTTCACAGGTGCCCTCTTTGGTCTTCATGCCCATTGACTGGAAGAAGGTCTTTGTGAAGGCCCAAACAGTCATCAGAAGCATGAACGTGGGGCAGAAGTTCCCCCATGAGCCACAAATACCTCCAGATACCTCTGGCCCTGCATCTCTCATGGCATCAAAAATGCAAAGAGCATGGGATCAGGCATGTGGCAACAGACAGCATCGCAGCCATCATTATTTGTTCTGAAAATCGTTTAGTGATGCACAGCCACCTCACTGTTGCTGCCTAATGACATTGGCAGCAGCTGAATCTGTTTTTTCAGGCTAACAAATTTAGACTCAGATGCCACTGACACAGATGATTCCCTACATCTTTTTACGGATTGTCCCCAAAGCTAATGCCTGTCCCAAATGCTGTTTAGTACTTACAACTTCCCCTGCAGAGAAGTTTCAAAACCTAATAGGGTTTTGCAGAGTTCATAAGCTCCACAGGAGGGAGTCTTTACCTATATTTAAAAACTACACCTATCTACTGAAGGTATTTGTCACCTACAGTAATGATTGGTAAGGGCCAATTTCTGCTTTTTCTGCAAAAGAATAGTGGATCAAATGGCGTTGCACACTCTTTGGTCAACAAGGTCCAGGTCTCAGGATTTGGGTCTGGCAAACTTTGGAAAGCCTATGAAAAAAATAACACATGCACACAGTAACATCACTGGTTGTTTTACAGTCAAGTGTCAAGCTCAGTTTTCTTCTAGAAATTAGAAAGTTATTGCTTTCCCTTTTTCCCCCCATGACTTCATGAGAGTAATTTAACTTTGCCATGTGTTAGGTAAAAGAGAATAAGCAAACCCAAAATCTGGCTAAAAGAGAGGAGTCCTGGAAATAGGAAAAAAAGCCTGGGAGATAAGAAGCAAAGCTCCTAAATGTGGACAGTTGTGGATATTTCTGAGAAGAAAACAGCATAAGAAAACATCTAGCCTCATGAGGGTTAGAAAGCATTTTCTGTCAGCAACATTTGGCTGTGTAGTGCTGACCTGGGCTGAGAGGCTGAGCAGCAACAACTGCTTCAGATGTTGCAGGTGTACATGCAGCAACAGGCAGTTCCAGTGGAAGGATGCACAGCTGCTTCGTCCACCCAGTAAATCAGCGTTTGTACCACAGAAGCCTTCCTGATTCATGGATGAGAGACAATTAAAAGCAGAGTTGTGAAGGTGGAAAAAAAGCACATAAACTTACTGTGCAAAGGCCAAAGGGGCAAGAGTTAAGCTCGAGAGGGCTACTGAAAACAAGAATCCTGGAGTGCAGGAACCAGGTTTGATAACTGTAGCCTGCAGTGCAGCTCAGGAAAAGAATAGGTGGTGGATTTGAAGGACTTATGAGGCAGCCAACATAGACTGATTGAGAGCTTCCAAATAGGTTTGGCTGGGGAACAGGTCCAGAGAAAACAGGGAGCTCATGGAACATTCATGTCTCCTGAAACTATTGATTTGAGAAAGATTATAAAACCACCTGTTTTGAGGGCAAAGCTCAAGTCCCATCTCTTCACTTGAGTTTCCTTTGCCTTTACTGAGACAGTAGTATTGGAAAATTAATTTGTATGCACATTCTTGATATGAATCAGAGAAGAACAAGCAGTAACCTTAATGACCTATAAACTTATTGGTCAGTACAAAGGTTTTTTAAAGAGGATTTCTTAAAGTGGTTTTCCATTTCTAGCTCCTCTAAGTCTTGGATAAACAAGTGGTTTTCTTTATAGATTATCAGAAGTTCCTTTTCTACTTGCAGGTTAGCAAATATATATGATACATAAAACCACTCCATTCCTATTTTGAGTGCTGTTAGCAATGGAGCTTCCTGTACAGGGAAGTTATAGGGGCTTGACAGTACAAAACAGGTTTCTCAGACTCTGCATGGAATAGCATAAGACAGAAAGCCCAGATGCACAGTCTGGTGGTCACTGCAATAATCAAGCATAGCTCCTATCGTATCTGCCTGCTCTGACAGCCAAGATCTTTCTTCCCCAGGCATCCTATTGTATACTCTGATAACTAAGCAGAACAGAAGTGGTATTTCTCTCCCTGAAAGGCCTCCCCTCTTCCCTCTCTCATTTCTCCACCTGCAGCTACTCTTCTGATAGGCACTTCTCCTTCAGCAGAGCGCTTTCTATCAGATCAGGTTTTGCTGGATGCCCCTGAGAGTAGCGTAACCCCTGCCCTATGCTGATGGATTGAATAAAGCCACTAATCGTTAAGTGAAAGTTACACCAGACATTGAATGGAGTGAAAGGAGGGGGCACAGTTTTCTGCCTCTAGGGCTTGGCAGATTTCACAACAAAACAGCTGGCTGTGAGACATGGGTGCTGATGGAATACATTAATTACTGTCGTCAAGGTTTTAGACACACTTGTGTGCTGCTGGTAATACCAGCATGCAGGATTATCAGAGAAATTGCCTGTGAAAAAGAAAAAAAGTGGGGAAGGAAAGAAAGAGAATTGGAAAGAAGGCTGTCTGATTCAGGCTGGTGCTGTATTTGCATGGGCAGTCTCATCCACTTTGACCAGTGCATTACTTCATCTCCCCATAGTTTTCACAACAGATGCATAGAGGTTCTCTGAACATAGTGAAGTAACTCAAGGCCTTTTCTGCCCATATCATTGTATTTATACAACAGCAGAAGTCTACTGGATGATTCATAGCAACATAAATTAGAGCCAGCCTTCCCTGTTAGACTTACATACAACTTAATGGCAGCTTGGCTATAACCTGTAAAAACAATAAGCAGTGGGGAAGGTACTTGTGGATTTTGTTGTATAATGAAGAGATCATAAACTGTATTTGGCTTGTTCTTGGCTCATTTTAGTAAAATCTGATTTTGTACACTGATTTTAGTAACATTATCAAACCAAGTCACTAAGTAGTCAATATTTGCATTCAGTTTGCTCCTTATAAGACAGAAATTATCACTAGCTTAAAGCCATGTTCACTTGAGCCTTGTTCTGTTCACCCAGTAACATTTCTGAACATCTCACACTCTGCCATGTATGTTTTCTTGCCCTTGAGACAGGGCAGGAAGACCCAAGGCTATCCCTACATGGCCCAGTGCACAGTCTGGAAGAGTCAGGTGAGAATCTGTGTTCAAAACTAACTCCAAAACTAGCTAAGTCAGTAGATAGGATAGCACCAAGCTAGTATTTCGTGCTTCTTGGCAGCACAATAATGATTTTGGTGAAGCATTGCCTTGAGGTAGCTATACTGTTTCAAATGCTTGTGAGTTTCATGCAATGTGCCACCTAGATTTACTTTGGGAGATTTTGTCTACATTTACATTGTCCTTTTCTTGTTGTTTTGGGTTTTTTTTCCATGCAAAAGAATAAGCCATGTCTTCTGGTCAAGTGGTGCAAGCTGGCCTTCAGCCATACTGCTGCAGGACAGGACCTACTAAATTGAACTGTTCACCCAAAAAAGATTTTACAGCAGCACAGTAGGAGGGGTAGTGGATGGCATTCACATCACTTCACACTGCTGCCATGATGTTCTTGTGATCATGTTAATCATAAGGAATATATAACTTATTTTGGATTACTTTGGAGGCCCATAGCCACTGGCACCAGTTACAACAGCTCAGTTAATTACATCCATTCTAATGCAACCTGGGACAGACATGACCAGGCCAGTAACCTGTCCTCCCAAAGAGACGTCAGTCAGCATGGCCCTAAGGTACCCGCCTATGATTTAAGGAATGTTGCTTATGACCTACTGCCCTGAATCATGCAGCTGTCTCCTGACCACACAGACTCATATGCCCTTTGTACTTTGGCCTTGAGCTCCTATAAAGCAGAGGTAGAGTATACTTTTGGGAGCAGACACATGCTGCAGTACCCTCTAGAACAAACTGGATCAAGCTGGATCATGACAGTTAGTGGCACCAGGCATAGCCAGTATGAGAAGCCTGGCAGCTTTTTCCAAACAGAGAACATGAGGACTGAGCCACTGGTCCATCTATTCACAACTTGGCTTTGCTGCTGGTTGGCTTATGGGACAGGGAATGAGTATACATTGTGATGCTGTGGTGACGTTGTCTTTGTACATGAAAAGCAAGGTTGGCATCAGAACAACATGACACTTGACACCTGGATTCTTTTGGACAAAAGTGAGGTACACCTGGAAGGTGCTCACAGCCACCTGTTGCCCTCTCAGAGGGTTTGGCTCTTAGCTCCTTCAGGATTAGCTGGGCTGGAGGGCTGTGCTGCCTGAAGATTTGAAGACACCTTTAGGACACAAGCAGCTTGTCCATCCTGGGTGAAGGACCACAAGCTCTTTGGGAGAGGAAGATCAAATACTGAGCAGGGGTGTGAACATCCCCTTCCTTCCTGCTGAGAAATCCATGTGGTTTTCTCCCAGCAATCATTCTCTTCCATCGTCCATCTTTACATCTGCCTGGGATTACTCTCGCAGGCAGACTGTCTCTGCAGCTCTCTTCATCACCTACTACCTCTAAGTGCATTTTTGTAGGGCGCTGGAGTAGGGAGGAGACAGCAATGAAGGTATAGCTGTATCCAGCTTTCATTAGACTGACATGTGCAGGTGAAGATACTGTCTGGAGACCAGTACACTGTCCTGCAGCCAATCAGCAATCTCCTGTATCCCACAGCCAAACTTTGCAGCTTTATAGGATGATGCCTTGTCTAGATTTTTTGCTTGTCAGAGCAGGTTGGATAGCCTGGAGAAGAGCTCTGGATAGGATAGTATGCCAGAGAGTATGGAAGTTCCTCAGCAAGAGGCAGATGATAGCATGCTAGGTGAATTATTTCTAGATTGAGAATTTTGTGCTATTTCAGGTGGTACCTCTTCCATCCTTATGGCTGAAATATGTCTTGTATGACATGTTGGATAATTCTTGGTTTGGAAAGGAGGAAAGGGAACTTGTGCTGTGGGCACACTGTGGCTTGGGTTGGATCTGAGGATCTGTTAGAGGGATCCTGTGAAAAGGCATGTCATGACAACCAGCTCACCATTTCTAATGTGTTTTAGCCTCGTTTTTCCAGGCTGCGTAAAATGTGCCTTTCTTTCATACTTTTGCTCAGAGCAGGCTGCTGGTTTTTGCTAGGTAAGAATTTGGCTGGCACCAGATTGAGTACCTGTTAAAGCTGTCCAACTGGTGGCTGGTGCTTGTGTCACTGGCATGGTGGAGGTAGGGATAAAGCTGAACGCTACGAGGTCAGGCCCTTCCAGCTCTGAACCCGGTTATGATCTGCAATGGGTTTCCCAAACATGAGGGACAAGACAGATGCTGGAGTATTATAGCCAAGCTGAGTTACAGTTTCTTCAGTAGTCAAAGTAGGTTCTAGGCTTCCTTCTGCAGTGTAGTAGAACTTTGTGTTTCTGTCTCATTTCTACTGGGATCTTGAAATAATAGGTGAAAGTATTTTTATCCTCAATCTATACAGAAGCAAGCTGAGGCAAGGCTACATTTGAAAAGTCATTCAATCAGCCAGTGGAAGAACAGGGAGTAAATATTACAAGTTTCTGGCATTCAGTCCACTTCTCTGTTTGCTAGACACGATGCCTTATCTTTGAGTTCAGAGGCGAGTGATGAGTCTCACACTTTTCCACAATCAGACACAGGCACCTGGTGAGGCTGAAGGGAGCTGTTAGCTTTGTAGTTCATGGTAAGAGTGCCTCTGCTGCCCTGTGGACTAGTTCATTACTAAGCTGAGCTGCCTCTTTTTAAGCCCCACCTGCCACTTTACGTGCAGCAGGGTAGAGGTCAGGCCACAACACTCCAACTAGTCATTAAGAGAAAAAGCAATTGACCTTTTCTGCTTGCATTAACTTTGCTGATCTCCAGCCCTGAAGTGTTTATTTTGAAAAAGATTCTGTCACTGCTACTGCACCAAGGAGACAGTATAATGCCGTTAATATTGTTTGTTTTGGTTGGAGGAAAAGCACTCTGAACCTCTAACAAATATCCTCTTGTTAGCAATTGGAAACGTATAATTAGGACAGACTCTCCAGTTATTTTAACGAGATTTTGGTTTCCTCTCTCTCTCCCTCTCTTGCTGTTGCTCTCTTTCCCATTTTTAATGAGATACCAATTTCCTCCCTTCTCATTTGCAGACGCCTTTCCAATAAAACGGACAGCTTTGATTTTCATCTTAGCATGCATTCTTAGCCTTAATTTATTCGCCTACATAAGTTGCCCACCGCACTCTCCATGTGCTAAACGGCTGTTAATTGGTGAAAAATTAACAAGGTGTTTAACGCCAAAAAAAAGGCTAAAAAAGTCTTTTTCTTGTTAGGTGGAAAGACTTGTATTTTTCTCACATGGCCAAAGCTCAACTAATTCTAGGCACTGAGGGCAACACAGGAGACATTTTTGCAACTACACCCTATCTCTCCTCTGCTGCACTGCTTCAACTCTGTACCTACTACTCTATCTTTCCCCAGACCTCTCCCCCAGCCTTCTTTCCTATAAGCCGGAAAGAAATCCTGCACTTTCCTTTTGTAAAATTGACTCTATGCCAGTTTATTTTAATTGCAGAAATGCTGTCAGTTTGTGGACAGTCTGGCAGGCTGTGGAAGATTTGTAGGTGTTGAAGGCATGAAGAGAGGGACCTTTCTCAGTGTGGCTGATTCAGTACAGACAGTTCTTCTCCTGAGGTTTGGGGAGATGCATCTCTGGCAAGTTTGGTGAGTAAAGTATTTATTTATGAAAAGTTACCCTTATTTCACTTAAATAGTTCTTTAAGACTTGCAGAAATCCTGAAACAGCATGGAGTAGAGATCACCTTGTGGCAGAGTCTGGGCTTTATGTTTTATTCAGCCCAGCTGCCAGATGAGATTTTCTGTAGGTTTGATATGTCATTTCTGATATCCGAGATGTGCCATCATGGAGTGCTAACATTCTAGTTCTTACCTCCATAGAACTGAGATGGCTCCATGTTTGGGTTTTATCTCATGTCCAAGAAAGATGGTAGGTGTTGCAGTTAGTAATTGGTAGTGGGCTGTGCACAACTCCTGCTGCTGCATGATGCTGAAAATGCTGCACTACAGAAAATGGTCCTGTTGACCTATTGTGGAGCATTTTCCCTCTCTTACTGTGATATAGAGGGAGAAGTGGCTTGTGCTCATTGGCTCACCTAAGTTTTACTTGGATGTCATTCTACTATGGCATCAGAAAAGCTTTTGCTCCTTTTGTTTCTAAACAAGTATCTTCTGTAACAGTCCTCTTCTTGGCTGATATGCCTCAGTCAAACCAAAGTCACTGGACTCTGCAGAAAAGTAGCAAGGTCATACTCTGAAACCTTCCAAAGTTCTGTGTATGAGATTGGACAAATGGCCTGATTCCTGATCTCAATTCCGTGCATTTTCATGTATGTTCCCATGTCTTCATCTCCATTTTGAATTTGAATCAGCCTAGGAGGTGAGCTACCAGGAATCTCTACACTTTGACCAGTTCCCAAAATGAACAGTACTCAGGATTTGAACTTAAAGTCTGTAAGTCTTTAATTCTGAGGGACATATCTGCATGAATGAAAATTATAGGGAATAATTAGCCCACATCTGATTTATCAAGTCAGATGTAAAACCTATGCTGCCTGTGGGACTGAATTTCTTGGAGAGTTTGGTCATAGGGGATAAAAAATTGCATTGTTTTTCCTAGACCTGTACAAATCTACTTAACCAAAGCACTAAAAATGTGTTGGCAAATGCCTAGGCCAAGGCAGGTGCATTGGGTGTAGAGCCTCAGCTGAATAATGGAGCCAAGGAGAACAAGCCAAGGGAAAAAACTACCTGTAAGATCTCTGAGCAAGGACAGAGAGATCAGCAGGGCAGAGGAGCCTGCAAGGGGAACATTGCTTCACTAGGAGTTATCTAATGAACATAACATCATACTATGAAATCATTGTATTTCTTCATGCTGCGGTACCCAATTTCTGCTTGTATCCAAAAGATCCTTTGTGAACAGTGAACTTACTTATTATGCAACCCCTTTACTTAGACACAGTTGTTCTGTTGCTTTAGTTAAAGTTTTATCAAGTCCCTCACTTGTATCCATGCTATTAGGCTCCAGAAAGGGTGCTAATAGCTGGGCAGGGTGAATGGAGGAAGCAGCTGTGCAGCTGCATAGCCATTAATGCACGGTGTGACCCAGGAGAGCACAGACTGTGGGTGGTGCTGCTGAGGGCAACACCTATGGTAAGTGAGTCCACACCTGTTTCTACTGGTGTATCTTAGTCCTTTACTGGAGGAAGATAATCTCTACCAGGATAAGCAGAAAATATGACTGTATCCACAACTGAGGCTATAATTCAAAGGTAAAAATAAAGTCAAGCCTCTAACCAAAACAGTTTATACTGGTACAGAAATGTATGCCCAACAATGCCAAATGTGTAAACCACAATGAAAGATTATTCTTCTTATTATTATTATTGTCAATACTTTTTAGGGGCTTAGGATGAATTCCCTTCTGTTCTGCATGTGGAAAGGCTTTTAGGAGGAATCCTTAAAACCAAGATGCTGTTTATTCAGAGTAGGCATTAGTGTGAAACAGGCATATGTACGTTTCTATAATAACAAGTTCACTTAATAACAATAGTCTTCTGAAGAAAACTGCTGCACTGTCCTCCTTTCTGTACTGGTGCATATATTCCTCAGTGCCATGCCTTCTAGCTCCTACTCTCCATGAAAATGAACTCTGCGTATAATTGTTCTCCTTAGTACAGATAATTGGCATATTCTGGATGAAAAGAACCACAAAAGTAGAACAGAAAGAGTGGTAATAATCACTCATTCAAAATTCATTTTTCCTCTTTTTGGCTTTTTTTTGCTGGAAAGACAGGGCACAAAGATTGAGGTCCCTTGAGATAAGGGGAGAGGTGGATCTCTGTCAGTCATAATGGGCAACGTTGGGTAATTCTGAATAATCTTGAGACCTCTGTTTCTGTCAAGACTGCAATACAATAGTCAGACAGCTTTAAACTCTCACAGTTAGTATAAGGTAAGTGAAAACTAAGGTATTAGTCAAGCAGAGTTGAAAATAGAGAATTTTTTAATGCTATAGCAAGAGTTGGTGGCTCAGAGTTCAGGTCACTAAAATTTTAACCATGAGAATAATGAACCATTGTAGCACTTTACCCAGGGACATCATAAATTCTCTGCTGCTTGAAGTCTCTTAATGGAGACTCATTGTCTTTTTAAAAGGTATGCTTTGATTCTGCCACAAATTAATGGCTGAGATGAAGCAATCGCTTGACAAAAATGTTTTTGGTATGTTATATAGAAGTCAAACTAATCATCACAGAGTTCCCTTCTAAGGTCTATAAATCTATGTGAGCCATCCACATGTACTTCCAGCATGAAACACCAAAGAGGGTAAAGTATTACAGTTTGAGTAATGAGATAAATATGAAGAAACCAAAACATAGGTGGGCCGCTGACAAAAAAAGTCATTTCAGTGACATTTATTAGCTGTGGAAGTCTGTCTACAAGAGATGGTGAGAGCCAGTTCTTGAGTCATTTGAAACAGTGCTGCATTTAAAAGAAGTACAGAATTGCTGAATATAGCAAAAGAAGTGTGCCTTCTTTGGTTCCAATGGACTATTAAAACAATGGACTTTTCCAATTCTACTCCCATGATCTTTGTGACACTGTGCAAAATTTGGAGAATATTAATGGAGAGCTAGCTCATGGGAAAATTATTGCTGATGGCTGAACATGCATGGGCAAGTTCATGTTCTGGATCCCTGTAGTGAACCTTTGTCAATAACGCGAAAGCTAATATCACCCCCAATTTTTTTTTCTCCTTCCTCATCTCATTTGCCACAGTATATCAGTGAATGCTGGTGATCACAAATTACTTGACTGTTGTGGACAGGCAGAGAAACTGATCACTCTGTCTCTCAGCAAGTCACTACCTGAGACTGCCAGGGAGAAGGTTTGCAACTGAGGACCTGACAACATCTCACCATCGCTTGGTACCCAGGAATTATCTAGCTGAATTAATTGAGGCCATCACTCCAGGCAATGTTAAAAGAGATTCAGAGGATAAACTTTAAGTGACTTCTGCACTTAATGTATTTTACAGGAGATGATAATTTCTTGGTCAGAATACTCCGTAAGCATGGCTAGTACATTGACGTGGGGACAGTGGGATGCCATGGTAGGATATGAGGGCAATTAGCAATGGTTGGCTGAAATTGTGCCTTACATCTCATATTTTGGAGACTTGCTGGGCAAACGAGAAATACTAAAAGGCAGAGAAGCATAATTTCTGTGAAGGGGGCTGTCAGCTTTCTGTTTTTCCAAGAGTGATCCCCAACTGGTTGTGTTACTTTAAGTTGTCCTGTACTAGTATTGGAAAGGCCCAGGCTCTTCATTAACAGTTAATTAAGCCACAGTGGCCCTTCCTTCCCATCAGGGGTTGCCTTCATTTGAGGATTTAGTTAAAGGGATTCTGTCAAGTTGGTTAGGCTTATAATGTGACTGATCTTTACAGCTGCATAGTCCAGCAGGAAATGCCCAGAATGCACCCCCAGGGCTCTGTCTGTCTCTCCAAACTAAAACCCATCCTTCAAAAAGCACAGAACTGCTATTTTTTCAAGTCACGTTTTATAGCCCCGGGAGTGAGTCAGGATGTGATGGATGCTTACAGGCCACAGCCTTGTGCTCTGAGTGCAAGCACTAGCCGATATTTACACACGTGTGGTAGGCAGGCTGAGCCTATGTTTGCCTCTCTTGTAAGTGCAGTGAAATACTTATACTTGAATAGGACAGTCAGAAAAATAGCCCTGCAAATGGATGCAGGAGGTGCAGTAGACACAGTTTTATTACTGGGGAGCAAGTGGGTTTTCAGACAGGTGGCTAGGTGCAGGCTGCATTCAGGCTGGGGTAAGAAAGGCAGAGGTTCAGAAGATGTGTAACTCTAGTGGGTTATCCACTGAGCATGCTGGCCACTGTTGGAGTAGCAGGCAGGGAATAAATCTTCTCTTCCCTTCTGCTGCTAGTTAATGCTGAGAGGAGAAGCAGCCTCTTTTGCAGAAGTTCATACTTGTTATGCCTCTTTATGCCCAATTTCATAAAAATATTAAAAATAATAAAAAACCTAAGAAGCTATGTATTCAGAAGTTAAGAAATCCCAGGATTAAAGTTACCCACCCAAGCTTAGCTCAACATTTTTGGAAACGTGTTATGATGTTATCTGTGTTAACTTCATTGTTATTCTACTATTTTGCAGGTTACCAGCTTCATTCAGTGCACAAAATAAAGGGGGCTTAGGGACTGGATCAGGATTATGTTGTTAAGGAGGTACCTATCAATGCAACTTGGGCCTCACTTCTTGTAGATGGTGGAAGGTGGACAAGAGATTTCGTAGTCCCCCAGGTCAGGCAGTTGAATGCTGTTGAAAAGGAGAAAGCAGGGTAGAGCCTGGGTAGAAAAGATCGATGAAGCACTGTGGTAGTAATACCAAGAGCTTGCCTCAAGTTTTGGACAAGGATTGACAACTTCGTTCTTATCTGAGTTTCTGATGAGTAGTTTCAGCTTCCTCCATTGTCCTCGTAGAAGTTTCTCTCTTATTCTGTGCAGCATAACCAGCACAGAAAATTATTTTTTTCAGCAATAGCCAGTATTCTCCCAGCATCTGAGCAACCACTTACAATTTTAAGTCATTAGCTGTTTCAAAGCGTGTGCAATTTTAAGTTTGTAATTCATCGGAACACTTTCTGCCAAGACTTGCTACATGACAGAACAAAAGACTAACTGCTGGTGGTTCTGTGAGCACATCATGATAAAAGTGGCTTCTTGGGAAGGCAGGAGTTCATGGATACACACGGTCTTTGATACTGGCCAGTTAACAACATTGTTCTCCTGTGGTGGTGAAGATAACAGCACCCACTGGAATCCACCACAAAAGAAGTACTATACAGTCAAGTATGTGAGTGGTGGTACTGGGTGCCAAAAGGACATCCTCCTGCTACTGTGCCAACCCTCCCTGCCATTTTTTAGGCTACCTTCTTGTCAACCCACTGACCTAAGAGTTTATTTAGTTTGTGCCTTTTGCATTGATGTGAGAGGACTGGTAATTCTGTAAGAATCACTCTTATGCACCACAAAGTTTCAAACTCAAGTCTGCTACAAATCCATCTGATGTCATCGGTTATCCTAACCCCGAGCAATCCGGCAGCATAGCACTGTTGTTTTCCTGGCAGTGTGACAGCAGATTAGCTCAGAATGGCCCAGAAAAAATATTTAATAACATAACAGTGGCCAATGTGCAATTCTGGACATTTCTCCTTTAGTCTATAAATCAAACAAATGACTTATCAACTCCCCTAGCCTTAATATATTTTTTTTGAATATAGGTAGCATGCATATATGGGAAAGCCTCTAAGAGGCTTAGTATTGTCCTGAAGTTTTGCTTGAAGTAACTTCTGTACTATCCTGTGACAACATTACAAGCTTGAATTTTTTCCCCATAATAAAATGTCATACTTAATGCAAAATCTGTGAATGTTATTTTGAGAGAGGGAAGTAAACTTGCTAAAGGTGATATAGTGGGTCATTGAAAAGAAATAAAACCCTGCACTCTCCCTTTCTTTGGAAGTGTTGCAATAGATAGCTTATTGTCATAGATGGTGACATATAATACCTCTTCCCGTAGCATAACTGTAGGTTGAAAGACAGTGTAGTAAGTGGTTTTCCAAAAACTGCAAGAAATCCTGACCCATGCAGTTCCTGAAATGGGTACTTATTTCACTATAAGTGGTAACATCTCCTGTTCACAATGGGTTTCTGCATGGGCCTCCGTCTTAACTGACACGTACCAGAAACTTTCATATGGATCAATACCAGTTAGAGTTGAGAGACCTAGTAATGCCTTGTGATTTTTGTCAGATGTGATATTAGGAACTCAGGAGGTCATACAAAGCAAAACTAATCCTTAACAACAGGACTCCTGAGCTGACATAATGGAGTTGGATGAAGTCCATCCTTGTGATTGGTAGCCCCGTACTGGTGCCTGCTTTCTCCTCCTTCCCAAGCTAAAGTGCCCTCCTCACCCTCAGATGGAAATCTGCTACAGCAGTTTACAAGACCCAGCAAGGACAGGCCTTTAAAAAACTGTTTTCTTTAGAGCCAATTGTGGCAAAAATAACTTCTTTTTCAGTATGAAAACGATATCCAAGTGATTCAATATTTTGTACTTGAATGTAATTTCCTCTTTTGGGCCAAATGGCTTACCACATCATCAGCACGTTTATTCTCTGTACACATGGTATTTTGAGATGGAAGCATATCTAGGGGAACTGTTATCCCTTTTTTCCTGGCTTGTTCAACAGCCCAATTTTAGGGCATTTAAATTCCTCTCATCCTTATGTTTCTATCGCTGTTTGGAAAAAAATATGTAGGAAATGATGAGTGACAGGTAAAACTTCACAAAGAACAGATCTCAAAGCCAGTGGCATCCTTGGCGCTGACTATTGAATACTCCATAAAGAGTCCTGCACGAATGCTGGGACAACATGATAGCTTTGGTTCATGGACATTAAAATGAGATAATCAGTGATCTAATCACTGGAGCACAATTCTCTCATGACTTCACTCTTTTCACTGACTTCTGACTTCAGCAAATTGGTACCATTTAATGATTCACCAAAAGTTCATTTGCAGGCTGACATGACATCTATATTTAATCTCCAGGTTTAATAGAAATGATTCTTTTGTAAATAATTATTCTGCTCTGCCTGTGCGTGCATATGTACTTTCCTGGCTGATCACAGTGGTTCCTTTTGAACTAAATACGACCATAAGTCAGAGATAGTGGAAAGAGTGTGTCTCAGGTTATACTGCTTTCAAATGATTGTTCTTTAATGATCAGGATGGCTCTGAAAACACTTCTTTCCTGGATTAGCCTAATTAAGGCTGAAAAAGAAATCAGTTATATTTGCCTATAAAGGTTTCTCTTGAATGTCTTAATTACAGAAACCCATCACTTTAGGGAACAATTGCAGATTTTAGTGCATGCAAAAAAAGGATTATATATGCTCCTTTTTTTCTTTTTTTTTTTTTAATCTTTGACTGAACAGACTGCTTTATGCAGACATGAATGTTACAAATAAACACCCTGTAGCCTGTCTGGAGAGAGCTGCTGCGAGTCTGACTGTAAAGGGATTTTTTATTCCCAAGGCAAAAAGAGATGAGGCATTCTGAAGTGAAAAGATTTTTCCTGCTCAGTGCTTTATGATTCCCTCTTTATTCTGAAAAGGTTACTTGTTTCACAGTATTATATGTTTTTGAGTTTCTTTATGTCAGTGCAAATATCGTTTGACAGTAGCGGAGACTATGCAACGTGTCATTACATTAAAACTCACATTTGGGTATGCCTGTTTCTGTGAATTTGTACTGCACACATGTGACTCTATTCAACCATCTCTATAGATGCTTCTTATTTGCAAAATGGCTTATTCACACTTTTGACAAAAAAATTTATTCTAAGCTGTACTCCCACAGATCTTTACAGCAGAATTAATAATTTCTAAATGGGAACATTTGTTCAAAAATATATTAATTCAAATGTATGAATGTAAGTGTTCAATATAAGTTTGTGTGATCTTCATGTTAGTAGCTCCATTCACTTTAATGATTAATTGTAGATCCTTTGTATCCTTCTTTTGTAAAATTACTGGCCAACACGTAATGTTAAACCAAGTTTAGGTTGAGTGTTTACTTGTAATGTAGTAGCTGAAAACATTTTAAGAAACATCACAGCCTGAATTGTCTGAGTGACTAAGTTCTGGATTTGAAAATTAATACAGAGACTTTGAACATTTGAGGGGACTGCAGGCCAGGAGCCTGTGGGCCTGTGAAGAAAACAGAAGCAGTCCAAATTATTTTGTTCTAAGGTGGTGACAAGAACCCTCTGAAGGATACTGCTAAGATTACTCCTCAAGAGCTGTATTTGATTTCAGTATTGACTCAGAGAATAAAGTTGGAATATTGAAGAAGGTTTGAAAAATAAAAAGAAAGAAGTCTGGAAAACGTGCCTTAAACTGAGAGACTAAAAGGTCTTATTTTGCTTAGCCAATGAAAGAGAACATTAATGGGTAAATTAATCATGATCAGTAGATATCTCCAAAAAGGAGATGATGTATGTCATTCTGAGACCCTTTAATCTAGCTGATGATAATTAGAATTGGCACCTGGAAACTGAAGTTAGAAAAATGCAAATTGGAAAAAACATACAACTTCTCAACCATGAGTATAATTAATCATGAAACAGTTATCAAGGGAAGAGCTAATTTCATAAGGGGCTGGAGATTTCAAATTGAGAATGTCTGTGTATTTTAAAGTTATTTACCCACTCAGTCCCAGGTTGCTGGGCAATTCCAACATGAAGGCCTTCTCCGGGTCATGGAAATGGGAGTCATTCACTCATTTCAATAGAAGATAATACATCAATAAGGACACAAATCTTTGAGTGAAGATGTGTTTTGCATTACAACAGATTCAATGGTAGCAGTCTTTCCGGTGTTAACGCCTGTGAAATATTGCAAGGACCAAAGTGGCAGGTACGTAGTTAAGTTTGCCCAAGAATTGCATTCTTGAATGTCTTTCCAGTTTCTTCTACATTTTAGACCATAACTTTTCAGACCTAGCTCCTTGCATAGGATGAATTTTTGAAGAAAGCAGCGTCCATGTTGTAGAGCAAGGAAGAGAGAAGGTTCCCATTTTTAAACATTTCTTGCAAATGTTCATCACAGCCTAGTACTCACCTGATCTGAGATATGATGTGAGGAAAATAATTGATGTGGCTTTCAGCGCTATAGTGAAATTCTGTCTTGGCTGATCAACTGAAGCATCTTTGCTACAAATCTGTCATACTGGCAGTGTGTCACCTCCTGATGGCATATGCTATCTATGGGCCTGGCCCATCAGTGTTTACTTCCCAAACCCCTCCAAAGCCAGTGCAAATTGATTTCTGTACTTACTGATGAGCATGCAATCCTATAGGCTTCTTCCCAGCTGAATCCCCTTGCCTAATGTCATAGGGAAAGACAGGGGAAGCAAGAATGCAGGACTCAAAGGCTGGTTCTTCCATTCCTTTACTATACAAGCAACTACAAGAGATGTGTCCTGTGTGGTTTTGGTTCCTTTAATGGCCATGCCATTTGCTCAGGATGCTTTTGGTTCACAAAAGCTGAGAAAGCAGGTACTCTGTATTTCCTCATCTTGCTCTCATGGTCATATGCTTTTGTGGTTGCTGCACCTGAATCTGTCCATGGGCTTCTTAAAATACAGAAAACATCATTGTAACACACCAGAAATGAAACACAGAAAAAAATGTGACATCTTCCGTCCTTCCTATATTATGTAGTTTCAGTCTACAATGTTTATAAACTAGTACAGTGTTCAGCTGAAGATGCCTAGTCAGAGAAGTCTTGGTGTTTATTGATTTTTTTAAAAAAACCTTAAGTGTATCGTGCATACAAGTCTTGTTTTTCATGATTGCTAAAATTCTTAGCTGAAAAGACATGAGATGCTAATTACAAATTCTTAACAGAAAAGATACGTTGAATTGTTAACTAAAGTGCTTTTCTTTGAGCTGATGAATGGAGCACTTCAACAAGGTGAAAGCTGACAAAATCAAATAGAAAACAATCTTGTATACTCGGAATAGAGCTTACTTCTCCTTTCACCCTTTTTTGCCCAACTATTTTAAGTACTGCCTTTGCTTAGCAGCTCTCTATGTCAAACCCAACAGGCAAGGCATGGGACATGAGGGTCTACTGTCATCTCTTCTGCTGTGTCCTTCTGGGTGTAGGACAAATAATTGACCCATTACCCCTAACTGGAAAGGCCCCTGAACTGTGGGCACTAAGGTGTGACACTAGAAGTGTTACAAGCCACCTGTGTTGGACTGGCACTCCTGCTGCCCCCAAAGCCCTGTGTAAATGGAGCACTCCTGCTGTGCTTCAGGCCTTGTCTTAGAGGTGAATCAGTGACATGCAGAGTCCTGATGGAATAGAGCCACAGCAAAGGTGGCGCAAGAGGAGCTACAAGGGGAGGCTCTCTCCTGTGAGTTTTCTCTCTGCAGGAATCTTCAAGGGCTAAATCCCACCACTTATAGTCCATTTCCTTTCCTCTGCTTCTCAATACTTGCTTGGCTGCTTAAAGCTGATTAACAGGAACACCAAATGGATGCAACAAGGTGGAAAGGGCAGTGGCAAGTCTCATCATTTCTCACAGGAGGATGTTCGGTGGCATGAAGGAGGAGGAAGCAAATCACCTAATTTTTACCACAACAGGGAGCTGCCCGATAAGGTCTGAAAAAAGGAAACCAAAGCACCTAAAAAATCATATTATTATCGTGGCAGCCTTGACTGTTCTGTTTACCATGTGAACACATTCAAACCCTCATGCATCCCGCAGAAGCCCAAATGAGTGCACACTGTCCCTCTGGGGCTGCCAGCTCCAGGGCAGGCTGGATGCTTATGGAGCCCCATGGTCCAAGGAGCTCTGACTGGTATGTGGGCTGTGGACTTCCACTGCATGTATATTTCCCATTTCAGCCAAAGTGAGAACAGCTTTAATGGGCATTCTCTGGAATCTGCTTTTTCCCATTCTTTCATCTCTCTTGTCTTTGCTGTAAATCTGTGAATCCAAATGAGACAGATTTCTCTATGACACCCTTTGGTCTGTTGGCAGAACTATGTTGGTTCCTACACATGCAGAATGATTTCAAGGCCGCTTGCTCTGCTAAAGCTGTCTCTGTCCTCAACAGGTACAGGTAGAATCAAGCCCTTTTCTTTCCCTATACTGCAGCATACCCGGTACTTACAGAGCACATATCGCAGAAAAATATCCTTTTCAGTGAAGAAATAGGAATGCCTAATGCTTCCTTCTTTGTCCTCCCTTTTGTCTAGCCCCCCACCCAGATGTTTCAGATTCTGTCGTTCACACATAGCCAAATAATGCTCTTGTTTTTGCACAGCAGGAAAGAAAGGGATTTTGAAAATGGACACGTAACAGTTCCTTAGGTCTGTTGCTTATCAAATATTTCCTGGCAACTCTCTTTAATCACTGATCCTTCTCTCAGATTTTCTCTCTGAAACAATTGAAGCCTGATGTTTCATACTCAGCTCTTCTTCCAGCTGATAGAGTTCAGAGGCCCTTTAGTGGAGATCTTGCTAAAACCAGCTATGTTTGGGTACCCTGCAAATAACACTCAACCCTACTAATCAAGCATGTGATATAAATGAATCCCCTAGTTCACTCATTATTAAACATCATCATCTCACCTCTGCAAAAACTAAAAGCCATGCAATTTTACATTTTTTTCAGTGATAATTGTTAGTGTGTACCCTCATTCTTTAATGAAAAGCCTTATAGGGAAGACACTATATAACTACATTCCTTATTTTTCAGAGGACTACAGGGCAAGATTTCTCAAGCTGGTTAGATGTCTAAATAGCATTGTATATGTAACCCATATTCTCCTAACTCTACCTATGGTGATGAAAGATATTCCAGTTGTCTCTCCTTTTAGAACGGTTATTAAAAGATCTCACTGAGCATATCTCACCTACTAGCTATCTTTATTCCCTGTGATTCACTTTCTTCAAATATAGCACCTTTGTACTACTGCAGTCTAAAGCTGACAACTTACCCTGATGAATTAAAGAAGTTTGTGCTGGTATGTTGTCAACTTTTCCTAGGTACCTCTTTGATTTTACAGATTGTATTCCTTTGGAGACTTTCCAACTGTTTAGTAAGAGAACCATTAAACTACTCTACATGTACTTGGTTTAAAGCTTTGACAGTTAGGAGATGTGGCTCAGGGTTTTTCTGTTTTCACTCTTGTCTTGCTTCCAGCCTGAAAGCAAAGACTATACTGATTTTCTGATTGGGACATTCCTGAGAAGCACTGAGTCCTTATCATCCCAGGCAAGCTTGAGACCAGTGGCAGATGAGTGCATTAGTTTTTTGCCCTTTCCAAGCGACTCCAATGTCATTCTTCATCCTCTCAAAGCATTTGACCGGCATTGCCTACACTTCTGGTATGTGTTTTGACCCTGTGTGGTATCATGCCAAGACACTGCAGTGTTCAGGTTTTATTCAGTCATGACCACATAACGTTCGGTATTTTCATCTGGAATTAGAGTTCAAATTTTTATATAAGTGGTCCCACTACAGAATTATTTATTGTCCCATCTTTTGTTTGACACCTTTATTTAGAATAAAATAAAACAGAAGAAGGATAATCTGTTTACATATTTAACATTATATAATATTCCCATAATACCTATATTGCCTGACATATGGCATAATGTGGATTTTTTTAAGGCAGCTCCCTGTAATATTGCCTGGGAAAAGGCAAAAGGTTTCTTGTGGCTAAGAAGGGTTGTTTTTTCACACCTTCAAAATGTGTGGAATTTTGTGTATAGTTTCTGAGTGCTTTGATGAAGGTGTAAATGTAAGTCATTCTTGAAACCGAAGGGCACCATCTTACCCTCAGTTGTTGTGGTGGTGTTGGTGTTTAGACAGTGTGTTTCCATCCAGCCAACCTGCCAGGCTAAATTCCTCTCGCTTCTTGCTGATGAGTGCAATGACCTTTTTTCTTCTGCTCTTATGTCTTGACTGTGGGTTTGAGGGGAACAGGTTTATCTGTGCTTCCAGGGGAAAAAGACTATCTACTCTTACAATTACAAACAAAGTTTTATCTGTTTGACACCTGTGACTTTTTTCCCAGGATGATATTTCTCCTGAGAGAAGTTTGATCTGGGCCACTTCTTGTTCAGATATCACACCCCTGGGACATGGGTCAAGGCAACTTTTGGCTTTTCTTGTCCTTCTTTTTTTTTTTTTCTATTATTCTTTTCACTGTTCCTGGCTTTGCTTATGCTGAAGCTCTGAGCACCAAAAATTCTCACCAGTGCCTTTCCAGGGCATTTGTCTACATAGTGTAATGAGTAATTTCTGCAACTCTGAATGAATTCTAGCGATTTTAACAGCGTCCCTGTTTAATTGGCTGTGTGTTGGAGATGAGGTCTTCTTTTTAATGGATAATTACTACAACCTTTCTGAAAGGAAAACAAAGTCTTGTGATTTTTGAGTGTGCCATGCCTGCTGAAACGCCTTTTTGCGTAGTCTCTGACAGTTACTCTTGTAATGTCTAGCAGTGCACGTAGGCGCTAGAAGTCTCTGTAGAGGTTAACAGTAGCAATGTAGTTTGTATGGATTCCTGTGAAAAAAAACTTCTGCTTTAGTGCAGTGCTCAGGACTATACTATGTGTTTCTTTTTTTTTTTTTTTTTCCTTCTGCTTGAACTGTTTTCTTTTACTGTCTACAGCTCTTCAACAGTTCCAACTTGTTTCTATTCCTGAGTTATGTGCTCCCAGCCCTACGGTTCTTTTCATAGCACACTTCCTGAAAACAGAGTTTCCTGAAGCTGTGTCTGCATGGCACGGTGCACTGAGCTAGTCCTGCGGCCCTGTGCTTTCCCTGACATAACACGGTTTCTCAGCACAGTGGATAGGCCTGCATGGAGCACCATGTTAGTACGCACGTGCTAATGCAGAACGACCATCTCTGGAGCCTGCCTTGCTATCTCTCCATGGCACTGTCTCCTGTGTTTGCACCCTAAATTCTTGTATGTTGTCATATGATAGTGACCTCTCCTGGAGATCCACTCTCACTCTGTCATTGCTGCTTCACTTCTGTGGAGACTTTTCCAGCGGCACTGGAGGCTGATCTTTCAGTCAGCTAATTATACTTCAGCACATGGAAATACTGAATTTCATACAACTCTGGTTTTATTTAATCTCAGTAGATCTTCATTTTAATGAATTAATTTTAATCTTAATAGTAATGCTGTCTCACCTTGTTTAGTTGCTGCAGTCACTGACTTCTTGTGTAGGTAAATAGCTTAATAACTCATATTCTTAGTCTTAAATGGACAGTATTTGTCATTATTTGACATTCAGCAGCTATAAAGGTTATAGTTAAACCAATTGCGTCCCTAACTGCGTTTAGGGCACTGAATCTGCACTGGAGAATTTGGGGATATTCTCAAGTTCTTCTAACACCTCTGTCTGTGTGTAAATGCCCATTACATGCAAAGTCTTATGGATCAGCCCCGTGTTGTCTCAGTTCCTCGCAAACTCCCTCCAGATGTCAGAGTAACCTCCTGCTTTGTAAAACTAATCAGAATCCACCGTGAACCACGTCCCCCCCAGCAGACTCCAACTGTTGCTTTTTGTGCTTGAATGGCTGATTCTCTCCCTCTCCCCTGCCTCTGGTGTGCTGCCTGGCACAGGTAACAAATGCTTCGTCACTGACCCGTACGGGTGTGAAGGCCCCTGGGTTCAATTAAATGGAGCAAGAGGCAGTAAATAAACCGCATGGGCCAGGGCATTAAATCACTCAGTGCAGAGAAGAATCAGATGCTGAGGAGGTTTTGTTTGGAGGTGGGCTGCGTGCACTTGCATCCATGCTGCAATTTAATACCCTTGCTGCAAGTTAATGACAATTGCAATCAGGCAGGGTGATGTCCCCTTTCTTCCTTCCACTCCTGCTTTTTTTTTACATTCCCAGTGCTCTCCCCAATAAATTAAAGCCTTTCTCCCCCCTGCCCCCCACCTCCTTTTCCTATTTTGTTTTACTGCCTTCATGCTGTTCTCCTTTATTTCCAGCATTTTATTTCAAGGAGTGGGTTTGAAGTGCTCTCAGCCCATCTGCTGGTTTGGTTTAGAACAAGGACTGGAATGAGACGGGGGTTTTGGAAGTCATGAACTATTTATAGCGTATTTGTTCTTTCACATTGGCACTAAACTTTGTTTATAGAATCACCTGCAGTAGAACCTGAGCCAGGGGACCACAGCTCACTTGATCTAAAATTGGCTTTATTTCTTGGGTTTCTTAACAGAGACCATATGTGTGTGTCTGCTGCAGGCCAATGCATGTTTGATGCTTGCACACATGCCGAAAGCACATACACAAAGTGCCCATGAGTGTGTGTGTAAAGTGCTTGGAGTGCACCCTTATGAAATACTCTTACAAATCATGTGTGTACGTGGAATAAGAAGGGATTTGTACATGTGCATTACCACTGTCTAGAAAGTAAGGGTTCCCAAGAGAAAACTTGAATGAAAATTTTTCATTACAATTTCTCCGGTTGGTTTTCATTTTCTCCAAATAGTATTTTTGTCTTGGGTTGGCCCGTTGAAACACAACGCTCATTTTTGTTTTCCTTCTGTGTTAAATATTTTTTCTTTTTTTTCAATATGAAACAACAATTTAAATTGAAACCGAAGGAAATCTGTCATTTTAAATTGCTGTTTTGACATAAAAGTATTTCATTTATTTTTCTGACCAAAAATCGACATTTTAATTTGAAACAAAACAAAATTTTTCATTTACTTTCAAAGTATCAATTACAAATGAAAATATTTTCATTACTTCTCTTCAGAAAGTCAGACTATTTTGTGCTTCCAAAATTTCAGGTATGTGGGTTTGCAATGTTTGTGCGTGCATAATTGTGGTGGTGTGACTGTATTGTGTAGGATGCGTGTTGAGTATTTGCAGGTGTTACACATATATACGTTTTGCAGAATGTACCCTCATCCGTATCATTTGTACATTCACATTTGCACAGTGGTGGTAAGATATGCACACATATGCTAAGTTCATGCCAGTAATATCTACATGTATTTATGTTTTTAGGTTTTCCTTGTGAATGTGTTTTTAATGTGCATGGGCTAGTTGCAGTGTTGCCAACAGTGTTAAAAATTATGGAGCAAGACTGAGTAAGTCATAAGATTGGGCAAAATGATAGATTTTGGTTTCTTTTGTCCACTTTCTCTTTTTTTTCTTAGCTTGTCAGATTCATGGTTTTAATTTGATCTTTACAGCTTTGATGACAGAAGAGCACTGTAAAAGTAGATTCCACAGTGATCGTTTGGTTGTAAGAGCTGAGGATTAAGAAAAGGCATGAAGAAAATAGCAGGACCCGCATTAAATTCTGGGAGCTGGTAGAAAGGGTTTCTGTTTCTGTTTGCAGGGTAGACATCTGGGCTTGTGCTTGTATTAGCTGTACCATATACTCATGCTTTGTGCGTGTGTGGATCTGTAGGATAACTCAATGTTTATGTGCTTTTACCACATGTGGGTGTGTATAATGTACATTCTAGCCATATTAAAGTTCAGCTTCTAGTCTAGATCAGCCACTTATGCACTTCATAGTAAGTAGAGAGAAACTTTCAAAGCAAGCAACTTATCCTGGCCTAAGATTCATCTCCTCCGAAGGCGAGGGCACTTTAGACAAGACTTCTGTTTAGACTAGCCATCTAAGTTTTAGGTATGGAGACTGCGTGTGTTCAGGAGGTGTGTTTGCTTGTGATTTATAGTTATGTTGGAGTCCATATGGCAGTTCTGTTTGTATGTGCAATATGCATGCAGACACTTGTGAAATGTCTGTGTACATATATTTGCATGAAAAGCAGTCGGCAGTGGTTTTTGAAGAGCATGCTGTGAGTATGAAATACTTCAGTCTTCATTCCACTTGGATCATACAATTCTGCTATGCTCCCCTTACCTAAAAAGTTTTCGAGCAGCTCGGTAGAGCATTAAGCCAAATGCTGGTGTTATAACTTAGCCTGTTAACCTTTTCCCAGAGCTAAGCTCCTTGAAAGTCCCCGTTTCCTGCAGTGCTATACAGGTTTCTTGGTGCTCAGTTTCTGCCTGGCTCCAGAACATATGAGCCAGCCAGAGAGAGGGAGTGTGATCTCATCAGGGAGCATGGCCCTTTGCAGAGTACCGAGGACGTTAGGGTACAAACCTGCAGTCCCTCCGAGGCAATTTACCGCAATGAGGCAATGTAGATTCACAGCAACATTGATGCACATGGAAGTGTTTTAATTTGGGCAATGTTGATGTGATATGTCTGCACTGGAGAATATGAAAACACAGTGTTCTGCCATTTTTGGTAAAAACTTAATTTTCTTTCTCTGAGAAATGTTAACATTTCCACTACTGAGCTTGGATAAAATAAGAAGGTGAGACATCAGAATTTTCTCTTGGATAAATACTCTGAATTTTGCTTAGTTTTGTATTTACAGGTAGTCTGTGTGTTTGAGCTGGTGTATGAATATGCTATATTTAATGGGAGCACTTGCGGTCAACATAGCAAATACTTTCTGTGAGCTGAATAAAAGGTATGAAACTAGAATGTGCCTAGTTACATACCTAGACACTTTCTAGTTTGTGAATATTCATGTTAGCATTTTGGGGATCAGATCCTAAGCAAGCGAGGATTCGTGTAGCTCCACTGACTTCATTTGACTCTGTTGACTCCTGCCAGGTTGGTTTGTGGCCTGGAAAACATGCTTACTATGAGAGATTAGAAGGGATCTATTTGTTTCACTTGTAAAAGAGCTTAAGAAACGATTTAATCATGTTCTATAATTACTTATGTGAGGAGAAGATATCTGATATTACAGGGCTCTTTGGTCTAGCAGACAAAGGTATAACGAGATCCGACAGCTGAACAATTCAAACCTTATATAAATTTTTTAATAGTGTAGGTACTTGAGCTTTGGGACAGATAAGCAATAGATAAGGTAAATCCGGCATCACTCTGAATTCCCTAAAAGATGTGCTGTGGATTGACTTTGACCTGTTGAGTCAGAAACTGAATTACTGGGGGCAAGATTCACAGCATGTGCCAGACCAGTGAGAGCTGAAAGGGTCAGGCCATGATTGTCAGATATAAAAACCTAGCAGGAGTCAAATGAATGAAAGTCTCAATGATCAGTTAACTATTATCAGATCAAGCTTATCTGTTTGCATCAAACGAAGAACTGCCCCTCGCTCCTCCATGTGTGCATGCACATGTAGGGCGCATGTGTTCATATTTATTTCAGGCTGTGACGTGTGTTTGCTGCTGGCAGCCTGGGGCATGCCTCTCGGGGTGCTCCCATACACAGCGTGTTGTGAACCTCTGCCGGTGGCGGGGAGAGGAGCGGAGATTTATACAGTGCCTCCAGGAATCCCCAGCAGGGCCCCTCTGGTGAACTTCGGCTCCCTGTCTTGCTGCCAAGCATTAACTACAATACTCGCACTTGTTTTTGACAACAGCACGCAGGTTGTATTTCACCAATTGCTATTTTGGTTTGGGAGCTATGGCAGAAATGTCTCTGGGTACTCAGCTGGTATAAGCAGAGCAGGAGATTTACTCTTATTGTGTAATGTCACCTTTCAGTCAGTGCTTGGGACAAAAATTATGGGGTGTTCGTTTGCTCTTTTTATTAAATTTCAAGGGTGTGCACCTCTTGTGTGGGAAGAGTGTCCAGGAAGTAACTCCAGCCTGATTTTGCCTACAGGGGAAGCCTTAGCTATTGGGCACCTTTAAAAATACAAATTAATCCTTCTTTTCTTTTCTTTTTGTCAGTAAGTTGGGACCAGCAGCAGCAGTTGCCATCTTCCAAACTGCTGCCTGTGATGATAGATAAGTTTGGCCCTGGAAGGAGAGAGAGATACTGGACTCAGCACAACACAGATGTTGCAATGCAGCCAAATTAAGCTTTAGTGGGAATGTGCAAGTTGGGTCTTAGTCAGAGTATCTCATGCCTGCCTGTCTCGCTGAAAATCAAGAGCGAAATATTAGCAGCTGACCTGGTGGGATATACACTTGCCCAAAATATTCTGTTACTGGCTGCAGATGAACCAGCATCTGATCTGCTGTGTGACTTTCCTGGGGATCTCACAGCCGTGGGGTCGGGAGGCAAAGGAACCTTCCAAAAGAAACACTGATTTCTGCAATCTTCATGTCACAGTTCCCCATAAATCACAACATAGGAGATAAACTAGAGATGTTTCAATGGCAGGTCATGCTTATTCCTTAGACCCTGCTTAGTATACCACAGGAAACAAACCTGAACATTATAGACTATGAGAAATATCCCTGGGAGTTCTGGGATAAAATAGAAACAGGTTGCTAAATTAATTAGTAAGATGGAGATTCTAACAGTGGTTATGGCATAAATTACTAGTCTACACAGATAGTAAGATGAAATGGCTAATATTATTCCTTAAACCAACACACCAATAAAACTTAATAAGGAAGTGTCTAGAGACCCATGGTTATAGATGGCAAAAGCTGTCTCTGAGTGAAGGTCCTGCACAACACTTTCAGCCTAATAGAGGGGAAAAGCAAAAAGGTAATGAAAAAGAGTGGAATGTGGATACAGGGAAAACAGCATCAGGAAAATTAAAAAAAGTTCTCAATAAGGTTTCATGTTTCAGAATGGTTCAATGTGAAACGTAGTAAAGGTGACAGAGGTAAGGAATGAAGGGATTATTTATTTTATCAGCCCCTTTATAATCTTGAGATAGTAATCAATGCATTCTTGATTTTAATGTGATGGGGTAACCCAAAATTAAGAAGTCATAACGGACAAATACATCTTGCTGTCTTTCTTAAAAATAATTTTATTTTTTTCTCTAGCTGAAGATAAAGGGGAGGGTATACCAGATCTTGACATTTCTCCCTGGTAGAGGAGTGCAGTCCTGGGGATGTCAGTCAAAACCTCCTGATAGGATATAACTGAATTGCAACAAGAGGGCAGAGGGGATCTAAAAATTGCCTGAAAAGCAATTCTTCCTTGTGACTAACAAGAGGCACAGACTGTAGACAAATATAGTTTCTGGAGGGTGAAAGTTAAAACTGGATCCGATTGCCAAACTCAAAACTCTGCAAGAGACTGTGTAAATAGAAAAATACAAATGAGAATGTGCTAGCAGATATATATTCTTATTTTATATGACCTGTCTGTTCCATGGCTTTGCCACTCAGCATATGTGAAAATAAAACTGAAGGAAAATTGATTCTTATGTACTCCTAACATTCTTATGGACATTCTTCTTTTTAAAAATCCTCCCCATTTAAAGAAGTGTATGTGTTTAGGTAGGGGTAGATATGTTTTCTGTTTGTACAATAAAAAAGTGAATCTGCTGTAGGCATAAGGAAGGACAATTTCCACTCAGACTGGATTAAAACAGAGTAGCTTTGAATTTACCCTTTTCGTTCTTTTCACTGCACAAACATACGTGTGGATTAAAGCTATTAGAAAAACATCAGAACTATTTCACACAAAAGCCCCAAATACAAAATTGTTTCCCCTTTGGGTGAATAAAGGTAGAAGGTTTTTCAGTTCTTAGTATTTATACACCTTTTTCTATTTTTCCCGAACACAATTTTAATTTTACTTGAGGCTTTTTTTTTTCAGATCACTGAAAGCAAATACCACTGAGAATGTCAATGCTATTATTTAACTTTTTAGTTTTTAATTTTGCTTCATATGGCTTTTTAAGACAGTGTCAACTAAGGAAAGCTAGTTTATGAAGGAAAAAAAATGAAACTGAAACCGCTAACATGCAACTTCATCAGATTTGAAAAAGAGCAACTGAGTTGTAGGTTTTTTTCTGTAACTTTTCTAGTACTGTAAACAATTTGAAAAGAAATAAATATTGAAAAACTGAACAAAGTAAATATCAACAAAGCTCTAAATATAATCCAGTCTATTGTAACACACATTCCAGGATTTTGAAATATTTTGCTTGACAGAGATCAGAAAACTGTTTTAAAATCACGTTTTTAAAGAAAGTTCCTCTTCTAAGAAAGGGTTATTTTTGTGCAATACAAATTTCCAATAGGAATTTTTGATCAGCAAGAATTTAGTGTAATTTTTAAAATAGCTAAGACAAATCAAAAGAGGATATTTTATTCCAAAATTTGCATTTTAAAACTAGTCTCCACCACGACTCCAGAAAGCCAAAGAAATGCATGGAAATTTGGTTTGATTACTCTGGTTCAAGTTTTTTCATGGGATCATAAGACACCTCTGACCATGCAGCAATATGACGTCTGATGTGACAGTATTCTCGCACAGTCTCTGGTCCTGTTGAGCCCACTCGGCTGTTTTTCTTCTTTCTCCACTTTCTTCTTTCTCACTCTCCTGCCAAGTTTTCCCTTTCAGTCTTCCTTCTTGTGAGGTGGGTATAAAAAGCTTAGTGTACAAAACCTCACATAATGACACTCTGAGGGAGAATTATGTCCTTGCTCCCCTAGGCAGCTCAGAGTTGCCTGGAATACAGGAAAACAGTGCAGATTTAGGCTCTAACAGTAATTTTTATCGCTGCTATTTAGGAAATGGTTCTGGAGTCTCTTCTTGGCAGCCCTCTTTTACATCCATCAGCAATGCAGCATAACCCTACCATCAGCACTAAGTATGAATTCTCACACCCTGCTGGGGACTCAGGACAAGCCTCCCACAAATAGCTTTCCATTTCCATCCTGAATTCAGCAGTAGCCAATTTAGAGGCAATATATGGCTCTAGGAATAGGCTGTCATGTACAGTATGCACAAGACAGCTCTCCCCTAATCTCATCTAATTGGCAACAGGAGTTGCTGTCATTAGGCTCAGAGTGTGAGAGGCATTAGAGTCATTAGCATTCATGCAGCTATCAGAGGGAGGTCAAATGTTTGGGGAGATTCAGACACGTTCCCTAGAAAAGATGTGGCACTCCTGAATTACTGCTTCCACTAAGTGAATTCCTCAGGAGGATTGCATATTTACTACAGTACTATGTTCATGAAGAAGAATGAGAAAATAAAGATTTTTAGCTCAGACTGATAATAGCTTTGAAGGATGTGGAAAATTGAATATTTTTTACAATTTTTTAATGTAGGAATTTAATACATGAGGATCCACTCCTCTGCCTCTGAAATATAGATGCTCCTTGTGAAATAATATTCTGGAAAATGTTCATTTCAGATAGCTCGAAACATTTGATTTTGGCACCCTCTTTTACAAATATTAAATACATATATCCGTACACCAGAAAGAAAATTACAGAAAGTAATTTCAAGGTCACAGCCCAAGATTTTGTTCAGAGGAACCCTGTCCTTTTGATAATGTTAGACTATCTCCTCCACCTTTACCTCTGAAGCAAAACCTCTGTGAAATAGTCAGACTTGTGAAACAATTCCACTTCAACGAAATTAATTCCCCAGTGATAAATAGTTCTGCTAGACCTCTTCAACAAGCGACAGTGCAATTTGGCCATAGTTCTGGTACCTAGACCAATATAAAATGCTGACTTGGCTTTTGAGAGAGGCCCCAGTACTGCAGAAAGCCATTTCCAGCTGAGAGTATGATTTCTATGTACTTAGTCGGAAAGGTTTTGTTTTCATTCTGCTGGCAGAACTGCTGCCTGCAGGTCGAGGTGGGGACACTGAATTATCCCATGTGGTAGCACCAAGGACACGCTCCCTCAGGTCTGAGCAGGGGCCGGGAGGTGTAACGGTTAGCTCTGCTCCAGCTTCAGGTCATGGCTCATCTCCCTATCTCCGAGACACTGACAGCAACACTGGCTGTTTTCAGCTGTCCCTCCTGCTTCCCTGGTCATCCTGTTCAGCCTCCCTCCCAGGTCACCCCAACCTCCCCATCCTTGCCCCACAAGGCTTCTCCCTGCCAGTCCCGCAGAAAACTCCTTGTCGCTTTGCATTTATTTAAGCGGAGACTGTCTCACCACAAACACCTCATTTGGGCCTTTTCTTTCTCCGGATAATTTGGGATTCATGCAGGGTTGTGGTTCAAGGAAAATCCAAGTCCAAGCAGAGCACTCGGTCAGACTGTGGCTCAGACAGGCGGTCTTCACTCAGCAGTAGCATTTCATCCTCCTGGCCACGGCGCCTTCACAAAGACAGAGGAAAACGTGTTTTTCTGTGAACACAGCATTCCTCTACCATGCTTTTTGTGTGCACCGAGCTCTTTTGTATTGCAGGCTGTGAACAGAAATAGCCGGGTAGTTCAGTCTGCCACCAGCAAAGGTTTGCAGCTGCTCAGTCTTCCCATGCATCCTCCTGCTTGAAGTTCCTTCAGGGCTCTGTGCAATACAGATGATATGGCAATAGATGAAAAGCCACTGCATGTACCAAGATGTTACTGAAGATGTATGAGCTGTGAAACTTTCCCTGACGATGCAGTTCCCTGGAGCACAAGCAGGAGATAGTGCTAGAGCAGATAGTGTGAGCTGGAGCTGCCGTAGGAAATAGCTCTGGTCTTGTCAGAGTTGCAAAATTAGTCTGAAGATGATAATAACAACAGTAATTGCTGTTGTGAGAGGTAACATTTTGGACAAATGCTATTCTACTGTGACTGTAGGATGTCATAGTACCTTATCGTGGAGAGAAGCAATGCTACATGGTGAGACAACGGTGAATCTACAGCTAGTGTCATTGCAGTGCAAGACCTCTGAGGCAGGTGAGCAATGGGAGGTTAGCGTTATTTCTTGCCAACACTCCCAACTCCATACCCCTAACATGGAAGTAACAGAGACAAAGTACCACTGAGCTCCCAGTCCCTGATCAGTTTGTCTCCAGAAATCCCTCCCATGAAATCCCCAAGCATGGCAGGCAATGATGACTTTAGCATATCAGCTTCTAACTCTTTCCCCTCCCTTCCTGGCCTCATTTTAAATTAATTTGAAAAAAAATCATGAGTGCTGCTTAGCCAGCACATCTGGGGGGGTTAGCTAGGACATCAGCCACAGGTGATGAGAGTGGTCAGTGCCATAGTGAAGATAAAATAGATGGATGTTTTCCCTGGTGCTGGCTAACAAAGCATTTTCCTGTCGCTTCTCATTAAAATCAAATATTAAAGATGCTTAAAGAGGCATATTAATGGTGGGGCAAATAAGGCACAAGTCCTGTTCATTGGAAAGAAAGCTATCTAACGGAATGATGGTCACACTGGGAAGCATGACAGATGTATGTGGCTCTGCTGCAGATGTCATTCAAGCGAGCCCATGTCCCAGCTTGGGACATGGTATCAACACTTGCTTTACAAGCAGGCAGTGAGCCAGCCCCCCACACAGGTCCTGCCTTGTCCTTTTCCTCATACCTGGACAGCTCTGGTTTCTTTGCCTTGCTCCAAGTGTGGGTGCACAGATACATCGGGTAGCACAAGGTGGGGCGCAGGATGGAGGAAGCGTTTAACACGTGGGGCTTGCTGGTTTTGCAGCAGTGGCAGCTTGTGTCCACCTAAAGCATCAACAGCAGGTTGATGGTACTATTCCAGGTTGCAGCTAAGCCTAGGACACAGCAGTTGGGGAAGGTGTTTGTGGGGCCTGCTTCCTTCTCCATGCCATAAATGTTTTCCCACTCCTGTGCTCCTGCTGTTTCTTTTACATCTCTCTGGTGTTAGTTTGATCCCACAGTGCTGTAGGCAGTTTAAACACCATAATACTGACCTTACCGCTGGGGTAGTTGTACGAATCGGCCTCCAGTGGGTTCAGGCAAGCATCAGGACAGGAGCAGGTGACAAAGTGTTGGGACTGGTGCAGCCAGGAAAGGGAACTAGGACCCAAGAGATGAATGCCTTTCAGTAGCAGATAGGCAAACTGACTTGGCCATAACATGAACTTGCCTAGATCTCTGTTCTTCTGTTCTGCATGGGAAATTTTGCTTTTGAGTAAACACTTTCTCCATTCACTGACATTTACACCTTCTGGTGTTGCCTACCTCCAACTCTCTTGGCTCCAGAAGAATTGAAGGCAGTCTTCCCTTTCACTGCTGTGTCTGTGTAGAGAGGAAAAAGGCTGCTAGGGATGCCGTAGGTGAAGCTGCTATGGTGGGAGGCAGAGGAAAGGAGATGATCTCTTGAGATTCTGTTCAGGACCATTTTCTGGAATTCTCTGGTTGTGCGGGGTAAAATGATGAGCTGAGTATAGAAGACCTTGAGTCCATCCTGGTATTAGATGTCTATGACCCTGAAAATAGTTTTCATTTGTGGGAAGTGACTTATTGACACCAGTGCATTGTTTAGCTTAAAGTATCTGGCAGAAAGAATTTAAACAGATATCCTACTTCAAGTATTGTTTTAAACAGCCAAGAATGGTATATTCTAAATCTGAAAAATAATTAAAAGTAGCTGACGTAACACATAAGTGGAAAAACCAGATATTTTTAAAAAAGTGTTCCGTTATGTATTTTTTCCTCAGAAGACGCACACAGGAGTACACACTGTTGCACTGTACAGCATACCTTCCCTGTGTGCCACAAGGCACTTAAATAAGTGGAAGAGACAGTACGATCACCTGCTGTTAAGAGATCGCCCAGAGGCTTCAGTGCAGAACAGAGTCTTGCTGTTGTGCAAGATGAACAAAGTCCGTTCGGCTCCCAGTTCCTAGTTGCTTGCCATGGTTATAGCATACAGGTGGAGAGGCCAGAGGAGGGAGAATCAGGTGAGCAGGAGTGGGACTTGGTGCTGACACAGGTCCACTCTGTATCCAGAAAAATATCCTGAAAACCAGCAATTCCCACTAGCTGCCCTGCTGATCTAAGCTGGCCATTTATGATGGGTGTCAAAGTAGATGTGGGACTGGAGGTGAGACCTTCCACTGAAGCTGTATCAGGGGTTAAGGAAATAGGCAACTCCCTGCTTATGGCTAGGATTTCTAAGAACATATTTGAATGTGCAGTTGGCACTGATTGAATTATTTCAGCACAATTAAATTGGCAGAGCACTCCCTAACTGTGGATACAGTTATTCCAGTACAACTATGTCATACTGTTGTTGACATAAGTTCTTGTACAACACACACACACGCATTCAGTGGTGTAAGGCATTGGTGTAACTATCTGCTCTATAGGGACCATAACTTGGCTGTTATAAAATCCATTTGTTGAAGATGGAGAGAAGAGTGGCAAGAGTCAGGACGTTGTACTGGATCTTATTATTTCTGCTGACGAAATCAGCCAGGTCATGTGCACAGGGACAGTTAAATGAGAGCACACAGATGGGGAAACAAGGTAACCAAGAAATAGCTGTATTGTAGGTTACTGAATCATATTATTCCTGTAGGTTCTGCTGGTACTTAGCAGCTGGTAAACGATAAAGAGCGTTTATGCTGCTGATATAAATCAAAGCAGAAAAGAGCCCCAGGACTCCGCCAAAATGTGCTGTGTGTTCCTATGGGAATCTGTCCCAGCATTTCTTTCATCTGAATCCTCCTTTGTTTATTTTGCAAAACAGAAAAATTATTCTGAAGGACTTTTGGCTCCTCCAGCTCCTGCTTTGGATATTCCAGCTTCCAATGAAAATCAGACACCCTCTGGCTCCAGACTAGTAACTCCCCACTGTTTTCCCTAACCACTAAGAGGTCTAGCATGAACAATTTTGAACTGAGTATCTAAACACAAATAAATTTAAAATACTGTGACAGACTACAAGTTGTGTTTTTTTAATCACAGTTATAATTTTTGTATCCCGTTACCCATTAGAGGTGTGGAAACTTCCATTTAAGCTTGAAGAAATGAGTTAAAAATTATGAAACATAATGGGTCGCTACATAGCATTTAGGACATTTGAACTCAACTGGCAAGAAAAAGCAAGATTAAGTACTTTTTAGACTGGTAACTATTGTCATTATAGACCAAAACCCAAGTGAGGCACTGGATTACCAGTGAGAATAAAATTGTGGGTTAGCAAAACAGCTTTCCTACTGACCTCCGAAGTCATATGGGTTAAAATGAGACCAATAGGGAAAACCTTTGCAGAGGACATTTGATTTGGTGAGAAAAGAACAGGATTAGGGACTTAGAAAGAAAACTCTGGTCTCCTCCTGGATTTCTCAGGTAAACATCTGCCAGCAACCAGAAGAGAGACAACCCTGACTCTCTGATGCACCTGTACCACTGACACATCCCTGCCTGTCTAGATTGGGGTGTGAATCTTCTTAGTAGTGCTTGCCAGGACTGAAATTTTTAAAAAGAGAACAGAGTCCTCTCAGAGGGAGAGTCTCTCAGAGGGAGAGACTGTAAACAACACAAAACGGTAAGGAGAAACTGTAGCCAAGCTGTCTCCTTTTCACCATCTTTCAGGGCATTTTTAGATCCTTCCACCCAAGGGAAAGAGGAGCTTTTACAGAAGAGGAAGTGTCCTAGCCATTTCAGTCTGGTGGTGGTGGTGGCCAACCATTCTTTTGTGTAATTTTTAACACCCTAGGGCAAAGACATCCTGCAGATGACTGAATTCAGAGGTAACTTTTCTATCCTCTGGCCAAAGCCCAGTCAGACTCAAGTTTCTTTATGAACCTGATCCTTTCTGACACCTTTTTCAGTGTAAAGGCCCACAAACTGCTGGTCAGGCACAGGCACAAATCCATCAACTGTCTCCACACAGAGCACTCCACGTAGGCAATTCACGTCACTGCTAGAGAAGAATCTCTTTCTCTTCCAAGTTAAAATCTCACTTGTGTTAGCTGCACTTCTTCATGTACAGCTAATTAATATTTTAAATTCAGGTTGACAAAAGCTCACTTTCTTAGTTCTTGGGGACAACATTGCCATTCTGCTGGTCACTCAGAGTATCCATGAGCAGAGTCTGTGGCTCATTAATCCCATCCAGACCGTATACACACTTTGCACAGTGTGACAGGTATATGAGCTTCCATGTACACAGCTAAATTCTCACCCAAGTTCTGTCAGTTTGCATTTTCTGTTCATAGCCTGCCACTGTGATCATGTCACCTTTCATTTGCAGCCTTCCTCTGCTTCTTCTGCACCTCCTGCATTAAGTGCAAGGAGCTAGTCTTTCCTTTCTAGCTGTCTGCAGTCAAATCTTATACTACCTATCATCTCTCATTATTTGGACAATATTGGATCTTTGGCCAGCCTATGGTGCCATACCATAGTGCCCATGCGTTACATTTTCAGATATAATGACCACGTTTTCTCCTTTTCTACCCCTCATTCCTGGAGATGTTCTCTGTAATCATAGACAAAAGCTGCTCCACGAGCCTCTTTCAGGCTTGGCTGGCTGGAAAAACTGTGACGGAAGTGTTTTCGTGGTTGCTGGCATGTACTGGTTTGCTGCAACTGGAAGGTTGTGCAAGTCCTGCGCGAGGCCAGCCTGCCAGGGGAGGATCTCTGGCGGGGCGTCCATGCCCCGTCTCACCCAACGTTGCACCAATTCCGGTGTTTGTTCTGGCTGGACTGCCACCAAGTGCTGAGATGCAAATTCCTCTGCAAATCAAATGCCTCTCTTGGCTCAGTTCTCTTTCCAATTGTTTTTCTTCCAGTGATGCCGACGGTGACAATGGTTAGGTTGCAGCTCATCGCACTGACCAGCATTGTCTCTCTGTGTCTGTGTGCTTGTTCATCTGTCTGTAGCTCCCCATTGTCTTTTGTCTTATGATCACTTTGAGGGGCAGAACTATGTTTTCCTTTTGTCCTGAGACCTATGGGACTTTGGTTTAAAAACAGGCATTTTATGCCCTATGATAACATAAGCAAGAAAAAAAAAAAGATGTTTTCCTTCAGCAAGAGGACAAATGCTAAGTTCTAACTCAGGCAAATTCCCATTAGTTATAGTGCAGCTGAATGCTGCTTGAGTAGAAAGATGGAAAGAAGCTAAATATTTGGTTCAAGAGAAAATAAAACATATACTGTGCTCAGCCTTGTTCATATTGAAACATGTGCTATCTGCACACTGGCGTAATGAAAAGCCCATTCTTAGCACATTGTAATCAGCAGCCAGACACAAAGGTGATCATCTTATGGGGAGTAAGTGGAAAAGAAACTGTCTTTTTAGTCATGGTTTGCACAAGATGTATACCAGTATTGCATGTCCTGAAGCATGTCCTGCGCAGCCACATGGTGGACCAGTTTGTCAGTCTTTGACGTTCTCAGGAATAGAAAATGGGAGCTATAGACTATGTCAACCCTAAAAAAATAAAATGAGCAGTGAAGGAGAGTGACATACCTACCGTTGCCCAAAATGCCTATGGAAAATACTCAGCTGGCCTGTACTATTCCTTAGGCTGTGTTTTGGCTTTGCCTATGGGAGTCCAGTTGGCTTAGGGAAACTGTGTCAAGGAGTGTACTAGAAGAGAACATTACAGGTGATTGTTGACTAGTTCTTGAGCAGGTGTTGCAACTCTGTTTAGTTTATTAGTAGGGATGTAGCCATATACATCAGAAGCATATGTATACAAAAGGTGAGGATGCAAAAGAAAACTGCAAGTTCATAGGGAAGGTGTATGCATAAAAAAACCAAAGAAGTAGATAAGAGCCTGGTTAAACTGATTAATTAAATAGCTAGTTTTGAAATTCATAGGGTCCCCATGCTCTGTCCAAGATAGGAATGCAGCACTCCTAGGTGCTTCATAAATCAGTAGTATTGGATGTTCCCTGTACTTGACAGCTAACAGTCTGATTGCATAAAGTACTTCAAAAGGGGGGAAAAAAGCCAAGAGATAAATGAGCAATTTTTAAGTAAACCCAATGCTTAGTTTTGAGTATAAGTGTATTTATGCTTGTGTTTTTTGAGAAACTGTGCAGGAATGAATAAATACCTCATTGGATACATTTGCACATTCTTTTCCAGGAACAACTAAGGTTAAAAGGACTGTGGCAGTACGGGTCTGAGGAAGCCATCCCGTAAATTTGGAGCCCAGACCCTATTAATTAAGAGATGTCACAAATCAGAAATTTCAGTGACTTGAGAATGCAGATGATCTCCCTTATTGCTTATTCTGAAAATGCTGCTTTTATTCCATGTACCCCTGAAACAGATGATGGGGTACAAATTCAGTGATTGGCAGGGTTAATAAAGGTCAGTAAATTCATCCTTAAGCAATGATCAGGAGCATAGTTACAAAGCAAATAATATGCTTTCAGTGTTTGCAAGTAGAAAGAAACTTAACAAGTTAGATTTCATACAAGTTTACCAGAAGGTGGAGCTGGATAGTAAATCTAAACAATAACTGGCAATTAATACATTCCAAGGATTATTCCAGTACAGAAGAATGGATATCATTGATGTACCTGTAGTCTCTGTGTGCTGCAATTCAACTGCTACTGATCAGAGTAGCCAGAGAAATGTGTCTGAATAATATAGAGGTAATACAAAGAAGACTGCAAAAGTGTGGTTTGAAAACTAAATGCTAATTTTAACTCCAGTCCTCCCAAATGTTTAAATATATGCCTGTCTTTGGGCCTATAAACAGAGTTACTCTGTCATACACGTGTTACCCTGAGTTAAAGTCTTCTTCAGGAAACTTCAACCTGCATTATATGCAAGAGGTATTTAAAAAAAAAAAAACCAAAACAACAACAACAAAACTCCACAGACTTGAAGTAACCAAAATCAAACCCAGAAGCTTTTAATCTATTAGAAGGGTACCTTTACTTTAGTGTCACTCTGCCACAAGCCATTCTTTTCTAGACTATGATAGAAATATATAGAAACATTCTTTTTTTTTTTTATCTGCTAAAACTTCTGCATGTACTGATATCAATTGAGAGACATCATAGCAATGAAAAAAGGTAATGTAAGAAAACCAATGTTATCCTCTGTAGGGGGTTGACATTAGCCATATATATGTCTTTAGCCATAACCTCATTTCTGGGAAGTCTTTGCATTTTTGTATTGCGAACAAATCAGAGTGACCAACATGCACAGGTGAAGAACAAAAGGCCTTAAATTGGGGCTGTAGGGGAAAGTAACCTTCGGACAATAACACACATATAAATAGCCTTATCAGACTTACCATGGGCTACCTCTTAAAATTATATCACAGTATATTTCATGTTGCCATATTCCCATCCCCTGCAGATTGTCATATTTCCATATAAATATTTCTTTGGGCAGGTGAGGCAGATATTTGACTTCATCTTTTTGTCCCCATTCATGAAAAATCTCCTTGAAAGGGCATCCTTTACTTTATGGCAGGCCAGACTGCTTGTCCATCCCATAGCTAGGCTTACTAAGTCTTATAAACTGTCCCTGGCTGCAGGCATTTTAGCCGAGACTGGAGCTGGGGTTGTGATGATATGAAAGCCTCAAACCTGGCAGTGGTATTCATAACCCATGGTCAACCTGCCAAGCATGCAGCTGCTCTCCAGCTGATTCCATGGCTTCTGCAGGGTACAGCACAGACCTCAGCTTTCATCTGGATGACATGGCTTCTCAGAGCAAAGGTCAGGACCAAATGTATTGAACTGTTGGTTTTGTACATGAAGAACTGTTTGAGCAGGTTTGAGAGACAGGTGCATGCGCTGGCTTCCTCCTTTTAGAAGCATTTCCTTAACCACGCATTATTTCCCGGTGGTGCTGGGCATCAGAGCAGCATGATGTGCCCCTTCCTTGGTGATATTTGCAGTAATGTGTAATAATATGCCAAAGGATCCCCCAAAGATAACAAATAAAGACCAGCATCAACCACAGATGAAGCCCAAAGTGAGGAGGACTGAGGTGTTCTCTCAACGATCCTATGCTCTCTTTTCCTTTTTGGCCCATCTGCAGATTACGATGGAAAACGGTTTTGGTCAGGAGATCTAACATATAATGAAGAATTGGCACCAGGCTCAGGGCACACATTCAATTCGTTTCAACTGCGGGGAATCTCAGAATAAAGGGCTGTGAAAACCTGGCAAAAGCTGTTTGAAGAGTTTGTTCAGCAAAATGATTTTCCACAGGCAGAAAGAATATGGTAAACCTCTTCAGTGGAAGAAATAATAAATACAGAGCTCCATTGTGTTCCACCACAACTGACACAAGGCTTGTATGATTAACGAGTAATGCCAGCCCAGTAAAGCCCTCCCAAATATGCCTTCCAAAGAAGGAGGAAGGCAGAGGGTTTAGGTCTTCAGCTGAGGTACCTGAATTAATCTAAATATGATTGTATCTCACATGCTTGGTCTTAATTGTCTCCTCCTGAAAATTCAATACCTGCATTCATGCTCCTGGACTCCAGGGATTCCAGAGCACCACACTGTCCCCACTGAAAGGAAATGAAAAATCGGCTGATGCTAACCAGACCCCTTCAGCAACTTTACCCATTTAAGTGCTGTATCCTGCAGAGTGATTAATGATTTTTTTCCTTTTACATCTAACAGCAAAGAAAGAAGGAAAGAAAGAACGTGTACTGTCGTTCACCTTCTAGCCAATAGACTACAAAGGCATAGTTTGCCACGATACGCACTTTCCTTCTGTGTGAGATTTATTTTTTGTGTGTATCTGACGTTGCCTCTTCCATGTATATGGTTGGAGCCTGCAGCATCTTATCAGCAAAAGGTTTGGCTCATTCTTGTATATGGCTAGCATTCCGCTTTCTTTGGGCCTTTTTAAAACTGCAACCTGAACCTGTTCACCAGCCCTTTATTAACATGTGTTTTATGGTACAGGTGTAATAATTAATCCAAATGGTTAGCAGATGTGGCTGTCTATCTCTGGGCATGTCAGTTCCTACACACCACCCCTTAATCAAGCAGTGCCCAAGCAATGCCAAAGTAAATGAAAGAAAATAAATTCCACCAAGATATTTATGAGGGCCACCTGGACAGAGAAATACCTTGGCCTTTGCCTGTCCCCTGCTCCAGGTGGCTACAAAAGACTGAAGTCCCTCACTAAACACAGGTCAAATCAATCTTGCAGGGAGCTGAAAATGAAAAGCTGTGCTTGGCTCCCTCATTTAACAATAATGAAATTTTGTACATGTGCTCTAAGGAAGCCTGCCCACTTCACCTTATTTATTTGAAATTTCCCTTCTTTTTACCAGTGCCAGCACCTGCTGGACTTCACATAATTCAGGCTGGTGGTTCCTGCCTCTGTTTCTGGCAAGCCAAAGCTAAGGATCTTCTTTGTGTTATCAGCTGGAATCTGGGTGTTGCTTTGCAAATCACGAAGGGAGATGCCAGATTTTTACACTCCTGCCATTTTCACATCTCTTTTCTCAATTATTTGTAATCTTCACATGGGTAATTCCTGGCAGATTTTCAGCACATTCAACTTCTGCTGGGACAAAAGGCTTTGCCTGTGAAGGGGTGGCTGTTCCAGCCTGCCTCGGGGGGAGCCCATCCCCAGTGGGAGCTGCAGCCTCAGCCTCCCTACAGCACCATGGCAAAAGGCACCTCCTGACACATAGGAAGCTTACATGCATCTGCTGCATCACATCCAGCTGCTCCTCCCAGGAAACAACCAGTGTGAAGATACTGTGGATGGAAACCCAGATCTTCCCTCAGGTGGGCAGGAGTTCTGCTAAGAAAGGGTTGGAAAATGAAGCTTCTGAAAATGGGCTTTGAATACGCCTTACATCCACGGCCATTGAATTATCAGTGAATGAGAAGCATTCAACACTGGAGGAAAGATGTGCACAACAGAAGAAATCAGCAGATATCCTTATAGCTGTAAATCCATTTTATGCACACAAAAAATGCCGGTTGCAGTTGCAGGTAGTTCTGTCATGGGCACTGCTTAGTGTAGAACAATCATGATGCCAAGCTACATAGGTAAAACAATGTGCCAAAAATATTATGCAAATAAATTAAAGCTGATAATGGGTGTGTACCTTGTTATTTTAAAATGTAAGGTCATTTCCTAATCAAAGATAGGAAAAAATTTCCTGTAGGTTGTTGCTTATATATTTGGCAAGTTTTGCCTATATAAGCCTGTATATTGACTGCTGCCAGAGATGAAAAAGCAAAACAGATGGATCATTGGAGTGAAGCTTAATGCACCATTATCCTGATGCAGTTAAAATATTTATTGAAGACTGTCATGCAAACACAAGGAGAATCAAAATCCTTTTCAATTTGAACTACTACTGCTTAAATTTCCCCACTATTCAGTCAAGCTAGAGAGAAATTACTGAACAAAACCAAGTACATGATTCATGATTAAATCCGTGAGACCTGTTAGCTATCAGCTTTCCATTCACCAGTCTGAAACTCCATGCCAAGAAGTGTCACAGTCTGCTTAGAACAGCAGTGGGGCCAGCCTCAACCAAATGGCAGCAGCAGCTAAAAACTCCTGAACTATGCTGATTTCATAACATACCTCCCCATATTTTCATCCCCTCTGTGCAAGGTCTGAATGCTGGAACAACTTATCATTGATAACATGGAAGTGCATAATAGCCCTAGGAGTCCAGAGTCTCCTCTTTTAATCTTAAAGAGGTTTTGGAATATGAATGTACACAGGAGTGTGTTAAATGGATTATGCTTCCATAATTTTAACTTGTTTATTTGCAACATGAGAACAGCATGAAGTAAACACCTGGGAAGTTTCAGCTGGCAAAGTTCAGATGTTCTTTGGTTATGAAGGCACAAAAATAGCATCTTTTTAGAACAAGAGCATAAAAAACTATTCAGAGAAGCCATACATTCCGTAACTTGAAAATTCACATTTTTCTTGTGGCTTCCAAAAATATCCACTTCTGCACCGAGACTAATGCCTCTTACAGTTTAGCCAAAACAGGGTCAAAGCAGGTGGTTTAAGATTAAAGTCCCACATCAAATTAACTATGATATTTGATATTTGGTAAATACTCTCCAGGGCAAGTTGGGCAAGAGACTTTATTATGCGTAACAGATTGGAGTAAATAAAAAGTGTGAGGCAAACAAAACACCCACTCTCTGTAATAAAGTATTCCCTCCACAGCCCGGTCTCGCGGGAAGAAAAAGACAAGGAAGACCAGTGGTCAGAAGAAATACTTCAGATGTGAAGGAAGCATGTGTCTGGCAGCTTCAGACATGCACATGAAAAGTAGACTGTTGGAACCAAAGGGTTTCTCCATATGTTGAACTCTGAGTCTCCCATTTCTTCCAGAAATGATTAGCTAAGGATATTTTCCACTTTTCAGTCAAAGAGAAGAGAAGAGAAAATACTACAAGGAGATGTTAGATGTGCCACTGGGAAACGTACATCTTCTTATCTCTCTCTACGAGTATCTCTTCCAATCTTTCCTCTCCACCTGCTCCAGACCCCGGGCTGCTAAGCCAAATTTCTAGGGGATTATAGTTTCCTGAGTCTTCCTGTTGATCATTTATAATTACTGGCACAAGATTGGCTTTTTTCTCCGGTTCTGTGGAACATCCTCAGGAATCTAAGATTTATTTAAAAGCTTTGTCAGTGGCTCAGAAAAATCCTTAGCCAATTCTTTTAAAACTCCTGGCTGCAGTGGATATTTGTTCTTTGGTATCCTAAGGACAAAACTTATATGTTAGAGGTGAGAGGCATGGCACAAAAGCAATGTCTGCAGCTCAAACAGGGTCTGTATGTCATGTATCGATGGTAGAATACACGCAATTTACACAGCTTAATCAAAAATTAATATCTTAATTTGCCTCACAAAGCTGTCAGTCCTATCTCCCTACCATGTTCTTGCACATCTGAAAAAAGGTCGATGGCTAAAGATGCAGTTGGACACTGTGTGTGTTGCTGTCTGCCCATATTTCTACTCATTCAGTTATTTTCTCAGACCTGCTTTCACTATTTTAGCTCCCCATTCATTCATACATGTGAAATGCACTTTGGAGATACGAACAGAGGAATGTTTGTCTCTCTGGTCACTGTACTAACCAAACATGCTGGTACTTACACGCCAATACAGATGTTCCAGATTGTTGAAGATTTGTGCTCTGCATGGAAGATGGAAATTATGCAAAAAGCCCTCCTTGGCCAAAGGTCCACAGTAAAGAGCCTTAGAGATGAAAGGGAGAATTATGGACTTTGAGAAGAGGGCTGTAAACTCTGACAGTCTTTAAAATGCAAAATATGTACATATCTGTGTAAAAGCTTTCCAACAACACTGCTTATAAAAGGAAACTAGGGTGACTGAAATAGTCAGGTGCCTGTCTAAAACTGGTAGGCAAAATAGCAGAGGCTGAGACAGAGCTTCTGTAGTCAAAAATTAGTGTGTTCAAAGTAGATTTATGTGAAATAGATCTTGCCCAAGTAGCCTGAGATATAGGGGAGATCAAGTTCTATATATAGTGCAGAAAGATTAGTATGTCAATAAAATGGTCTTCAGTACGGAATCTAACTTGGTGTCACTATGTGTTTTCATTCAGAAACTGGCATAATAAAAAATTAATGCAGTATATGCTAAATGTTTTAAAAATGAATTGATGAATTGGAAAGCAATACTATAAATCTGGAATCTTTGTTAAATAGGTGTGTTTTATGTGGAGCCCCGCATGGGTCAGTTTTCAGATTTCAACTATTTCATATTATCATCAATGACCAGGAAAAATATGCCGTTACCACTGACAAAGACTGGATATGACACAAAGATTATGGAGTGAAAAAAAAAAATAGAAAAGGGAAGAAGATAAAACAGTGATGCAGACCAGATTGCCCGGTGAAACAGATGCAAGCAACACATTAGGAAGTAAAGGCATTCATTTGGAGAAAAGAAAACAGGACATATTGACAGAATACACTGTACATGTACTCTGGAGGGTGCTGGGGCCACAGTCAGTATGCCGTCAAATAGGAGCTCCCTGAGGACCTCCAGAGAGGGTTACAGAGGTGAATTAGAAAGCAGAAAAATGAATACAGGTATGGTATTTGGTGACAATGTGGCCATAACATCTATATTCACAAGTATCCACAATCCAAGGTGCATAATGAATAGCAGGAAAAGTCTCATAGGAGAATCAAGAGGATAATTGAAAGGCTGGAAGACTTATACTGGAGTAAAAGACTCTAAAAGAGCTCAGGCTCTTAAAGGATGTTATAAAAATGACTGTCTGTATCTACCTGCACTGAGAACATTGTTTTGATTATTTTGGTCTTTTATCTACTAGAGAAAGGCATTGCCTTTATCTACTGGAGAAAGGTATTTGTAAATACAAATATCATAACTTCAGACCAAAAATAAGGGGCACATGTTTTTACCAGAGAAGGACAGCTAATAATCAATAGAACAGATCTGGTGGCTATGCAAGGTTCTCTATCACTGGCAATTTGAAAATTAAGATTGACTGTTTCACTTAAAGATGTGCCTTACTTCCAAAAGGAAGTAATTCAGGGAAGAAATGGTCTGGCCTGTGCTATCCTGGAGGTCAGGATCAACGCGCAGGCTGCTCCCCTCTGGCTTTATAAACCATGAATCAGTTCCTTAATTCTTTCAGGGGGAGGTCTATGCTTTTGGGGTTTGTTTTTCCTTTTAAATTGAAATTAGACATTATTGCATTTGTAGCATTAATTCTCCCAGACAACCAATAAATCAGACACATATTTTGCCTGGGATGTTTAGTTCACTTTAGCCACAAAAAGGCTAAGGAGGAACTTGGACTGGAACATGTGTATTACAAAGGGAGGAAGAGATAGCTTTATGGGCTGTGATGAGATGACCTCATCCAACATTGGCTTTCTTAGATGTCAAAACCCTAATTATTTGTGATTGTTTTTCTCTATTTGTTGTTTGCTTGTTTTCTTTTAATAGAGGCTAAACTTAAAAGAGCAAGAAAAGTCACAATGGAGCCAAAGCAGGACAAGCAGTCTTTTTTTTCCCCCCAGAATTATCCCAAGATTTTAACTTGAAGTGGGTTTAATCTAAAGACTCCAACCTCCCTGTAGCCACATGTTGAATCAATTGAAAAGCAACCAACAGGTAAATATCTCTAGCACGGCACTGCTAATAATGTAGCAGACCTTTAGTAGAAGAGGAAACCCTTTTGACCCCTCTTGTGAAAGCTTTTCTGTGGCTTCAGGTTTGGTTGATTTTTTGTTAAACTGTCTTTACAAATGCAAGAAGCAGACACCTGCAAGAAGCTGATAACTTTACATACATCAACAAGGGAGAAAAGCAGAGGCAAATAGGTTTTATTTGGCTTTAACAGAACACCAGGGAGAAATACAGAGAGAGATTGACTGACAAGGGCTTCAGTAGAAACCCGTCAGCTCGTAATGTGAGAAAGTGCTTGTAAATGTACAAAAACTCTGTGGCCCTTTCCGAAAGTAGGACACTTTGCCTGAAATATTCTACTTTCCCCCCATTGTTTCCTATCCTCTTGTGTTGAAGTCTAACCACAGAACAAGGCACCACTGACCCTCACTGCCGTTCTGTATATCCATCTGGAACCTGTCAAACGTTGGCAGCCTGCCCCTATGCAAAACCCTGGAAGGGGAAGGAGGTAACCAGTATGTATTTTTCAAGCAAATAAATTCTCCTGTGTGCTATGATTCTGTCAGATTTCGCATCCTAAAAAGAGACAGGCTAGGGTCACCATGTAAATAGGGAATTTACAAGAAACCTTGAGGTATTAGAGGAAGAGTGTCTGAAGAAGATATCAGAAGCTGGGAAGATAACATGCTTCTCTTGAAGTGAAGGACCAATGCAGTAGGGTTTCTGGACATGTCCTCTCTGAATTTAGACATAAAACTCATCTCCTGCTTTTTTCAGGGCAAATCATATTAATGAATTATGTCATTTTTTTCACAGCAGACAATTAAAGAAATTATAAAGAATTTTGTTCCTATTACTTGAATGTGTCTCGTCCTAAAACAAGTGGGACCATTGAAGATTTTACAGAGCTATTTGCTAAAATTAAAATATTAACTTCAGTCTCAGTCAAGTTTTACCTCATACCATCTCATCTTCTAATTTTACTCCAATCAGACTGGGGACTTTTCACCCTCTGCCCTATAGGGTTATTGTGTTTCATAACATACCTCCTAGACCTTCTCTAACAATAGAGAAGCATGTCCTTCAGGAGATACAGGTAGTAACTGTTTTGCCTGACATGTATATTGTAATTTTATTTGTGCTTAGAATAAAATTTAGGTTGTGGTTGTTGTATGTGCATTATAGTGCGTATCTTACGTAATTCTTATGCTCTCCTTGAAGTTACTTGTTTTGCACATGCTTAAAAGTGATCATATTTCAGTTTCTTAAAATGCTAACATTTTATTTATGCTTCTATACTGTCTTTGATGCAAGAATAAAACATAGAATAGTTTGGACAAAAAAATACTGATCAGTTTTAATATAAACAAATATTAAAATCTATTGGATCACTTTCTAGAAAAGTACTGGCGTGTTTATAAATGAGTTCCACAGTTTAGAGGTGCTTTGGGATATTGTTGTTGCTCTTAGCAGATTAAGATAAGTGCTTGATGCACTTTTCTGAACCTAAAAAGACAGTAGACTTAGGAGTTTCTTCCCTATTGCAATCACTGTGAGACACATTCTCAGAATCTTTAAATTAATATAGGATCAGCTTTATAATGACTTAAAATATTAAGGGACTTTTCCCCTGTTTTTGCAACAAGATGGTGTCAGGCATCTGGCTACTTAGGTTGATTCTTGGAACCTAAAATCAATAGCATAAAACCCATACCAATTACCAACGTTAATTATATGGAATAACATACCTCGTGAATTTCCCAAATTCATATGGGAAATGACAGTTTTATTTCTTGAGTAACAGGAAAGCTCAGGACTTAGAGACAGTTTATCTAAGAGAGCAGTTTATTAGCTTTTGTGCTTTACTTATCTTGGTAGTGGAAAAAAATGCTTCACATACTTTCACTTTTTTTTTAGTTGCTTGAGTTGCCTCAATTTTTTCCCATTGTTGCTGCAATTCCCTTCCCTCGCCAGGCATTATTATAGCCTGAAAAGTCAGAAATATCTAAGAAAGCAAAGAGATGCCTAAGATGCAATGCATATGTAGAGATTTAATGCATAAATATTGAGAAGTGGTATTCTGTCCTAGTGGATTATCAGAGCCACATAAGGATGTTCACTTAACGCAATTTAAAAATAATGTTGACAATGCCCCTAAGAGTGACATTCTGGCTTCCATCAGTCCTGCAGTCAGAAAAAAAAAAAAAACTAGGGAGAGATACATGTGCCTGTTGTTAAGCTGGATAGGAAGATGGGAAAAAGCATAAGAACATCAGAAGAAATAAGGGCACTTCACAGGTACTCTCTGTGTGGTGAAACTTTTCAGGAAAAATACAGGTTTCCTAGCATTTCTTTATACAGTTACAAAAAAAGTCTATCCATTCTTAAAGAGGCTGAAGTTACGTCATTATTCTAGCACCTGTTTTTAGGGAAGTTAGAAATAAAACTCCTGAGTCTGTGAGAAAACACTGAGATTCACAGGACCATGGGAGGCTTTGTGCCTTAAATATTTTTTCTTTTTTCTTTTTGTTAAAAAAAACATATTGGAAAGTGTCATTATATTATCAAAGACTGTGAAGTTATGACAATTTGAAAAAGCTGAGGTTTTGCTCCACAATGTTTAGTTTTTTATCATTTTACAGCAGCGTGAGTGATGTATTGTGCCAGGGTACTCTGACTATTGTTCTGTTTCTATGAAGGAAAAATAGAGATTTATGACCCCCCAAGGTTTAGAAATGTATCACCTTCTCTTATGGCTCAATGTTCCTCCAAGGTTTTACCTACAGTCTAATCTAATGGGTTTGTTATGTTGGGTTGTATTTGTTATCGAAATGACACTACTCCCTGATCCCCCCAACCATTGACTGGTGTTTGAGATCTGTATCTGGCATATTTTTCTATTTTCATGAAAGCCACTGTGTTATTTTCTCTTGCTCAGCACCCAACAAAATCATGTAAGTGGTAGGTAAGGTGAATTGAGAACTGTTACTCTAAAAACTGCAAAGGCACATGATGAAACTAGTAGCAGATAGCTTTAAAACAGATAAAAGAAAGTACATTGTTTACCTGACAGATGTAAACTTCTGGCATCTGTTGCCACAGGACATTGTAGAGACAGACAGAAATCAGGATTTAGGCAAATTTGTGGATAGCAGGTCCATAAAATGGAATAAAAGGGCTAGTAAGGGATGTACTCTCTAGAATTCTTAATTCAATGATTGTGGATCCTGAGGACCACAGATAGTGGCTAGGTTTGTGTGTTACTCCCAAACTGCATATCCTGTAGCCACTGCCAGAGACAGCTACTGGGTTGGAAGGACCTCAGCTCTGGTCCCAAAGGGCATTCATTATACTTGCAAGAATTTTCTCAATCCAGTCTGTGGTTCCAGGCTTTATTTAATCCAATCTTTAACACAGAAAACTGAGATTTCTCCCTGGCTTTTCTTTGGTGTTACTGTGAATGGCTCAATATTTTATGTCCCCCAGAAACAGGTGAGGGGAGTCTGAGAGCTGCCTGCTTGCAGCTGGATGGAGAAGATATAGAGAAGGCAGAGCGAGGACTCCCAAGGATGCCTGCTGGCTGCAGAAGTTCAGCTCTGGATGCTGGTTTTTCAGAATACTCTAACATCTCAGTTCACTTTATTCGTTCAAATAACAGTTTGCCACTTTTGTCCACTCTTCATTTGAGTGAAGAAGCCCTTTGGTTCTTTGTATAACCCTGCTGGGCTTCATCAACTGGAGCACAGAGAAAGAAAGCAGAGACTGTCTTCCAGTTTTGCTCCAACAGATGTTACCTGAGCAGTCTCTGGCAGTAGGGAGAAGTAGCTGCACCAGAAACCAGCCACCACCTCTGCAGACCCAAGTTCAGGTGTACTAGCTGGCCCATTTGTTTCGAGGAATGGCTAGAGTAGGGGTGGCAAAGAGCTCAGATGGGGAGTACTGAGAACTACAGAAAGATCCTCAGAGACAATAAAAATAAACAGCATTGCTTTCTGCCTGGGGAGTGAGGGTATGTCCAAGCAGTGCAGACAGTGCAGCCAAAACACCTAAAAATTTGTCATGTCTGAACAAGGAGGAGCAGCAAAGGTTCACCTGCTGCATGCAAAGGTTTATGAGGCTTTTTGCTGCTCAGTGGCAGCTTCAGCATACACATTCGTGTCTATATACAGGAGGGATCTATTGTTTTTTGTTTTGTTTTCAGAATGTAATTCTGAAAGTGATATATTTTCTATTTGTTAGAGGATTTTCTATTCTATTCCTATTCTGTTTCAAATTTTATATTTGCTGACTGCCATGTCAAAGCTGTAAGGCAGGTCAGAGAAGAAGCTTCATAAATAGCCCCATAGTGCAATTTTACGTTTGTGAACAGTTCTTTTTCACTGTTGTCATTCTTATAATTGAAAGACAAGGCTGAAAGTCTAACAGACTGGATAATATTACAATGTTCAGATTAATTTCATTTTTATCATTTTTATGGCTTTGCACCTTATTGTTTGGCAGTTAGTGGGAATAGATCAACTTTCCTCCAACTCTGAAAGCTGATTATCTCCTTCCCTCTTTAAGATAAGCAAAACCAATTGCATTTTCTTGGATAGCCCAGCCATGTGGTCTAGTCTTCCTATAAGGCACTCCTTGTTTAAGTTTTTGTGCCTATTTGTTGTATATGCTTTTGCACAAGTTATCAAAGGCTGGTTCTTCATCATAAGCGCTAAGTAAAATCCATGATTTTAGGGCTGAGATCTTTTGCATCAGTAACAGAGTTAAAGAGGGAGAAAGAGCATCTGAAGAGCAATGAACAAGAGCTGCTCCTCTCTCATGTCATCTTCTGCACCCACCTGGAGGAACAGATGTTAGGGCACTGTTTAAAGTGTGGTTTTGTCCTGGCGAACATCTGTACAAAGAGAGCTCATGCAGATCTTTTTCCTTTGCATGTCAGAGCTGTACCTGCTCAGTACAGATGCACCATTTACAGCGATGTTTTATCCTTGCTTACAAGCAGTGCCAGCACAGTCAAAAGAGCAGCATTTGGAGCTGGCTCCTCCAGAGGCAGCAGCCAAGTGACTTGCTGAGGTCTTGCTGGCAGCACCTCATCTGACCCCCAGCTGCTCATAGGACTGCAGGTGTGTCCCTGAAGGCATAACTGCTGTGCTGTCCCAGACACCCTAGTGCTCGAGAGCCAGTAAGCATGGGCTAATAAAGCCTAGACTGCAGCCTTGCACAATGTTCTGGAGGGACGGTGGCTTTTCCCTGGTGCTGAGTGATGGGATCCAGCAGTATCTGCAGCACTGTAGCGCCCGGAGCCAACATGGAGGTGTGCAGGCATGCAGGGTGGAGAAAGAGGTCCTAGTTGTCCCTATTGCAGCATTTATGCTCAGACTTTGGTCTTCTTTGCTCTGGAAGAGGTTTGCTGACCCTGTGACATACAGTTCAATGTGCAGCCCACCTTCTGGCGAGGGAAGGACCCAGGGACAAGGCGAAGCTTTGGGGCCATAGAGTATGCTGCTTGGAGCAGCTTTGGCAGCCTGCACTTTCTCTTTAAACAATATGAATTAGTAGTTGTTATTAGCATAAAATCACCAGTTAAAACACTCTCAGCTCATTTTTTAACAGTGGAGCTAATTGCCCTTAAGTGCCTGAGTTCCAGCGAAACGAAATGGCACCTTTGTGCAGAAACCCCCAGTGTTTCCCTGGTACATCCATAAAGACCTTTAAAATAAGCCGTTACAATTCTGACATGGTACCAGCCTGACACCTTGGGCTGGGATTTAATTTTGAGTTATGGCAGCGTTAGGAAAACATATGATGTGGCCGTTTGTTTGTAGAAAGAAGGGGGAAAAAATCATAAAACCCTCTTTTTTTATGAGCTGTCGCTTGATTCGTTCCTGGAGCCCCAAGTAGCAAGCGTCTAAATCAATGCACACAGCTGTTCTTGCTTCTCGGAGCCCAGCAGGTGTACTACCCAATGCGCCTGCCATCTCCCCCCACTCACATAACAAATAATAACGTCTTACACACACCAGCCATCCATCACAGTTATGGCCGGCCCCGGTGAGGCCGCTGTTCTCAGGGTAGCGTGGGGATTTTTTTTTTTTTCCTTTTTTTTTTTTCCCTGTGCCTTTTTACTGTAGAAATACCCTGCCCATGGATTATTAGTCACACTTTCTGGAGTCCTTTAATTGAATAACCTTTGGCTCTTGTGGCAAAGAAAAAAAAAAAAAAAAAACAAAAAAAAACCCAAACCCCACACACCACAGTGTTTATTTGTGTTAAAAAACAATAGGCATATTGTGACTGGCGAAATCAATTAGTCTTCCCCTGCAGTAAGGGTCCACATCTGGTGTGATTTAAGTTAATGTAAGGGAAGGGCCGCAGAGGCCCGAAGACCCTGAGTTCTCATTTCAACAGGTGACAGAGAAGGCATAAAAGGCTAATATATACTACAAGTGCGGAGGCAAGGCTATAAATACTGGAAGGTTTACTTAGGAGGTAAAACAAAGCTAACCAATAATGCAAAAATAAATACCTTCCTGAGACAGGCTGTCACCTGGCATGAGTGCAGGCAGGAGGAGCTGAGGACTGGGGGGACAGGAACAGCTTGGGTGGCACAGGGCACCGGGAAGAAAAAAGGAGGTTTGCTGTTTGGCATTGGGTGCCTTCCTTCCATAGGGAAAGAAGATATGGGGACCCCGTTCAGCTCCTGCATGATTTCTTTCAGCTGGGGTCTAAAGGTGGTTGCAAGAGCCCCTGGCTCTGCCTGCATGCAAAGCGTTAGCCCTGGGGGCTGCATCCAATGGGAACCGGAGTAATTCCTGCTGCCCATCTCTAATTCAATCACCTGTTGCTTCAGTTGTCCTGTTTGTTCTTTCTCACTTGTGCTACAGTGACACAGCACTCCTCAAAAATGCCCTGGGTGTATTTCACTGAGAGGTAAAGAAGATCGGTGGGGTGGATTTTTTTGGCAAACTGATTTTGCAGCGTTATGGTAGGATCCATAAGCCACTGAACTCACGAAGTCTGGTTTCTTATCAGTTTGTACCCTGCATCCCTGCAGCTCTTCTCTTATTCTGCTGCTGCAAGAAGCCAACTCCCTGCCCCTCCCTTGGCAGTACCTGTGGTCCTCCTGGCCTATCCTAGACCTTCTCCTATTCCCTCCACCTGACCTCAATGTCCACAGCTCCTTCCTATGCTGAAAACACTAATGTGGCCCTTTCTCCTTACTCAGCTTAACTTACTTAACTTACCTCAGAGCCATTCAACTCTCCCTCAAATTTGGTTGCAAATGGCCTTTAAGTTCAGCAGGTCTTAGGAAGGGACTGACATGCTCAAGAGGATGAATACTGCAGTCACAAAGGCTTTTTACTTCATAAAGTAGACTGAAGGGTGTTCTGTAAACACCATGTGTGGATTTCCAGATATACATTTCTGCAAAGTTCATTTGAGGCCAGAACATTCAGACTGATGGTTTGACCACTTCTCTCCAATGCATTTCTGTAATGCTTGGACCATTTGCTGGTGTGTCTGTCTATGCATCCTGAATTTCTGTGGCCACCCACCCCAGTAGTTCTGGCACAGCTGGAAACCAAGACTCTTTGAACCAGGGACAGTCCTGGAGAGGCACCAGGGTGGGCACACATGAAGAGGGCAGAGGCTATAGGCCCACCTAAGGAGTGTTGGAAGCCTTGTGTTGCCTGGTAATGGAAGAAGGCAGACTTCTCTGGAGCCATTCCTGGTGCTGAGCACCACCCACCTCTTTCCACCAGTGCTGCATCTGCACAATGTACAGCAGCACAGTAGGTCGACTGGATAAGATGTATGAGGGGAGATTTGCTTTCAACAAGATGCTATTACTATAATTATTGTACCTGAGCTTTTAATATCCCATTATTAACAGCCATCTAGGAGGGTGAAATGTGTATATTGTATGGTCTCTGAGTATAAACCCTACTGGAAAAACACATCCTTGGACTGAATCACTGTTGCTTTGCAGTGGGATTCCCAGGGATTGTGTTTGGGTTCAGTAACTCCAGTGACTTGTCCAAGTGGGAAATCTGATGATTTAATTTTAAGTTCTTCACACCAGTGATAAAGTTAACCTGCAGCCACAGTCTCCATTGCCCTCCTTACAGAGACTATAGGCAGGTACTGGGACTTGAAATAATATCACAATGATAATAAAGGTTTTTGTTGTGTTTTTTTTTTTAAATCAGTTTCCAACAGCTGGTTGCCAGTTGCCCTCTGACACAGACACATAAAAGGGAAGTAGTGAGTCCTGTACCAGCAGGGATCACTGGAAGAAATGCAGCCCTCATAAATCAAGCCAGCACTGTTACATAGCTTTCGTGCAATGAAGTGCACATGTGCAAGGGCGACTGAAGAGGGACCCCACTCACTGGCTGGGAGCAAACAGACCTAAGTCTCAAGGAAGGGGTATTCTTGCCACCATAGCAAGTGCTGGGGAGGACCTGAGGCATGCTTCTTCTGGGATCCTTAAGAAGCAAGACAGACTTTGGATGGGGCAAGAGTCCTCATTGCAGTACTCTGAGGGGCAGATTGTCAGGTGGTTTCCAGTGTTTTGCCAGTTAACAAGCCCACAGCAGTGGAGTTATTACTCTTTACATAGAAGATCAGGTCACTACTCGACACACTTTCATGGCAGGATGGAAAATATCTTTCACTTGCTTCAATATATCCCCTTGCTTTCACTCATATCCACCTAAGTCACCTTCATCAATGCTACTTTCTCCCTACAATCTTTGAAGCCTTGGAGGAATTACTAGTGTCATCTCATCACTGCAGCAGAATCAAGCCAGACATGCTTCTTCTTTTAGACTTCCTTCAGTTGATTCATCAACTTTAAACACAGAGTGCAAGCTCGGCACATAACACTGCATGCCACTGGCCAGAGAATGTCAGCAGTGATTTCTGCACTGAGCTAATAACTTAAGGCTCAAATAGGCTAGAGGTGCCAATTCTTTTTTAAACAAAGAAGTCACAGACATTATTCAAGTAGCAGGGAATCATACAAAGCTGGACTGGGCAGGCCCTGTATGTATGACATTTCCTACAGTTTTCTACAGTTCAGGTGTCTAGGTTATGCATCCCTTTCCTTCTCATTGCCTGTTCCTTGAGTTTAAAGAGCCCCTGGAAAGGTGCAGTCTGGGAACAGACTTCTACCGCAAGAGGAAATGATACAGGGAAGGTTTTTCCTAGGTGACTTCTTTCCCAAGGACCATTGGGTTCTCCTGCATCAGTGCCTCAGTGAGATAGAAGTCTTCATCATGCCTTTCAGGGTGTCCACTATGTAATGGAGGGATCATTCTGGCCACCTGGAGTAGGCAGCTACCACCAGTTTACCCCATACTCAGGAGAGGGGACAATCCAAGGCATTCCCTAAGCAGTTTGAATTGTTTAGGTGCTCTGCTCCATGGATCACCACTGAATTGTGTCATGTACTTTGAAAGAAATGTAGTAATAACATAAGGACTTCAGGAGCTTCAGGACTTCAGGAGTCTTCTGCATCCTATGCTCATTCCAAAGGTTAAATATTGCATGTTCCTCCCAGTTTAAATTCAAGTTACAGTCGCTGGATTTTGTTTCATTTGCTAGATTAATTAATACCAGACATCTTCTCCCAGATATTGCAGAATCACAGTATCACAGAATCACAGAACGGCAGGGGTCGGAAGGGACCTCTGGAGATCATCTTGTCCACATCTTGTCCCTGCTTGAGCACAGACACCTAGAGCAGGGGGCACAGGATCATGTCCAGGTGTGTTTTGAATGTCTCCAAGGGTGGAGACTCCACAGTCTCTCTGGGCAGCCTGTTCCACTGCTCTGTCACCCTCACAGGAAAGAAGTTGTTTCTCATGTTTAGGTTGAACTTCCTGTGTTCCGACTTGTGCCCATTGCCCCTTGTCCTGTCATTGGGCACCACTGAAAAGAGTCTGGCCCCATCCTCTTGACATGACACTTTAGATATTTATAAGCATTGATGAGATCCCCCCTCAGTCTTCTCTTCTCCAGGCTAAACAGGCCCAGGTGTCTCAGCCTTTCTTTGTAAGAGAGATGCTCCAGTCCCCTGATCATCTCTGTAGCTCTCCCCTGGACTCTTTCCAGTAGTTCCCTGTCTTTCTTGAATGGGGGATGTGTGGGGGGTGTGTGTGTCCAGAACTGTATGCAGTACTCCAGATGTGGCTTCACTAGGGCAGAGTAGAGGGGGAGGATAACTTCCCTCAACCTGCAGGGCACACTCTTTTTAATGCACCCCAGGATACTGTTGGCCTTCTTGGCCACAAGGGCACAGTGTTGCCTCAGTGTCAACTTGCTGTCCATCAGCACTCCAAGGTCCTTCTCAGCAGAGCTGCTTTCTAGCAAGTCAGTCCCCAACCTGTACTGGTGCATGGGGTTGTTCCTCCCCAGGTGCAGGACCTTGCGCTTGCTCTTGTTGAATTTCATGAGGTTCCCCCTCGGCCCAGCTCCCCAGCCTGTCCAGGTCTCACTGAATGGCAGCACAGCCTTCTGGTGTATCAGCCACTCCTCCCAGCTTGGTATCATCAGCAAACTTGCTGAGGGTACACTCTGTCCCTTTGTCCAGATGGTTGATGAATGTGTTGAACAGGACTGGACACAGCACAGACCCTTGGGGAGCACCGCTAGTTACAGGCCTCCAACCAGACTCTGCCCCCTTGATCATGACCCTCTGAGCTCTGCCATTCAGCCCCTTGTCTACCCACCTCCCTTGTCCACTCATCTAACCCACACTTCCTAAGCTTACCTATGAGGATGTTAGGGGAGACAGGCCTTGCTGAAGTCAAGGTAAAAAATGTCCACTGCTCTCTCTTCATCTACCCAGCCTGTCACACCATCATAGAAGGCTATCAGGTTGGCCAAGCCTGATCTCCCCTTGGTGAATCCATGGTGACTACTTCTGACAACCTTCTTTGAAGAGTCCAAAGTTAGCTCTCCTGAGTCCAGGGTTGTAATCCTACTTGTTGCCCTGCTTCTACCACACAGGATCCTGAACTCCACCATCTCATGGTCACTGCAGCCAAGGTTACCGCCAGCCCTCACATCCTCAGCTAGACCTTCTTTGTTCGTTAGTATAAGGTCCACCAGCACATCTCGCCTCATTGGCTCTTCCACCACCTGTGTCAAAAAGTATCCTCCATGCTCTGCAGGAACTTCCTGGACTTTGCACGCCTCGCCATGTTGCTTTTCCAGCAAATATCAGGGTGGCTGAAGTCCCCCATGAGAACCAGGGCCTGTGATTGTGAGGCTACTTCCAGCTGTCTGCAGAAAGCCTTGTCGACTTCCTCTTCCTCATCAGGTGGCCTGTAGCAAATGCCTACAACTGTGTCACCCCTATTTGCCTGCCCCTTCATTCTTACCCATAAGCTCTCGACCCATTCTTCCTCCACCCCTAGGCAGAGCTTGATACATTCCAGTTGCTCCTTCACATAAAGAGCAACTCCCCCACCTCACCTTGCTGGCTTGTCTTTCCTGAAAAGTATGTATCCATCCATGACAGCATTCCAGTCATCTGAGCTATCCCACCATGTCTCTGTAATTGCAATCAAATATACGCTGTTTGAAGCCCTTGAGTGATTAAATCCTCCCTGTCAGGGAGAGAGGTAGAGTTTAACAGGGAGGCTTTTAACTGTATAGATCAGTTATACAATAAACTCTTGAGTGGTCCAGTCGAAGCAATTAACAGGGATGACACAACAGAGCTTATCAGTACATTATTATGGAGACCTCAGTTTGGGACATGTGTTTAAGATTTCACACAGCCAGCAACTGTGTATCAATAGCATTTAAAAACATACGTGTTTTTTTTTAATCACAAAATGTAATTCATCCAATATTGTTGTAGTTTGACCCCCACAAGCACCCTCACAGCCACTTGCTGATTCCCCCCATGCCAGTGGGGCGGGGGAGGTAATACAAAGAGCAAAAATGAGAACACTCATGAGTTTTCTTCTTTCTTTTCTTCTCCAGCAAAACAGTTTAATGAGTGAAAGGAAGAGGAAACAAACCAAGCGATGCAAAGGCAGTCACTCACCGCTTTCCACAAGCAGACCAATGTCCATCCAGCCTGACTCCAAGCAACAGCCTCCTCAGAAGGCAATAGCTACACCCTAACTTTTTCACCTACCTCAGTTCTTATTGCTGTATATCTATTGCTATATATTATATAGTATGTAGTGTCCCTCCTGCCAGTTCGGGTCAGCTCTCCTGGCTGTGTCTCTTCCCAACCTCTTGATCACCCCCAGCCTACTCACGGGCAACTGAGTGTGTGTGTGTGTGCAGAGTGACATACAGAGAAAGCCTTGACACTGTGTGAGCACTGCTCAGTAATAGCCAAAATATTAGTGTGTTATTAACACTACTTTAACCACAAATTCAAAACACAGCACTGAACAAGCTTCCATGAAGAAAGTTAACTCCATCCCAGCCAGACACAGTTCAAGTACAAAGGACATAGAAAGTAGTCTGTTGAAGCTTGTTGAGGACTAGTGATCCTGGGCAAAATGGCACAGACTGGAAATAATGAGAATGAAAATAAATCACTGGGAAGTCTAGGTTACATGGCAAACTGGGGCCATTCTTTTTAAATTAACATACAGCCAAATTCAGTCCCATAGGTAGAAGAATAAGAGATACTTTTGAAAGAGAGATTGTATTCTGGCACACTGAATAGATTTAAAAGTCTTAGTGAACAGGCATTCAGCATGATCTCTGTATAGACCGCTGGGGAAAATGGGATGGGGATAATTCATTCAATTCCAGGTTCTCTATTTTTAAATATTTTCAAAACTGAAAAGACAGCAGAGAAGAACCATAACAATTGTTTGGGTGCTATAGAAACGTCAGTTATATAAAACGTGGAAAAACTTTGAAACTCAATTGCTTTTTTGCCTTGAATAGACTATTCAGAGTTGAGTATTACAGTGTGGAAATACTTCCATGAAAGCAAACACTAAACGCTCTAGGGGTTTTGGTCCAACATAGGAAGCCATAATTAGCACAGATGACAGTGAGCTAAAGCCAGACGCCTGCACCTGTTTTGGGGCAACTCCTGGTATCAATACAGGCTGGGGGATGACGTGGTTGAGAGCAGCCCTGCCAAGGAGTTGCGGGTACTGGTGGATGAAAAGCTGGATACGAGCTGGCAATGTGCGCTCACCACCCAGAAGGCCAACCATATCCTGGACTGTATCAAAAGAACCATGGCCAGTAGGTTCAGGGAGGTGATTCTGCCCCTCTCCTCTGCTCTGGTGAGACCACACCTGGAGTGCCGTATCCAGCTCTGGAGCCCCCAGCACAGGAACCTGTTGGAGCAGGACCAGAGGAGGGCCACAAAAATGAATAGAGGGATGGAACACCTCTCCTGTGAAGAAAGGCTGAGAGAGTTGGGATTGTTCAGCCTGGAGAAGAGAAGGCTCCAGGAAGACCTTATTGCGGCCTTTCAGTACTTAAAGGGAGTTTATAAGAAAGATGGGGACAAACTTTTTAGCAGGGCCTGTTGTGATCGGACAAGGGATAATGGTTTTAAACTAAAGAAGGGTAGATTTAGGCTAGATATAAGGAAGAAATTTTTTACAATGAGTGTGTTGAAACACTGGAACAGGTTGCCCAGAGAGGTGGTAGATGCCCCATCCCAGAAACATTCAAGGTCAGGTTGGACGGGGCTCTGAGCAACCTGATCTAGTTGAAGATGTCCCTGCTCACTGCAGGGGGGTTGGCCTAGATGATCTTTGGAGGTCCATTCCAACCCAAACTATTCTACTATTCTATGATTCTATGAAATCCAAATTGAAAATGGGCACATATTTTGGTAGTAAAGATAGTCATTACAAATTACCATGAACAATGCTGGTACTCTCTATGTCTTCCTGTCTTTAGATATGTATGCTAATGAGCAACACATAGGGTTGAACTTCAAGGTGTTGTGATAACCACAAGGTGCAATTAGATATCTGAATGCTCAGTAGCTCTCTGAGATTGTGAACTGAGTCAGCTCTTAATTTTATTTTAAATAAACCACATTGATTATGGCTTTTACAGTAAGAGATATTGGAATAAAAATATGCCAAGAGATTGGAATGTTTTACCTGGGAATTACTGTTGCATCTCCTTTCTCAAGTTTTGTAACATTAGTGAGTTCAGACAGATTCATTGTATCAGTACAGACACCAGGTAGATGCTCTTAGGTTTTCCAGCAGTCTTTTGAAGCGGAGGCAGCAGAAGCTGCACAATCCTGTGTGTAACACAATGGTTTATCACTCTTCATAAAGACTTGCAGAGCACCTCCTTTTCTCCACTAAATGCTTCCTGTAGATATGTTAGTTGCTGATTTAACATGCTTATTATCTTTCATTTCTTGTCCAGTTATACAGGCTCACCAGGTTTTTGGACTTGTGCTCCCAACTCAATGTCACTGAAAATCTTTCCTAATGAAATAGACTACATTTACTGAAAATCAGGGTGTCTGTGAAGCTGTAAAAAATCTGAACTGAGTGGGCCATACGTTTTCTCTTCATGACTTACAGCTCCTAAAGTTTTTCTCTTATCAGTTTCCTGCTTAGGCACATTCATGGATTTATTTTTCCCAGAAAGTTACCAATTGTAGGTTACAGTATATTTCATTTTCCATGTCTGTTTTGTCTCCTTTTCATGATGAGATGAACTGTGAGTAATTACTTTGTGCAAGCACGTGAAGCAGAGTTTAAATAGGTGCTAAATGCTTTCAAACAAAAGCTGTAATAAATGCCTGGGCGTCTGCATGCCCTGGGTTAAGCATTTAAAGGAAAGAAAAATTGGCATACTACTAGATGATGGAAAATTATTAGAAAGGTTGGACAGGCTGTGGGACTGGGTCATAGGAGGGGGGTTTGCTGGCATGTTTACAGATGCTTTTCTTCCAGTTCAACCAGCTGTAACATATAAACTGCTGAAATGTGTTTCATACTGTTCCATAAAAATGTGTGTCGATTTGTTTGTCTTAGAACAATACTTGTGAACAAATAAGAAATAGTTTTATAAATCATTTTAAATAAAAATAGAAATAAAGGACAAATACAAAATAATCCTCTTATCTAGTTAGTAAAAAGAAAAGCCACTGAAGTAAAATTTGAGGAACAACACTCTTTTCAAAAACACAGTTAGCAAAATACACCAATGAGCTACCCCTGGACTCTCTATCTTTTGACTGGCCATAAAGTAGTATTACTTTTAAAATTAATTCCGGGTAAAGGAACGAGTAGTGGTCCCATACTTTGGTTTGTCAGCATGTATGACAGAGATGAATATAAAGCTGTGCCTGCTTCAAGAATAATCACACTCTTCCGAGAGGACAGTATGTGGCTGCAAAACTTAATATGAGCCTGCATGAGAGTGTAGAACTAGTAGAAACAGTTTTTTATTATTATTTTGGGTTAACTTGGGCTACAGACATCCCTTTACAATGACTATTTCCCAGAAGATGTCGACAGCTGTGGTTTGGAAGCTCCCAAGGTAAATAAAACTGCCTGTGTTAGGAGTGCTGAGCTCTAAGTATGGTTGATCATGCTGTAACTCCATGTTCAGTGCAGGTGGAGTCTGCAAGGTTGGAGAATGTAGGCTTTTATTTATTTTTTCTTCTTCCATATCTTCTCAAGCAAGGGAGAGATGTGGAGTAGTTAGGGCAGAACAGTGGTAATGTGTCCTCCTGCACTGCGTTATTGTCAGCTCTGCAGAGCCGTCAGGCATGATGCTGAGCAGGTCCTCACCTGCTCTTGCTGCAGGTGGCAGCACATCAGACTATTCCCCATTCCATAATGGCCCAAACCACATTAGCAGTGTTTCAGCAGTGATGCACTAAGCGCAAACCACTCCAAGTAGTTTGCAGACATTAATCAACTGACTGTGATTTGTAGCACTTTATATGGAATACAATCATAAGAAGTGCCTCCATTTACTTATCTATAAATTACCTACAGCTATCCCCTGTCTTTCCACATCGGAGTGACAGTGTGCAGTTAATTGATTCATGGGGGTAAAGAGCTTTAAGATCTTCCGATGAAAGACATTACAGAAGTAAGTGGTGGTAAGCAGAAGTGGTGTTTTGGCAGGACAGCAATGTGCATTTCATGCCATGGGGATGGTGTAAATGAGGTATTCGCTTCGCATTCTTGGGGTCTCTCTGTGTGTGGTGCAGGGAAAGCAGTCGCCCTCCCTGAAAGCGGGTTTTATGTTGTGTGACATAAACGCTAGAGACCACTCTATGTGCTGGGACATATGATACAGCTGACTTGCGGGCAAAATAATATAACCCACACCTCACTGCCATGATGGGGTAAATCCCAGAGTGCACCTCTCGGAAAAAGCGTATCCTGTCGTGAATGTCAAGCAATCAACATCAATAAATAATGAGTTGAAAACAGCAAGGTGGCGTAAAACTGCACAGCCCCGCTTGGCAAGGTAGGGAAGCTGATTAAGTGTTATTTCCTGATCTGTAAATCATCAATTCCAAACCTCTTTGTGTGTTGTCTATAAAATATTGGCTGTGGGCCTTTTGTTATAAAAAGGTAACTAATTTTTATAGCAGCCCCGTAAATAGTAATTAACGTGCCACAAACTGAACAACATCCTGCTGTAAAAAACAGGGAAATGCTGTGCCTATTTTTAAGAGACCTTCATTCGTGCCTGGGTAGGGATGAATACTTGTTTGCTCCTGTTTGGGTGGGTAGATGCACATGCACTGCTGTGTTGGAAAGCTCTAGACTCTTGCTTTTGTCCTTGCCTTAGGAACAGCCCTTAGGAACAGCTGGGAAGGACCAGTGATCTGAAGTCTACAGTCTCTTTTTGGTGCCTGCTGTATCAGAGGAGGCGGAAAGGAATGATGGAGTAGACGATTACTAAATACATCATTTTTCTTTCCAGCCTCTATCACTTAATGTTTGGCTTATGCCCTGAAACATGAGAAGGACTTAGATCTCATCTCAAAGCATTTTTTCCAAGTCTGTCTAATAAAACTGTATATGCTCTCCTTATCCATATAAATCCCTAATCCCTTTCTGAACAGCAACAAACTGTTGACCTCAGTGATACAGTGAATCCCACAGGTTCAGCATTCATGCTTAAAAATAAGAAAACCAACCAACCCCTGACCTTACCCCCTCCACTCCTTCAGTTTTAAACTAATAATCTTATGGGTGTAGTCAGCGCCCCTTGTTCCCTAAGGAAAGGGTAGTTGGGCATGTCAAATTTATTGCGTGTGTAACACACCGCGTGCATGAACCATGGGAGGGACTGGAGCTGGGAGGAGAGGGAGGACTGTGCAGCCTGGCCGGACCCATGTTGCATGACCTACAGTATGTGCACAGCTCCAGGGGGTGTTAACGGCCTGCAGCAACAACAGCCCTGCTCCTTTTGCCCCCTGCTGCCTTCCTTTAGAAGATTTGCACCTGGCCACATAAATGCTGAGAACAGAGACCTTCAGACACTCCTGCTGGCAGCTACATCTTCATGTCACAGTGACAGGAGCTGTGCACAGAGCACTCAGCTTCTTCTGCCTTATGCACGCCCCGCTTCAAGAGGGAAAGGAGGCAGCTGGGCTGCTAAGCCATTACCCTGGCTTCTTACCCTGTGTGTACAACTAGTGGCTGAACTAGTTGGTGCTACATGTTAAATTTATTTCTGAATCCAACATATCTATTTGGTAATTCTGGCATTGGCAGGGCCCTGTGAATTAGGGGATGTTAAAAGCTTGCATTCTGGTACGTGGCCTTATCTGTTGTATGTTAGTGAAAAAAAGGAGAAGAGAGATTCAAACATCACTAAGTGATTTTTGTCATTTTTGTTTGTATCGCTGTGGATAATGAAGGCTCAGGGCAAGGTAGAGCTGTATCACACCACTGTTGCTCCACATCTGTGATGGCGTCTTTATAGTCAGTTCTCCACCCAGTGCCTCCCAACTCCTCTGTGTTATCTGTAGTCTTTCCTGGTCTCATGGCACATCTCAGTCTCTTCACTTGCTCTGCAATCAGCAGTGTTTAACTCCTGCTCTGCCCTGTCTTTTGATGTTCATGTACAGGCACACTGTCATTCACACTCCATGCACACCAGTGCAGTATTTACTCTATAAATCTTTACATCTACATTAGCAAGTAGCGTGGCACAGGAGGAGCAAAGAAACAGATCAAAAAAGCTTGTGCTGAGGCCGCTACATCAACACTGTACATATTTCAGGGCCTTGGCTTTGTAGTAGAATTACTGCAGCCTAACAGACCAAGTGCCCCTGCTACTCATGTGGCTTGAAGCTGTCAGAGGAGAAGCCATGCTATAAATATTTGCTTTCAGGCTGTGTGCTCCTCAGTAAGCCATGCCCAGGAGCACCACACTGCCTTTTTCGCAGTGTCATGCAGATGACGATAGCACGTCCTCTCCTCCTTCCTGCCACTGTTACCCACAGGACCTCAGGCAGGGGAGCAAGTCTTGCTTCTGTTCCTGGTCATGTTGCTGTGAGGTTGCTGTTCCTGTCTTATTTCTGTTCCCATTCCTTTGTGAGTGACACTTGGGTGCTTACTGCTCAGACCTGCACTAGCACCTACCGTCCTGAGCGTACTTTTGTTGGAGGAGGAAGCCAGGGACGATGACTTTCTGGGAGTCTGCTGATGCAACAGCTTCACCTGGTTCAATTGAAGGCTCTGGTCCCAGGAGAAGGGCTCTGATGGGAGGGGACAGCACTTTCCTTAGGACAGTAGCAGGTGCAAAATTCTCACATGTGGTGAGTAAGAATGGCAGAACATAAAAAGAAACAAAGGTTTCAGCGAGGTGGATAGAACAGCAAGAGAAAGTAAGTAAGCCAGGTAGAGAAGGGGAAGGATGCTGAGGAATGAGAGGTAAGGTCATGATGCTCCTGTGAAGAGAAGCACTTGACCCCTCTGTCCCCCTCCATGCCACACTGTGCCCTTGTGTTCACTCTTACTTACACAAACGTTGTCTTCACCATGGATTAGAGTCAATCACACCATCTTTGGGTGAGATTATGTTATAAACACCCAGACAATGTCACAGTGTGGTCTGATTCCACTCTGTCATGGCTGTTGCAGCTACTCAGAAGTTTCGACTAGAGATACTTAACATTTTCCTGCTATTGTGGTAACAGATGTTTACAGCTCCACAAGCAATGGCAAAAAAGGTATGCTTTTTAATATGTAAAATCTCTTTATGCAAGAGGTTACATATTGGTACAGGATTTCAGATTTTTGTTGAACTTCTTGTAGGACCCAGACTGTGGTAACTCAAATCGCTCAGCTTTAAAACCGGATTTTTAATCAGGAAACTGAATAATCTCCTTGATTGAAAATATAGTGATAAAGGCACATAGTGATTTCACAAAAAGTATTGATGATTAAAAATAGCTTCTTGCCCACTAAAGCATGGGACCATTCCACAACCACTGAATTGCTATTAAGTCAACAGTCAGCATAAAAATGCAATGGCAAAATCCTAATATGCAGCAAATCTACTTTGGCCACTAAGGCCCAGAGTCCCAAAGAACTTACTACCTCTCTGCTATTGATTGCAGTTGGAGTGGAAGTCAGGTTCCCAAGTACCTATCAGAAACGTAGCCCAAGTGACAAGATAATGCCTCTTTGTAACTCTCCAGCCTGATTTATCCGCTTCTGACAGAGTTCTGTGAGCAGGGTCTGGTTAAGAAATATGAACTTGTTAAACCTTGCTGAAAGGTTTGGGGAAAGGCTGCAATCTCCAGTGAGCAAAGCGCGTATCTCCCAGAGCAGGCTGCATGCTGGGGCCATTCATCATGAGGCATGGGGAGGGGTCTGGCAGGGAACAATTGATATGCTTCTGCCATTGAAGAGACAGTTTGCCTTTACAACATATGGAAGACAGATTACACTGGCCCATCCTAATGTGAGTGGAGCTCAGATGGAAAGAATACATGGGTGAGAGAGGGACAGCTAGGAATCAATATAATCTGATGCCTGTTTTCTGTTTTCAGTATGCAGGCCTGTGCCTTGCTGCCTCTGGAAGCATCTTCTTCTGCTTGAATTTCAGTTCTCCCTGCAGATACACCCACCATGTCCTAAATCTCAGGGTCTTTCATCTTGCGTGGCCCGTGGCAGAAACTAATGGAAGAGGCTGATCCTCCCCGCCACACCTCCACCGCCACCTTTCTGTCCGCCCCTAGCAAGCTTGCCATGTTTTCAAAGTGAGAAATTTGGACATGAAAAGTGTTAGCAGGATGTCACAGGAAAGTGGTTGGGTACACAACAGTGACGATAGTGGGAAAACACTTTTTCAAACATCATATCTTCTTCCATTACAGATCTGGTTCTTCGCCTTTATTTTCTCCTTTCCTGACCCACATGAACCAGCTAGAATCAACCTTAAAAAAGTACTGACAGTCTGTTTTTTCATGAGGAACACACGTGCCATAATCAAGGCAGCTAAGTGGAAATAAGGAGAATCTAAGAAGAATATGAATTTACCATTGAAGAAGCAAAGCAACTCACAAAGCAATGTTGTAAAACAAATATGCAAATTACAATGAGAAAATAGAGAAAGAAATAGAAAGAAAAAAAAAGAAAAAAGTAAACCATGTCAATAAGTTCCTTAAGGGGATGACAAAAGGTACAGTAGATGTCTCTTAAGAACACAGTCTTTCATGGGGAAAATAATTTCATCAGGTTATGCAAAAAAAGAAAAAGTTGGACTGATGAAAACTGTATGAAATAAATAAAAAAAAAGATACAGCAAAGGTATGTGTCAGAGCAAAATAAGCAGGGAGAGGAATGAAGCAAATAAATGTTTCCTTGGATTTCTATTCAAAAAAGTGATGTCAGCATGCAGTGTTACCTGCCTGCCCTGTGTGGGGTAGTGCCTTGGCCTGCAGCCCATTTGGTGTGATGTTCAGATGAAAGACCTGTGTCCTCTTTCAGACTGAGGTTGAATAGGGATCCCACATCAGTGGGATTGCAGACGAAGGGAGGTGTGAGTCCTCAGAAAGGTTTATTCATGGCAGGGGTAGGGGTAAGTCAGGGTTAGAAGAGCAGAGGTGTAAGAGTCTCTTGCCTTGTAACACTGCAGAGAAGAAGAGAGGCAGGAAAGGGGTCAAGGAAATTTCTTAGAGAAGTCAGTGAGAGAGAAAATGAAAGGAATAACATTCCTCTTAATGTAGGGCAATTCCTTATTTGGTGAGAGAAAGACTGGTTCTTTACAGTCCAGATGTTTTACAGCAGTTACATCTTAAAATTAAGAGCTATGTAGAATACCAAGCTTGAGATGCAAAAGACACCACAATTTAACATACCTGCAAAGCATGAGGTGCATTAAAGCCTCAGAAAATTGAAGTAAATTGACAGCTCTGCTTGCAGGGAAAGGAATAGTTCAGCTCAGAGATACAGTAAGATTAATAAAAAACAACAACAACCCCAAAACACGCAAATATTGTACAGAAAAGTTTTCTTTGTTCATCTTTGTGATGTCCCAGCATTTCACAGGATCACCCCTCCCCTCCACTGGCAGTATTGTTGGCTTTCACCACTCTCCGCTGAGAAGTCCTGAGCCATGACTGCCTCTTTCAGTCCACCATACATGAGACTATACATCATCATTGTTATTACTACTGAAGTGGTGTGCTGGGTCTCCAATAATTCATTCATGCTTTGTGTGGGAGGTACAAAAACTGCAGCCTGAGGACTGGAGTTCACTGCTGGGGAGTTCCGCCAGAGACTCCGTTTTAAAAGTTATTCACTTTACCCTAAGTATTCAAGATATATCTGTCAGGGATCTTAATGCACTAATAGACCTTGATGGCCCTGAGCAGCAAGGTCACTCCATGCACCCATGCTGCTCATGGGCTTTGGGCTCTGTTTCAGCTCAGGAACCTGTGTTATAGTCTCATACCCAGTCCCATCTCTGACGCCCTTCTCCATCTGTTCCTCACAGAGCAGTCCAGATAGACCCTGGACATGATCCATCACCTTGCCTTGACTGGGTCTGCCAACAGAAATGGTTACTGGCCCCCCAGCACTGCCCTCCCTCTCCAGATCCTCTCCAGGTCCCTGCTTGAGCTGGGATCACCCTTGGCTCCCCACTTATCCTCCTCTGTATGGCAGCCCCACCCTTCTGCTTCCTGATGATCTTACTGCTTTGTGTTACCTACCTATGGGGCAATAAATGTTGATGAATCTAGGAAGAGAGGCCAAGACCATTTATTTTTAGATTAGCTAGAAAATTACAAAGTCAGGGAGAGAAAGTCTGAGTGCACTGAAGAGAGCATCTCACATTTGAGGGACATGCAGACATTGGGGAAATGTGGGAACATACCAAGGAACAAGGGGAGTGGGGCCTCTTGTCTCTGGGTGGCCACAGTTTTATAGCAAAACAAGGCTGTGTAATTACTTCTTGTAACAGGCTTCTTGTATTTTTTTTTTTAATCCTGGAAGTTGAACAAACAGACCCTTAAGCAGTTGCACTGGCTACGTTAGTCTCTGAGCATGGGTGTGTTAGAGGAATGCTGGTGCTGAGTATTCTTACAGACTAGAAATAGATGCTGGTGGTGGGAGATTTACAGTGTCTGTGAGAGTCATGAGGGATTAAAAATGAGTTCCTTGATGGAGTGAGGCTCATGATTTGGGATTAGCCTGTACATCACATATCCCCAGCTGAAATGGAGAACATTTGGCAGGAGTGGGAGGGCCTCTTCATAAAACTTAGGCAGCATGTCACTGGTTAGTGGCCAAAACTATGGACCTGAAACTTATCTTTAGTGATCTTTTTTTTTTTTTAGTGGGGAGAAGTCCGTGGGAGACTAGGCCAGAAAAAAAAGGAGACTGCTGCGGTTGTGATTCAAGATGAGAAAGTTTTGTGATATAGAGAAAGAAGAAAGGCAGGAACTTTTTTCTCTTTCCTTTCCCCCAGCCTATTTAGACAGCTGCACTAGCAAATGACAGAAGGCCTGAGAAGAAGCAAAAAGAAACTATGGAAGAGGGAAGACGAGGACAGCTTGATAATGCTTGTTTTTTCTCATTCTTGGAACAGCATCCCTAATCTCCTTCCTCAACCATTTTGATGCTTGCAGTGAAAAAATGGTGGTCACTGAACAATTGTGGAGATCAGAAAGGGACTTATTTCCTCCCTTTAGCAAAGGTATTGCTTGCTGTTACAAAACAATGATCTGACTTGTTGAGTGCTCTCTTATTCTAGGAGCATCTTCACTTAGGTGATCCTAGGTGAAGATGCTACCCATCCTCTTCACCCTAGATGAAGAGTCAACCCATGTGAAGCAACAGAACTTTGTTGAAGTTCTCACTATCATCTCCTTTTTTTAATTCTTGTTCATCCAGAATGCTTCTTTATACACAGTAACATGTGATGCCACAAGTCAGTATTGAACTGATTTTTCAAACTTGACTTTTGTAACAATCATAAGCATTTGTAGTAGAGCTTAAAACTTTTGATACATCAATATCAATTCAGACATTAACTTCAGTCTTGCTCTGTACACATATCTTAACCTTCAGCTGGCCCTTGAAGTTAGACAACTTCATTAGTGTATTTTTTATTTCAGCATCTGGTAGATATATGGATATAGCTACAGTACTCTCTCTTTCCTTTACTCTGTGCATGTGTGTAGCTATATTATAGACCTTATATCAATGAGCTCATCGAAATGAATGGAAAACCAGTCACAATCATCTAAATCATCTCCTAGATGAATTGTAAGGTCATCAGCCAACTTAATTCTTTAACTTTATCCCTGCTGTTTTGCATGCATTTTATATTCAATCATTTCAGTGTTGTTACCATAGGCTTAAGATAATGGCTTGGCATAAAAGATGCTTTTCCTCCTGTGAAATCACCATCAGATAGCAGTTTCTGTTGTGCAATGCAGCCTGCCACTTGAGAGCTTGCCAATACAATATTTTTGCTGTCATTGGAAACTTCTGTACTGAAGTGTAGTGCCTAGGAATGTTTGTCATTTCAAAAGGGAAGGTTCCTCTTTTTATCCTTTTTCATTTGAAAGCAAGTTTTTACAATGCCTTTCAAAATAGCATTTAACACTATAATATTCTAAAAAATCTACTTTCAGAATCCAGAAGATGTAATGGCTTCCAATTTTGTTTCATCACACAGTACTTGATTGTTCCCTCATGCCTGAAAGCCTCAGTCTACTGCTTTATTGTACATTTTTGCACTGAGGCTCCAGAGCCACAATGTAAATATATCAGTGATTGCTTGTGCACAGAGCTTGGGTGCATTTACACAACATGCTAGATCTCATAATAAATATTGTAAACAATTTTGTATACATCACTAGCAGTTTTACTCTCCCAGCCTTTAAATAACATCCCGCTATGTATCAAGCCTGCTTTTGAGGCTCAATGCCCATAAAACACAAAGCAGGTGTTGCATAGAGCGCTAAAGCCATGTTTGTAGTAATGTGGATGAGGAGTATTACTTATATTTATTCTCAGAACCTGCATATGATGAAACTGTGCATTGTTGTATTACAAAAGGAATAAGCCTGTGATTAAAAAATGCCACTGTAATTAATCCCCACCAGTGCAAGGCCAAATCTCTACTGGTGCCAGCATTTTGTCATCACCAGTTTAGTTCTTTCCCTGCTTCATCTCCATTCCCTCTCTCCTCTATCTTCACCTAGAAACTGATTTTCTTTTCCTCCCCCCCCCTAGTCTTCTGATCTCCCTATGGGCCATGCATTCCCAAACTCCTAGTGATCCTTTCCTGCTTGTCTGGTCTCTGACTCTTTGTCGTGCCCTCCAGCTGCCCTGTCACCTTGTTTCAGGTCCACTGGTGAATATTCACTCTGCCCTTTTTCATCCTCCAGTTTCTGCCTACAACTACCTTGGTCCTCTCTGCACCCCAAATTCTTTGCATCTTTCCTCTCCCGTAATTTTCTGTAGAGGAGAAGGGTTTATAGAGAGACCATAGGGGAAGTCCAAGGTCTTTGTTTGTATCTCTCTGGGCACTTCCCAGGGGGAAGGAGAGGTGGACCCAGGTAGGTGCATCCTTTTGAGCACCAGAGCAGCCCCCCCAGCTTGAGACTGTAGCTGAGGTGTTCACCTGTGTGTCTATCTATCCACTGTCTTGTAACTACTCTGAGTGCAGCATATCCAGACTATCCAGCTTTTTGTCCCAGGAGGGCCCAAGTTTTGTCCCAGGAGGGCCCGAGGCTCTGTTAAGTTTGGTTCTTTTCTGAGGAACATAAGGAGTAACACAAGGCATTGTGTCCCCTGTGCCTGTCCATATAATAAGTTACGGAGACCTGTGATCAGGAATGAAAAGGTTAATTGTAGTGACATTTAAGCTGTTATCTCCAGGCATTGGAGGGCTTATGTGCACCCAAACTGGAACCAAAATAGCAACTTGGGTTTAAATCTGAACTTACCAGCGAATCTTGGTGTGACTATGCTGTGCTTTTACATTCAGAGTGGCCTTTTCCTCTTAAGCACAGGGACTGCCTCTGCCAGATTTGCATAGAAGACACTGGAGCCAATATAGGAGTTTTTCTATCCCCTGTCTGGCAGTGATTTAACCAAATCATGTTAGTATGTGGATGAGCCTCCAAAATATTAATGTACACACTTGAACTACAGGTATGATTTATAGGGCTGGTCTTGTTTTAGTTCCAGCCTATGTATAGATCAACCCTGAATTAACACTGTGCTGAGATGAATGGTACGGTTCATACCTCTTAGAGCTGTTGTTCCAGTTGGCCTGGAGATAAAATAACATCTGTTCATGACAGAGCTTGAAAAAATGTAAGTGAAAAGGGGGGGTCTTCTTTGTGATAATATGTGAATACTGCCTCTTGTCTTGATTTTCGGAACGTTTGCTGTGAATGCATTCATATGCATAAATAGACTATAAGGAAAAAATAAAAGCAGGAAGGGGCTCAAATTAAAGAACACAAATACCTAAGGGCTATTAAAAGGCAATGACAGAACACTAAACTTTGAGGATCCAGTCTAGAAATGGAAGTATTTTGATATTTCATGCTTGGACAAAGGACTGAAAGCTGAAGGACCCAAAAAGAGACTGACCCTGTGGCTGAGGCAGAGGTAACCATAAGTTTTTCAACAAACAAATCTGGCAACAACTCTTAACTTTTTAATGAAGGTTAAAGCTGATCCTGGCAAAAAACTGACACATTTTTCAAGCAGCTATGTAATGATATTGCTACCTACAAATGCCATCTTGCCCCTATTGGGTCTCCCTTAACTATAACTTTAAGAGAAGCTTTGTGTGATCTTCTGTTCTCCTGTTGCTTCTGCCTTCTGATACATGGGTATTTTTTCCTGTGATTTGCAACCCACAGTACTTTTCAGTCCTAGCCCACAGTCCTTTACCACTGTCTTGAGGCCGAAGCATGGAAATGCAGATGATTTGGGTGTAGATTCATTGAGTGTGTGCTGGGAGATAATTTGCTTGCTTGAAAACTGCATTATGGAATGAGCCTCTGATGCTCAATGGGGAGTGTTTTGAGCAAGAGCAGAGACTGAAGTGGTATTGTCAGAGGTAATGTATTTGGGAAAGAGCTGCTTATGAAAATTGCATTTGCATTAAGCCTATAGCAAAACTCTTAGGATGAAGGAAAAAACTATGCTTTTAGTAGTCATTAGCTCTTGGAGAATAATTTCTAGTGTTACTTGGGCTCACTCTGATTGGCCCTTCCAGGTACGCAGTGATGCTGTGAAATTTCTTTTGCCATTTTGCTTTCTCAGTCTAGGCAGAAGGGAGCTGCACTCTATTAAAGGATTTTTTTTCCCCTTCTTTTACAAGGTTGGTTGTTATCTCGGAATGCAGGCCTGCACTGGAGCGTGTAATTACAACACCATGTCCTGGGTTAGAAAGAACTCAGACACTAAATTGTCCATGTCATCACCTGAATTTGACCATGAAATATAGCACAGAGGGACTGGGAAGGCAGCATGTAAAGAGGTGAGGGCTGAATGGGCATTTTGGTGCACTGGGCAAATCCAATCTGCTCAATCCATTGCTGCAGTCCCCCCGTGGCCATTTAATATTATTACCTGCTTCTTTCCCTTGAAATTGTGCTTCCACCTCTCTTTCCATGAGGTGTGTCTGAGTGGAGGAGGTCAGGGTTAGAGAGGAGTGTAATAAAACGTGACTCATTTTACATGGGTGATCAGAGTCCTATTAAGTTGCAGAGGAGTTGATTTTTTAAAGAATGTCTTTTTTTCTCTCATTCATCTTTTTCTGTGTGCAGACACTAGAAAATAGAGGTCAGCTCTACTGTTCAGGATGTTCAGAGATATCCCCAAAGCCGGAATAAAACCACTTACATTCCTTTTTGCAGGAATGCTTCATTTTATTCACTCGAGCATCTCACTGTTATCATAGATTTTGAGATTCTGTGCTAGTGCAGAAAAAATTGCCAAGCCACTTATGTCCAGGACCAGAGAACAACTCTTGCAGGGGCCTTCTGATCTCAGAAGAGAAAGGTCTGTGCGAGGCAGCTGTGTCAACCTGGTGACTAGTATATGGCTGGAACAGAAGATGGCTGTACCCCATATTTCTCTTCTCTACCTACAGGTATCACTTGCCATAGTGCAAACAGGATTAAACATTTGCAGAGGATATGTATGAAAAATACAAGACTTGCAGGGAAGTGTCTGTGCTTGTTCAGGCTTAGGGACCAAAAGAGATCTAGAGTGACAAAAATGATGAACCATGAAGAAGAGAAGGGCAATGACAGAAAGCAGTACTTGCAGAATATAAAGACCACTTCTGTCTCTCCCTTAATATTTATTCTCAAGAACCTCACAGACAAAAGTTTTAGTATGAGCGTGTGTTTGTATATATGTGAAGTAAAATCCTGTGAGTTGCACCAAAATATTTTTTGTTGTAATTTCATTTGTCAACAAAAAAATTGTTTAACAAATTTCAGATGGTTATATTTTGGACATGCAATACCACCTGCAACAGCATTCTCACATGAGGCGCCCAGGCACCCTCTTCCCTCTGCATTCTCCCTATTATTAGCCACACTTACTTTACAGTACATTGATATTAATAAGTGAATATTTTTTTAACATGTGAAAAGACTGTGTTAGATATTTATTTCCTTTATATACTTTCATGATTAATTTTAGGCTTTGGAATAAAAAAAAGAATCTCAGAATTGCCTCCTCAATAGATCACTGATAACTGTTTTGATGTTTTAAACCACCGTTTCCAAAGTGACAATTTAGGTTGTGTGATTAAACGTCGTTAATTAGATATTAAACATCCAGTCAAGAAATGGTAGTATGGAGGCTTAATCTTTGCTTATTTATTTGACTCTTAACAAACTTTGATAAATTGTTCGTACACTCAGTGCTTGTGAATATGAATTGGTGCCTGCAGCATTGCTAAAGGAAGCATGGAGGGTCTGTAGGGCCTTCGTAAGTTAAGGCTGCTGCAAAGGTTGTGGGGTAGCTTTGTGGTTATTTAAAAATTATGGCCTATTTCAACACGATTGTCCAATGTGGTTCTGCAATATCCTGAATGCATCAGATCTGCTCCACTTCAAGTTTCTGATGTGCAACCACTGTGGCCCTCTCAAGTTAGAAACAGATCTGGTGAACTAAGTTATCTTGCTGCAAACAGTAAGCTGTGAATAATGCTGAAGAAGAAAAACAGATGAAAAGACAGTTGGGAATTGTCTTGTGCAATCTATGATTTGAACATATACAATGTTGTAAAGATGTCTCAGTTACAGTAGCCAAATTTTTGCAGATATTTTTGTTGTTAAAATCACATTATGGTTTGTTCTTATCTATGATGCAAAAAAATTGTGGTATATCCTGGCATATGTAAGGACGACTTTCACTGAACTACTGCAGTAAAAAACAGTGGTGAAAAGGTCATGCTGATATATTCTCATCTCAGGGGAATGCTGCAGAAGAAATGTACTGCTTGTTGAAACCCACCTTCTCTAAGGAAAATAAACAAAGGAGTGTTCCATGTGTGTTGTGGTACAGTCTAGTCTACCTGCTCGTGGGAAGAGTCTTTACTTTCTTTAGCAGAGAGGTAAGTAAGTGATCTCCAGTTCCCTGGCTTACCCTTGGCCCCTTTCAAAAGCTGAACAAAGTAACATGCAAGAAACTTTCTAGTCTTCAGAAGCAGTTGCTATACTCCTGCATAAACTCCACATCCTTATCAGTATCTGTGCAATTTTATATGTTCTTCCCTTCTAAAACCTTTCACAGAGCCATTGTCTCGCAGTGATTTACTCCACTTGAGATTTTCAGATTGCTCTGAAACTTTGACCTTGCAGATTACACTTCTTATGGTTACTTTTGTTTCCCATAAAAGGACCCTTGCAATAAGAAGTTCCCTATTGTTTTCCATGATAAAAGCATGCAGAGAACTCATTAAAGTTCTTTGCTGCTCTTCTGCTTCCTGGAAATTGCTCTTACACCACCATCTTTCCCTGCTATACTTAGAGTCCTCTTGTTTCTAATGCATCCAGCATATTTTTTAGTTCGGCTCAGTGTCTCTGGGTATCTGTCCTCCTATCAGTTTTCCTTCTTTTTATTTCCAATTTATTTCCAACTCCGTGTTATGATTTGTGCTATGTCACGGCAGATATGTTTTAATAAGTTTTCAAGTCCTCATAACAAAAGCATTTTATTTTGCACAGTTTAGTTTATGCTTTCCCCTACCCACTCATCCTATTCCTGGGGCTTATGCTTCCACTAGCACCTAGGGAAGTGTGCTGTACATAATCCCTAATGGATTAGGTACCACTTACAAAAGTAAATCTGCCAATATCTACATCAGTGGGGATTAGGCATCTAAGTGACTGAACATATTGGAGATCAGGGAGTCCTGGTGACTTAGATCAGATTCTCAGATGCTAACAGGTATCTACCAGCTTTTTAAAATATTAGGTACCTTATGCCTCTTGATTTCAGGGGAATTTTGGTGCTTAATGTGACAGGCTGTTGTTGAAATTCTCAAGAAATGCCTTTCTGTGCCCACAGGCACCTCAAAACCTCAGAAATCCAGGCTGAAAGTACTCTTGAAAATGGAATGTAAGGTGCTAAGACTGAGGCACTTTTGAAAATGCCAGTGAAAGCTTTTATTTTCCCTCAGCCTGCATTAGGCCAAGTTCTCCCATAACTCTGAAGCCCACCCTTACAAAGTTTAGTATTGCTCCTTCCTCATTCCACTGGGAAATCCTAGAAGCACCCTGGGTCTTTTTCAGGACCCAGTCTTTCCTTCTCTCATCTGCTTTGTTGAATAGAGAATAATCTTGTTGCTTAAGGTAACATTTGCTGCGCATGTGACTTTTGCATGTGAAGTTCAGGTGAGCAGGCCATGTAGCCAGGTCATTGCACCATTACAGTCTTTCTTGAATTGATTGGAGGTAAACATTGTTTACAAGGTGCTTATATTCAGTCTCTTCTAAGAAAGATAAGTAGACTCACTCCTTCAGGAAATGTTGGAAAACGCTCTGGGGCATTTTCACAGTGTCCCAGTAGCTATTGTGGATCAATGTGTCATCACCACCGCTTCATCTGTGGAGGACAGTCACTCAGACAAAATTCCATTAGCTTCAGTGGTAGAGATCAAAGGATTTATCAAAAGCTCTAAGGTTGCAGATTAGTGAAAGAATGATTCAAAAACACACATACAAAAGCCTCCCTACTTAGTTCTTATTTGCTAGCGTTTGTGTTAAATTCCTAATTGTAGGGGAAAAGAGGTTTCTCTGAATCCTGAACAATGAAACGGAAAAAATAGGAAAAGGGTGCACCTGCTCCACTGGGAGTTTCCTGACCCCTTCTCAGATGTTGTATATAAGACTGAAAGGATGTTGCTGTCCTCCAGGTGCTCCACATTTGATAGTGCAACACTTAGTCAGTTACAACTTTCTAGTTAACAAGGTGGGAAGTATTACAAGCAAAAGACCATACATCTTTCTCGTGCAAAAAATCTATCTGGAGGAGTTGTAGTTCTCTGGCTGCCTCCAAACCATTTCCCTTGATGGAGCAGTCTAGTTCAACTGTGCCAGAAGTCCCAGCAGTACATGCAAAGTGAAGAGATTCACAGTTTTGGTAACCTGCCTGCAATAGCCAAACCTGAAGCACTGCCTCCCTGAAGGGAGGAGCTGGCTGGCAGAAGCCCAGGCACCAAGACCATTGGCTACCTTTGGACCACTGGTCCAGCAGAGTAGCCTAGCGGCACAGCACTGTGGAGAATGGCCAGCAGGTGACAAGGATTTGCCATGCCAGCCGGCTGGCTGCAAGCAGAACATCTGGAAAACATGCAGATGTTGCAATCAAAAGCATAAGATCTGGCTGGTACACTCTGACCCTTGTCCACACTAGGTGGCTTTTCTAAATTTCTGTGACCTTAAGGGCTACATAAAACCAAGCTTCTCGGCAAACTGAATGCTTTTAGCTAATGGTCACTTTACAGACTGTAGTCAGAACTCTCAGTTCAAAATAATTCAGGTTTTTCATTTTAAAAGTCTCACTTACTTGCCCTTTCTGTCTAGCGTTCATGGGGATGTTATGTCCTAAATAGTTTTTGCATTCTGGGATCTTTGTTGTGTTTGCTTATCATTTGTATGTTGGCTGAGTCCTGAAAACTCATTTCCAATTCTTTCTAAAGAAAGTTTCTTAAGAAATCAGGCTATGGAAATACCAGCCTCACTGTTCTCTCCTTTCACAGAGAATTACATGGTCTGTATACATTCCTTCACTTTCCAGTCTGCATTACCAGAACCATTTTAAAACAGCCTGAACCAAAGGAGTTTTATAAGTGCTGAGGAAAATTTCAAAATTATTTTAATTTCATCTGTCCTTTACACTGCATAATTATTTGCTTTTAAGAATGGCTACCTAAGTATTAATTCTGGTTGCAATACTTTCATTTGTTCTTTTTCCACGTAAGAAGTGTTTCAAAACTTTTTTTTTTCCCCACTAAATATATCCCAACATGTGGCCGTACTGATTGATCAACATTGTCAGCACAAAACCTCTCTTCCTGCCCACACAAAAGTGAAACAGTGACTGACCACAAAAAAAGGAGAAAATTGCAATAATCAGGGAAAAAAATGCAGTAAGAGAATTCTAAAGGATGCCGAAGGGAGGTTACAGAGACTGAGATTCAAAACTATTTTAAGAAAAATGAGTACAGTAATCAGAAGCAAACCAAAGACTTTTTCATGTACAGAAAACACCACGCGTATATTTGGGATCAGATCTTCCAAGGACTTACTGTGGCATGTCTTTCAAGCACAGAGATTGTGTTCAGGGTCCTCTAGGTCCAAGCCTTCTGTCAGGCTTGTAAGTAAAAGGATGAAACTCAATTGCAGGATGAAGAAGAGAACAAAATTTGAGCGAGAAACAAGAAGAAAAATCATATAATGGTTACTGCAGACTTGGCAAAGACAGCCGTGATTCTGAGTACAGATCAAACCGAGAGTACCAGGAGTGAGAAATCAGAAGGCAAAAATGTTTAGAAAAGGCAAATTTACAAAAATCAAAATGCAAAAGCTGGTTATGTTTTTTAGTGCATCTTAAAAAATTAAAAAAAAAATAATTGTGAGCAGGGAAACCAGTTCATCCATTGCTTTCATAAATGTAGTACTGGAATGTTACATGCCTGCCAGGTTGGCCAGTCAAGCATGCCACTGTGCTAAAACGAACTGTAGAGTGAAAAGATAATTAAAGGAAAAAAGAAAGGAAAAACTGAATTGAAAAATAAATATCAAATGGAAAAAAAAGGATTAAAGTGTGAAAAATACAAAAAGGAATGTAGTGTAACTTCCTTATATATGGAAACATTAATTGAACTGAAAAGAAAAGCTTGTCCAAATTTTTCAACTTAAAAATACCAGGTTTTCCCATTACAGCACCTTTTCTTGTTTGATGATTTCCATGTTGTGCTTGCTGCTTGTTCTGTTTGTTATGTTTGTTGTTTGTCCTGTTGTGCTGGTCTCCTTATTATGTGCAGTTTTCTATTTATCTCAGCATAATAAACCATTGTAGCTCCAATGGTCAGGAAAGGTGCTTAAAATACCGGTGCACTGGGATTACAGCAATATAGTGTTTGACTGCCCCTGCTTTTGCTGACATAATTTTGGAGATGTATTATGTGCGTGTGAGAATTGCTAACCGCTCTACAAGTTGCGCATTAATATTTTTACAGATTTGCTAATATTCCACAGCCAGCAGGCACTGTAGTCCTGTCCTCCAAGCACGATGTTTTTCCCTGGGAAGGGAAACCTGATTTTTCCACCTTTCCTAAATGTACCCTGAAAGAATGAAGCCTTCCCTACAGAGAATGCCTGACTCTGGTAATCTGCTGCCATGAAATATTTGTCTTGCCTCAGCTGCTCACAGCCAGGTTGACTTCTGATTCTTCTGAATATCAGAAGGAAACACAATTCAAAACTTTATTGCTGCTGCTCCTGCCAGAAGACAGTACAGCATTCTCAAAGAACTCCTGTAACAAATCCATGGAGTACTTTGAATTCCTCTGGTTTATAATATAAGGAGCCATAAGGAAAAAAACTACCTCCTCATTCTGCCTCTTCCAAGGAGGACATTAAAGTGACAGATTTAAAGGACATTTACAACTCCATTGAGCCAGGAGGACTTGATTGCATTTTTCCATATAGGAAGGAGGTGTTGGGTATGTGTGTGTTCCGGGATGATATGTGGCTGCTGCTGGCCTTTCCAGATGGCCTGTGATGTCATTGCTAAAGATCCTGAAATCTGCTGCATGAGGAAAATCGTTTCATGGTCCTCTGACACATTTTAAAATGGTCTTTGCATAAATTTAAGGGACCAGGGAGGCAGGAGGTGACAGAAAGGAGCAAAGAGGAGGGTATTCACATCCCTGAATAGGCAAGGCAGGGGCAAAACTGCATGATTAGCACAGTTAGCATGTCTGTAAAACAATTTTGAAAATCTCCATCTACTAGCTGATTACTGTCAGACCAGCTCCACAGAAGGAGTCCCCTCTCTTTTGAGAATAGCAGTATTTCTTCATCAAGATGAGACTGGGGCCACTGCAGATGAAATGTGTGGGCTGGGACCATGTGGTTTACACCTGGAGGATGTCAGGAGTGCACCCAGTCCTGTTCCTCAAGGGTAGAAGAAGGAGCCTTAGCAGGTTTGTAGCTCTCTGCTCATCGTCCTGCCGAGGTAAGCTCTGGCTGGAAACAGCAGATAGGGCTGGTGAAAGGCACCTGTTCCTAGAAACAGCCTGAACAGCTCAGCTGGCAAAGCAAAACAGCTGGCAAAATGCTCTTGTGCTGCTGCATGAGCTGAATGGCCAGGCTTTCTTTGAGACCATCTCCTGGGAGAAGGGAAAGGAGGATGTCTGTCAGCTGGGACAGAATCTCATTTGTAGAGCAGCAGGAGAAACCTTGGCAGATGTTTCTGTACTGTGGATGAACAGAAACCTCCATCCTGTGGGGTTCTGACTCCAAACCCAACCCACAGAGCTGCACTCACTGCTCTGGGAGCAAGCAGTGACGCAGAAAGTACACTGTGATGCGATAAATACGCATCCTGGCCCCCAGCTCTGCTCACCCTTTGCATCCAGTCCAACAATCATGACTCTGAGAAGAACCTCTGCAGCCTCCTGTCAGCCTGGTGGCTGCACATTTACCTGTCAGAGCACAGAAATGCCAGTGGTCTTGGCCAAAGATCTGGATTATGCATTTTAACAGCAGGGTCTCACTTTTGTTCCTTAAAGCCATCTGAAAAATAAAATAATTTAGAGTGCAGATACAAGGGACTTTTGTTTTCCCGTGAAATGCACCTGCCCAGTTTTTGACGAGAACAACATACGCAGTACAGCTAATGAGCCCAGACAGCATGAAACTATATCCTGAACTGAGGTTTGAGTTTTGTGGAATCCTGGTACCATTTTCAATAGGATTTTTTTGTTATATATGTTTGGAAGAGGAACAGAGGCACTGAACAGTGCCAAAAAATTTTTGCTTGGAAATATTCTTATTTGAAAAATAATTCTTATTTTTACTGTTGATGATGCAAATGTCCTATATATCTTCAGTTACATGTAGATCTTACTCACAGCTGCACAGAAATTGATAGGATCATTGCACAAACTGAAACCTATTGTGTCCACCAGAAGAATGCATCACATGAAAAATTCATTTTTCTCATGAGAATCTAACAGGTGCAGGAAAGCATTAAAGAATATGCCACAGACACGCAGCTCTAGACAAGATATGTGAGTCTTTACTGAGAGTATGGGAGTTAAATCTATAAACTCCCAAAGTAATCAGCAAAGCTGTTGAACAAGCAAAATGTTCAAGAGTTTTCACTGAAGACAGGAGTGAAAAAAGTACCCAAAAGAGTGCAAAACACACTAATTTCTTCTACAATGCAACTTAAGGAATGCAAATAAATGGAAGCACATAAAATGGCCTTTAAGAAAACAGGTTCAACCCATGATATAAGCATCTGGGAATGAGACAGTGAGAAGCGAGCAGAAGAGGTTATTGCAGTGTTATGTATCAACGGCTGCAAAGGGGAAGTCTATCCAGGAGAAGAAAATGTCTTTGTGTTCGATCAAAAGAACTGAGTGCCAGTATTAGGAGAGATTATCCAGTATGTGAAGATGCTGAATCAAAAGGGCCACACTCTGTTCCTGTTACTGCAAAATTCTTCACTGTATATAGTTACCATGCTGTCTGCATGCATTGTTTAAATACTTGCTTTCAGAAAGTACCAGGCTTAAGGGTATTCCTCTGGCCTCCATGGCAGCCTCCAGCCTATCAGGGAGTTCACGAATCTTTTGGGGTTTTGGGGCAGTGAAAGTCAGGACTTCAACTTCAGGTGCAGGGGTGGGATCTGTCTTCCCCTAAGCTGGGACGTGAAGAATACAGGTTTCTTGTCTGGACTCCTTTTGTAGTCCAAGGAAGACAAAAGGTTCTTCTGTTTGTCTCATTCATCTCCTCCAAAATAGGTCATGATCTGCATCACAGAAGCGCCTATTTCTTGGCATAGGCTCTAAAGGGAGTTGCTGGTAACCAGCCCACATGGAGGGAACTGTGTTATCTGAGTTAGGTGAAATGAACCCATGCCAGATTTCTACTCTTAAGAGACTGAAACTGAGAAGAGCAGAGAGATACTTCCAAACTAAATCTTGTATGGATGCCTGTTACTCAAATAAAAAACAAAACTTAGGAATGGTGACCTCATTAGGCCTATTCATTGATAAGGTTGGTTAAATAAGTCAGGGAATAGATGCACAACTCTAAACAACTATTGGAGTATCACATATACATCTGTGTTCCCATGCCACCACATTTTTATCCTCCTGATACGTTTCTATGCATGCTTTAAATGATGGACTGGGTGCAGCATCCTCCAAGTGGGAAACAGAGTGCAGAGGGGCACAAACTGAGAGGGAAGTTCTTGGAGCTGCTTTCTGCTGTGGAGTTTTTCATGATTGTGACTCAGTTACTTCGCTATATCTCGCACTGCTCAGAAATCCTTACTGAGCACTTTCAGAGGGTAGCTGGGGCAGGCAGTCCTCTGAATTTAAAGGAGCCTCAAAGCATCAGCAGCAAAACAGTAGATTTAATGAAGAAAGGAAGCCATCTGACTGCAGGGCATCTTGCCAACACCTTCCATGACTCAGAAAATCCAACATACCTGCAACACCAAGTACATGACAATGCTTTTGCCTCACAAGAAAATTTGTTTTTTACATTGTGAACAAAAAAATTTTGCACCCCCATGCATTTGCTTTCCTCTTAAGACTACACAATATGATCCTGCTTGAGCAGAGATTCAATAATTGCTTGACAGAAAAAGGACATATTCATATCAAATCTTTAATGAATCACCTTTAAAATCTTACCAGACACCTCTGATAAAGTCTTTAATGTGGCCTCAGAATGTGAGATACTCTAGTTGTTCTGTTATAAAGACAAAAATATGTGCCTTTTAATCAAGGTAGAAGAATGAGCACTAGGCAACTAAACACCACACAGCATAAAGTACATATTAAATATATCAAAATTGCACTGATACCTAGATTTTAACGCTTTGTTTTGAACACATGCAAGTGAAGGACCAGAAGAACTGAGCTCTCATGCTTCACTGCACTGTCTCTGACACTGTGTCTTACACTTGACTACACTGTTTGAAGATAGTGTGATGTCTGCTGCTGTGGATGGCTGGAAATGAAGGACAAGGCAGCACTTTTGCATTAAATCCCTTTCTGTGCTAAGTTCAGATGCAGTTGGTGGTGAGGTGCTGGTAAGGAATGGCTCAAATGAGAGTCTGTTCCAAATTAGAAAAACTTTGCTCTTCAGGAGGTCCTATGGGAGCAGGGAGGAAGGATTGCAGATGGGCTCAGTGTGGCCATCCCTGTGTAGATAATGAATGAGAAACCTGCATGGCTGTATACGCAGAAAGAAAAACACTTAAGTCGGTGATGAAAGGCCAGATGAGAAAGGAAAGTGTTATAATTCAACAGAATATAAAAGACAGCACCGGGCCATCCTTTCTTCTAAGGAGGCAGGTTACTATACCACTTCCCTGAAATCACAGCAGGAATGATGGATTAGTTGGATGGGAAAATTGGTGCCTGAGGCACTTCTGACTTCAGTGTTTCAAGTTGTCCATAATCCTTCGTAGCCTTCACCCAGACATGAAACCCTGTAACGAGCATAAGGAATTACTAAGGCCAAGAAGTGCTCTCCCTAGTTATTTCCTGAAATCCAAGCCTGAAAGAAAGTACCAGTTTTCAGGTGCATGCCAGACCCTTTTTGTTCATTGCACCTTCAAAAGGGGGATGCCTGTGGCCTGGACCTGGCCCTAGCTAAGGAGGTGGTCTTTGTTTTAAACTGCAAGTGAGCCTGGTGAAATTCCTCTCTGAGTAAGGTTTGTTTCATCCAAGGTTATATGAAAAATGTTTCCTACTTGTTTTATAGTCTCCTTGGTTGACCAAACCTTGAAAGAAGCCTGAACTAACATCTTCTTCTAACGTATGCATGTAGAAGAAAGGAGGCAGAACTGGAAAGAAGAGGTGGAACTATCTACCAAGGCATGGAAGTCCAGGCTGCAACATATAATTGAATCCTGCACTGCTTTTGTTGCATGCAGGATGGAAAGAGTCAGCCAGTGGAGAGAGAAGCAAGGTGAAGGAAGGGTGCACTGCAGTGCACCAGCATCCATCTTGTTCTGCTCTACACAGCCTCAGCTTGTACTGGAAAACAGGAAAGCAGGACCCTCCCCTTTTCACAATTGCCAAGAAAAACTCAGAGGTAGGACTTGACCACGTCTGAGTGGGAGATACCCATAGAGGTCAGCAGCCAGCATTCCTGGAAAGGTAAACTACCTCCTTTAGTCCAACAAAATGATACCTTACATTAAATGTGTTTATTTGAACATCATGATTGTCAGTGATATCATTACTCACTTGAAAAGAAGATGGAGAGTTGCAGAACTGCACAGTTTACTGAGCCATTAATTGGTGGCCTTTGGGAGGTGCTGCATCTTAGGTTTCTACCCCTAGTCAAAAATGAGCCAAGGTCAAGAGCCCTTGGGGATAGTCAGTGAAAGCTGAGCTGATGGGATCCCAGAGAGCACACGTCATACTCTAAATCTCTACAAAATCTGCTGTGAGCTGCTCTTGTTTAGGTGCATGCTTAGGATTTGTTTCAATAGCTGGAGTTTGGAGTGGTACCACATCGTTTTCTTATCTGGTTCCTGGACACCAACAGGAACAGTCTAAGTTTCATGGCAGCAAATGAGCTGTAATCTGGCTACAAGTTACCAGTGCTGTACCTGGCTGAGTGTGGCACCCATGTGTCTCAGGTCAAGGAAGATATTATCAATGAGCCGTGGAAGGATATGCTTTCTGGGGCATGTAATTGAAGATCACATGGCAAGAATTTGTGCAAACTATTGCAATCGCTTCTGGAATATATCCCTGAATTTGGCTCTTTACATGCTTTACAAAGGAAAAAGTTCAAGGTTTTAAGTAATAAAACATTTCTCAATGAATAAATAGTTGTAAGAAAAAGGATCAGGAGGAACTACTAAAGCAGGAGACAGAGGAAAACATCTTTTCTTTGCAACTTTTAGCATCCTCACACTTAAATATAATGGATAAGTTTCCCCTTCTTAGCGCTTCTTACAGGACCTTTCTTTCTCTTCCTTTTCATCTTGGATACCAGTGCATTTTCAGCAGCAGTAAAGTGGGCTGGCAGCAATTCTCAGTTCATTTTTTTATTATAAAAATTAAATTGGGTATGATGAGCTTTTGTAAAAGAAAGCGAGAACTGAAAATATCCAGAAAGTCACAAAGTACCGCCAAAAAGACATTTGGGAAGGGGTGAGGCTGTTTAAACTTACATTCTTCCCACTCTGAGCCAGCTGTGTTTCTCTTCTTTGCTCACACCCATCTTGTAAGCAGATGGAATATTTTGAAGTGTTAATATAATGGAAAATAAGCCAAACTAGATTCTTAAAACAGCTCCTAATTTAGTGTAGTTTAGCTTAAAGCAGCCTGGCTATTCTCAGTAACTGCTGAGTAACATAGCCAGACTAGGTGAGGAAAAACCTAATTTAGCTTTTTTCGCTTTCAGGGGATTTTGGTGGTGAAGACTGCAGGTAGAGTTGGAAAAACTGGGTAGTGAGTCTCTCCACCTGTGGCTTGCTTTTTAGATTTAAATACTTGCCAATGGAAGTTGCACAGAAGATGCACTGGGGGGAAAAAACCCCAGGACAGAAGGAGGTTACAGTTTCACTCAGATTTACTTCGTGCAGAAGTCTACCAGTGAGCTCTTTAGGCTCTTTCTTCCACTCCTCACATGGATAAAGACAGAGACAATGAAGATTTGCCAAGATGAATAATTCTCCCTTTGTCTAAAAACCAGTAAAGCACCATGTGGTGATGGTGATGTTCTCACTGTATAGGGTGAGTTAGAGGGAGTTTGTGCCTGGATTGGTATACTTCCATGACAGATATTTGAGCTGGTGATAAGCAGAAACCTGTCAGTGACGCTGAAATGACTTATTATACCTTATCAGCAGTGTCTCATGACTATTCCTTGATCCAGGAAGGAAAATTATCTCCTCTGCTGGTCCAAGTGTATTTGCTGCTAATGACTTTGGAGGTTGCACCCAGGGCATTCAGACTGGCAGCTGAGCCAGACAAAAGCAGAGCAAGTTCTGTGCAACAGCCTCCATTTTTGCTTTAATTAGGCACAGTGTCCTGATTCCCTGCACATTCTGCTGTAAATCAGAAGTAATCCCATTTAAAAAAAAAAATCCCATGAAAAGAAGATTTGTTAAGAGGTTTTTTAAGAGGTTTTCTTTGTATTTGTTGTGAATGCCATCAAAAAATGCATGTGAAAGTCAAAATCTCTCAGTCCTGCACAGCAGCCAGAGGGGTACTGGGCACTCAAGACACCACTTGCAAAGTAAAGCAGTGTCTCTATTTGTGCACTAATTGCAGTAAATTTAAAGAAAACACTGCAAAATGTGAATATCAGTGGCCTCAAAGAGAATGAAACTTTGGATACACTTGTCTGGATGTACTGCTTTCCTATTCTGATTTAAGCAATGGCTTCTGAAAGTGGAAATAGGTCCATGAGATCTCCATTAGTGTGTATTTCTTGTGACAAGGAGGACTTTTTAGTGCACTGTGATGCCTTTAGGCCTTTATAATTCTACATGTACCCTTCAAAAGGTTAATGGATTTGGATTTGGCAGATTTCCAGAGGATCACATGTTCAGTTACCTGCATTAGCTGATTGTTTTGAGGAGGGCTTCCCAGGAGCATTTAAATTGTTTAAAGGTTTTGTCTGGATGCAGGAGGTTGGTTTAAAAATGATACATCCAGTTGTAACATGTTAAGGCCCCTGTGCAGTACTTGAGCCATGTAATATCTTAGGTGGACAGCCCAAAGATCCAGCCAAGACAGATACTATGAGCACACGGTCAACGATGATAGCAGGAACAGCAGTGAGAAATGGTCTGTGCTTTCCTTCATATTATAGAGTTCATCCCTGGCTTTGCTTCCATATTTAAGATCATATAGCATCCCCCCGGAGAGAGGAAATAGTTTGACTGGACATGAACTTTCCTGGAGGCCTTTGTTTTATGTAAATCCAGATTGACAACCCTATGTGTAATGCATGTTTGTCATGCATGCTACGTACATGTGCATGATACTCCATACCTATACATGGAGTATGATGGCTGATTCTGGTACTCACAAGTGTTGCATTTCCCAGCCAGGCCAAGTTTTGAAGTTTGGGTCAAAATGCAAGTCCAAACAAATGCAATCAGAGAAGAAATACAGTGTCATCTAGCCTCTGTTGAAGATGACACCAAGTTGGGTGGGAAAGTTCATCTGCTTGAGGGCAGGAAGGCTCTGCAGAGGGATCTGGACAGGCTCAATTGTGTGAGGTTTAACAAGGCCAAGTGCCGGGTCCTGCACTTGAGTCACAACCCCATGCAACACTACAGGCTTGGGCAGGAGTGGCAGGAGAGCTGCCTGGAGGAAAAGGACCTGCGTGTGTTGGTTGACAGCAGTGTGCTCAGGTGGCAAAGAAGGCCAACAGCATCCTGGCTTATATCAGGCATAGTGTGGCCAGCAGGAGTAGGGAAGTGATAGTGCCCCTGTACTTGGCACTGGTGAGGCCGCACCTTGAATGCTGTGTTCAGTTTTGGGCCTCTCACTACAAGAAAGGCATTGAGTTGCTGGAGCGTGTCCAAAGCAGGGCAGCGAAGATGATGAAAGGTTTAGAAAACAAGTCTTAAGAGGAGCAGCTGTGGGAGCTGGGGTTGTTTAGCTTGGAGAGGAGGAGGCTGAGGGGAGACCTTATTGTGCTCTACAACTACCTGAAAGGAGGTTGTAGCGAGGTGGGTGTTGGGCTCTTCTCCCAAGTAACAAGCAATAGGACGAGAGGAAATGGCCTCAAGCTGCATCAGGGGAGGTTTAGATTGGATATTAGGAAAAATGTCTTTACTGCAGGACTGGTCAGGCCTTGGAACAGGCTGCCCAGGGAGGTGGTGGAGTCATCATCCCTGGAGGTATTTAAAAGATGTGTAGATGTGGATGTAGAAGTCCACTTAGGGACATGGTTTAGTGGTGGACTTGGCAGTGTTAGCTTAATGGTTGGACTCAATGATCTTAAAGGCCTCTTCCAGCCTAAATGATTCTACGATTCTATTCCAAAGTTATTTTTCAGTGCTGGTGCTAAAATGACTCTGTGTGGATTTATATATTGGGAGGTTTGGCACCTCAGAGAGGCTAATTGTGAGACTGGATTTCCCAAAATAAGAGAAAAGGCTTATTTTAAGTCAGGTTGTGGCAGACAATTCTGCTCTTACAAGTCCTGCAAACTGCTGCTGTTAGAGTTTTTACACCAGTCTGAGATAGGTCATTAGGCAGATTGGATCTAACTGATAGATCCAGAGGCCTTTCATGCTCTAAAGCAGTGAGTAAAGCGGTGCCTGCAGGATTAAAATCAGAGTTCATAAAAGGAAAGGAGTGGAGGTAGATGGGAGGTGGAGAAAGAAGGGAGTCCAGAGGTGAGAAAATGAATAAGAGAAAGAAGGAAAACCAAAAGAAATCAAGGAAGACCTTAAAGGGATGTGATGAAGGAAATAAGAGAGTAATAGGCAGGCAAAGGAGAAGTGTGAAGATGGTGGGAAAGATATAGGAAGTGACATAAGCCAGGTTAGGTAAAAGAAACAATAAAAAGTAGAGGGTAGAGAGAGGAAGAGATTGATAAATGGGACAGAGGTAGTAGCTGCAGTAAGGTAACAGACATAACAGTATGTTCTACATGAGCCTGCATAGCCAAACTGAAGTGCTGTACAGATTGCAGATGCACAGCTTACCCCAAGTGAAGCACATGCTTGAAAGTTCAAACTTGAGCACACCCACACCCAGTCACATGCATGCCTCTGCACACGCGTTGTCCAGCAAAATGAAACTCGAGGTTCTCAATTCAGTCTAAGTTTTATAAGCCATAATGAAAAAAAATGGACAGATATTCTTTGCATTGACTCTGTCTAGGCTACAGAGGAGAAGTTGCTCAATCTTTGATGTGGTCTTTTGTTTCTCCTCTCCAAAAGTGTATTCACATATGTATTCGAATAAGTGTTAGTATGGGCAGTCACAGCCCCAATAAAATTGTGCTTTATGTCATGAAAGACTTTGCCACTTGATGTGGAAGTGTGTGACACAGCAGATGCTACAGCTGAGCAGGGGATGGGAAGCTGTAACCCCTTCAGGCCTCCTCTACGGTGTACTCTCTTCTATTCTTACAAACCTAAACAAAGCAGGTCATTTGAAAACTGTCTTATAGGTTTTCTCCTCTTGTGGGAACTTCACCTTTCCCGAGCATGTTCCTTGCAGAGTTCAGGTGATAGTGGCACCTGGGTTACATGATTAGAAGCTTATCTCCACAAACACAAAGGTGCACAGAGGAATGGACTGCAGGGAAACTCCAACAGCTGGATCAGAGAAAGGAGCACCCCAGTCTGGTTCCTGCCAGGGCTGTCACAGGAGAACGATCAGTCTCATTGTCCAGTGCTGAAACCCATCAAGATGAGTTGTCGTGAAAGACTGTCTGGAACACCGTTTAGATTCAGGAGGTTATGGCCTACAGTAGCATGGCATTCATTATGGGATGCTGGGAAGAGCATTTTGGGATTATCGGGGGAAGGACTAGAGGCGGGGAAAGGAAGGGATCAAAGTGGTTTGGGGAGGAATAAGTGTGGGAAAATAGGAGGAAAAGTAAGGGAAAGGGGACCTTTGCATGTAAATAAACTTCTGGTCAGTACACTTGTCCAGTCACGCCACATGCCTGATGAGTGCAGTGTGCCCTGTCTTCCTACTAAACTCTATTTCCGTCTGTTTTTATGGGTGAGGGGACTGTCAAGCCTGCATGCGAGTGTGTATGCATAGACATCTAAGCGCCAGCAGCAGGACTAGGGGACATGGGTCCCAGCAGCCTGTACATCTGTGGTGCCAGCATCTGGACAGACCACAGCATGTGCATACTGTGTGGGTACTGTGAACAGGGAGCTGGACTAGTGGTCAGGTCGGACAAGTGACTCCAGAGTATGTTAGAACAGGCGTAAGTCTGGGCCAGATACTGGAGAGACCAGAAGGCTGGGAGCTGGCTACTGGAAGGACCAGGAGGTCCAAGCTAGCTACTGGAAAGACAATGGGGTCTAGAAGTTGGCTACGGGTGAGGTCATGAGTCCAGCCCACCTACCAGAGACATTTGTTCATATGTGTGTGTATCTGTACATGAGACACCTGGGACACCAGGGGACACAGGAGATAGCTGCTGGGTTGACTGAGCATCTAAGTCCAGTTACTGGAGCTATGTATAGGGGAGGGGGGTGGCAGGACAGTATTTGTGTGAGTGAGGTGATCTGATAGCAACTGCAGGAGAATATGGACCTTTTGGGTTCATAGGCACAGGTACCAGCAACTGGGAAAACCTGGGGTCCAGATGCTAGCAATGATATTGTGACTAAGAGTATTTCTCTAAAACCAGCAATTGGAGAGATCCGTACTGTCCATTTTTTCCCCCCACTGACTGGCTTTTGGGATCAGCCAGAAAGGAGAACAGGATGAGGCTGTTCATGCCACTTTTTGTTTGCCATGTTGTTGTGTTTTCCATCTGTGCTGTTCTGCGTATAGGTGTGCATGTACTGTGTGCAAGTGTGCCTGCTGGAAACACATGCTCAGCCTCACTACTGGCAGGACCTGGGACCATGGGGGTGCAGCAACCTTTTATCTATCAGATTATCAGTTTTGGCAGCTCCTAGCAGTGAAGGGCACATAACCAGCTGCAGGGATTTTCCTCAGAGGCTATGTGTGTAGGACAGAGAGGTAAGAAATGCACCATGTGTAGATTGCACATCTTGAAGAATGGCACTAGTATATGAGTCCATGCTTTGTTTCAGGATACGTCAGAAAAACTTTAAACAGAAAATTAAAATATTTTGAATGCATTGTACAGCCAGGATGCATGCAATCAGCACAGACTTTTCTAAAAAGGTATATTATGTGAGAGAGAAAAATAATTGGGGTGTGTTTTAATTCAATGTGAGAAGTACCTGTTTTGAACAGACATCTTTCTCAACAGGCCAATTTGGAGAGATGAAACTTTTTTTCTGAGTGATTGTTTGATTTTGAGTTTTTAAGTTGCTTTGTAATAGGAACAGGGACTCTAGAAAGTCTCCCTCTCTATCTCTGCAGACACGTTTGCTTGGGACAGTGAAAAAGACTGCTCTGCTCTTCTGGACTAGAAGTACAAGTGAAATGCTGGTACATGGACTACCTCTACACTCAAAAATTGCATCAGCTTAACTAAGTTGGGAAGCAACTGAAAAGGTTGAAAAGTAACTTTTATTTCTTTAATTTGCCTTGATTCCTCACTAATTACACTAACATTATGCAAGGGCTCCACACATTTAGCTATATGTTTCTAAACTGATGTGTTGAATCTGTGTGACCTCTGTGTGCAGAGAAGGCTATAAAGAGAGAAGATGGAAGAAGAAAGCAGCTAGGTTGCAGGGTCTGTTAAAAGTGAAAAAGAAGATGCATGAGGCTTTTTTAATTTCCAGCTTTACGCACTGTGCAGACAGGAAACAGTGCATTTTATTTATATGATTATATTAATTTTGGTTCAGAAGTTAATAGCATAATTCCCTTTGTGGGACCTGTCATGCATTGAAACTAAATCATCCCCCGTGGTGTAATAGGAAAGGGGGACTGTGGACTCAGGAGAGCCATTTCCCTGTCATTAGCAAATTTCATCCTTATGTCTGGATACCAAGTACATTGTCCACAGCACAACCGAGTCTTTTTCCTAGCTGCAGAGAATATTGTTGCCTTTGAAAAGCACCATAATTCAGCAATTGCAAATTCTGTTTTTACTCCTTGGAGAGGATTGCCTGTGAATATTTCTATGGATATACCCTCCCTCCTTGCAAAACATTGCACTGTAAAGGTACCTGAAAAGGTGCCACATGGGACCTGTATACTGCCAGAACAAACCCTCAAGCTCACCTCACTAAAAACCATCGCATTCATGTGCCAACCCCTGAGTCCTACCTGGATTTGGTGGCTTTTACCTTAACAAGTGTGGACACAACTCGTTTTCCTCCAGAGTGCTCTGCCCCATGCACTTCCCATGGTCAGCCTGGACATCGTGGTGTGGGGAGAGGGGGAAATGGGGGATGCAGGTTCACTTCCACTTATGCCTGAGGCTAAATGGAAATGAGTATGGAGCAGCCTCCTCCTAAACCCATCAGGGCAAGAGTCCCACCAGCTGCCAGCATGCCAGCAGGACTGGCAGGCATCAGGGTACAGGCGCTGCCCCTGCTGGGTAGTCTCAGCCTCAGAGAGTGATGAGAGGTGAGCAGAAAAGGTTTCATGGACGTTCGTGGTACATAACAAATTCCCACCTGGGTGGAGGTGGGAAAACACAGGAGCAGCAGTGTCCTGGTCAATAAGGAACATGGGGCTTGAAATTGTGATATGGGAAACACCATCTCACAGGCAATATCTGGTAATCCTAGCACCAGTGAATGACAAAATATAGTAAGGAAACTCTTTCAGTCTCATTAAACCCTCACAAAGAAGAGTGAGAGCGTGTGTGTGTGTGTGTGCGCGCACACGCTTGCACATGTGCACACTTGGGCATGCACTGTACACATGCCCAAACTGGGAGGTAAATAATTCTGGAAAAAGTAGGATATTAGTTTCCAAAACCATGAACTGAGGGGCTCACTGCTGCCTGCTACATTGCTGGGAGCAGGGATCTGGAAGCCAGGTGACCTGGGCTTTATTTCTGCCTCTGCCACTATCTGGTTGCACTGTGTCTCGGACGCCCATCTGTGACCTGAAGGTATTGACCTGAAGGGCTGTCAGGTCCTAGAGTGAAAGGCACCAAATGAGAAACATTAACTGCTGATAAGGGATATTGATGGCATGCTTTTTTTTATCATGGTGACTTTCTGAATTCTGCATGGGAGAAGCGACCAAAGTTTGTTTCTCTGTAAACTCTTCCTCCTGTTTCTCTTTCCAGATGGTAAACCCTCCCTCCTATTTTTCTTTCCAGATGGCTAGGCTGGTGTCGCCAATTAAAAACAAAGAGAACATTAGGGAAATAAAAGAAAGGAAAAGAAAGATATACAGAGCAGCAATTAGAGAAGAGACAGCTAAAATAGGTTCATGATGGCAGGAATTCCTTCATGTTTGAGGAATGAGTCTCCGGTGACACTTTTCTACTGTAAAGGCAATTTGTTATTAATAAATGGCCCCCCAAATTCTTTCCTCCCGAAGATAATGTGATGAAACAAGTAGATCTGAAGTAGTCCAGGAACACCTGAGCAATTGCAGATGGGTCTGCTGCGAGCAGAGGAAGAAAGAGAAGGTCACCCTATTTGTGAAACTTGTGTGTTGCCGGTTCACACAGAGTTAAATGCTTGAACTGCTATTCGTGCCTTTGGAAATCTCCCACAAAGTCTCCCAGGAGACATGTTTGTGAGAAATTTGCATCAGCTTAGAGTAAACTGGTTTAAAACAACAATGAATTGAAACTATTATAAACCCTTGTGTGACTATTCTGCAGCTCACCAAAAGGCATGGCCATAAGGAATTTAATCCAAAGGTCTCTCCATATATGAAGGCATATGATTTGTCACTGATTCAGCTAAACATGTGGACATTCTTAACATGCTTTAGAAATGATTTACACTGATTTACCACCGTAAGCTAATTTGATTATAAAAATGTTAAAATTGCAGAGTCCAGGACCAAAAGTTAGGAAATATCCCAATTAAGATGACCAGTATAGTATGCCTATACTGCAGTCTTTTATTATGAGATCACATAATCTTCTTTCCAAAGATGTCCCCCTCTCAGAGTATGGTGTTCAGTTACTGACAAATTTTTCAGTGTTTTAGTTTAATCCTCATCGTTTGGTGTGTGGTCCCCAGCCCTGTCTTACCAATGACTTTTCAGCCATGTGTACAAAAGCAGAGCTATTAGTCCATGGAGAGGATTTTTATGCAACATGCTCCATAAACATGTGAGTACCAAGCTGCGGAGCCCAATGTAAAATAAATGTGACTCCTTTCATGGCACACCCCCATCTTCAAAGCACAACTCCCATTGACTCAGCACTCAGCTCTGCAGATTGGCGCATAGAGGAGGGAGGAATGTACAATTATTGACCATCCCCCAAAAAACCCAGTTAGAGTGGTTTGACAGGCATTGCTCAGGAGCTCTGACGAAAAAGCAAGCCTGGACCTCAGTTCTCTCAGGACAGCTTTTGTTGTCTAAGCCATAGCATGATCCTCTTTCTCTCTCTCATCCTCTTTCTTTTTTCCCCCAGTGTCATACTTATTTTGCAGGTTCTGTCTTCTTCAGCAGTTGTGCAAGGTCTAGTAGACAACAGCTTTTTTCATTTTGCAACCGCCTTTCATCACCAAAGTACCATCCATCTGCATATTGCATGAGATGGGGATCCTGGAAAAAAATGGTTGTGTTTATAATTAAACATTATAGTGTACATGAGCAAGAGGATTGAACTTAAATTTCATGGCTATCTTTATTTTGCTCCCTCCTAACTTTTTAGTATTCGATTTTACAACCCTAACAATCTTTTAATGCAGTTTTTGTGTAAATTTCCTCAGTTTTTAAAACACCATCCTGAAAACAAGGGAGTTCCTTTGTAAGAAGCAATAACTACTCCCACGTGGACCATCAGGATGGCTGATTCCTTCACTCAAAGGCAGGTCCCAAAAATGTAAAATAGTCACAGGGGTCCAACAAAGTAGCTTCATTCTGGTTTTTTGTCTTTCATGTGACATATTAATAATTTTGATTCAAACTGAAACAACTCTCTATGAGAGTTGTTGGCTGCGGCCAAGAAGGCCAACAGGATGTTGGGTTGCATCAAAAAGGGCATCGCCAGCAGAGAGAAAGAAGTCATTATCCCACTCTACTCAGTGCTTGTCAGGCCACACCTGGAGTACTGGGTACAGTTCTGGTCCCCACTATACAAAAAGGCTGTGGACAGGCTGGAAGGGGTCCAAAGAAGGGCCACCAAGATGATCAGAGGACTGGGCAGCCTGCCATGTGAGGACAGTCTGGGAGAGCTGTGTTTGTTCAGCCTTGAGAAAAGGAGGCTCAGAGAAGATCTCATGACAATGTACCAGTACTTAAGGGGTAGCTACAAAGAAGATGGAGAGTCCCTTTTTACACAGAGTCACATGGAGAGGACAAGGGGGAATGGACACAAATTGCTCTTGGGGAGATGCCGATTGGACACCAGAGGGAAATTTTTCACATTGAGGACAGTCAACCATTGGAATAGTCTCCCCAGGGAAGTGGTTGACCCGGCCACATTGGACACCTTCAAGAGTCATCTGGACATGGGTGCTGGGCCATCTTGTTTAGACTCTGCTCTTCCTAGAAAGGTTGGACTAGATGATCCCTGAGGTCCCTTCCAACCTGTGATTCTGTGATTCTGTGAAAGATGTAAATCCACATGAAAAATCAAATTCCTCCTTTTCAAAGTATTTGACTGAAACATTTAGATTTCTCAGGATTTTCACATCACTGGAAATAGTTTGGCAGTATCGATGCACACTGGAGTTGGTAGTGGTGGCTTCTCCTAAGGAAGGCCCACATCTCCAGAGTCCTCCCTGCCTCCCACCCCTTGAGGGAGCAGCACAGCTGTCTGTAGTAGGAAGGGGTCATTTCTGTATGTGGGCTAGAGGATGAGGAGGCAAATGCTTTGCCTAGGAGGTCTGCAGCAATTTGCTAACAGAAGTGACCCAGAAATCTGGACTGGACTTCACTTGAGAAAGTTGGCAGTGTCCCCTTTCTCGGAGTGCTCAGTGTCCCCCTGCCCTGAGGTACTACTGTCACCATCTCCTGCCCCGGGCTGTGTTGCCCATCTCCAGGATGGTGGTGCAGAGGTGCACATCCAGCTCTGTGCAGAAACAGGCCGGAGGCAGGACCCAGGACTCTGCGTGCAACATGCAATATTCTGTGTCTCCACAGAGAAGACTGCTTTCCTGGCATGGAAGTGCTGGATCAAATGATTGCAGACTCTTATTTTCTTTTCCTCTCCCAGCTTGTCCGTGACCCTCAAGCCTGCCCTTGTCCTGTTCCCATCTCCCCCTACACTTCAGCTCATCTCCACGTCCTCATCTCAGTTTCCAGACAGTCACCAGCTGCTTCCTTCAGTCCCAGCCTCTCCTTCTATTTCTGGTCTCCTCTTTCAGCCTCTCCCCACAATGCTCCTCCAAGGCCTGTATCTACCCCTCCGCCTGAGCTCCCGCCACTGCTGATACTAAACTTTGAGGCACCAACTTCTTGATGAAAGCCCTGCCATAAATTTATACTAAGGATGAAACTGTATTTTTCTGCCTAATCAATTTCCTGGAACATAGCTGAAGTGTTTTTTTTTTCTTTGCTGATATTTCAAAAAAGAACTAATGAACCTGAACAGCCTCTGCAGTGGGGCAGAAATCTTATTCCAACTCCAGCAGTGGCTCAGGTTTGGCAGAGTTCATTAAAACAGAGAGAAGAAACATGTAATAGGAAGAGCAGAGCAACATTTAATGTAGGTGTCCTTTCCAGCTCTGGCAATGATATTCCCATGTGGCCTTTATTTCCCAAGGTGAGGGAAATGGAAAGAGAGACAATATAGTAGATTATAATCTCAGTTTATGCTGGCCTATCCTAAGGGACAAAGGGCCGTATCTAGAGACATATGGTCACGTCCAGCAGTAATCACTATTGAATAAAGATGAGCATAAATGTGCTTCTTCCATCTCAGTGTGAAAAGTTATGGGTTGCTGCCTGTGAAGCCTGCTCAGAAAACACACGGTATTGTTGTTACAGTCCAGTTCCACAAAAACATTTCCTTCTATATTTTGTGTGTACTCCTGAATCTTTCTGTGGATCTTCAAAACCCCTTAACAGCACTGGAAGTAAGTTGCCCTTTCCAACAAAAGAGGAAACAAAGACTTTGATTACATTTATCCTGTCTAGATTGCCACCTACTATGTTAGGAAAAGAAAAGCCTCCAGTTACCCATTTTGCACTGTGCTCATGTATCTCTATGTATGTGCCTATGTGTGCGTACATGCATATGCACACGAATGTGATTGTGCATGCAAGAGTGTGTGTGATAACATCATCCAGATGCCACACCATACTGTTGGATTATGTCAGTCTCACCCAATGAAGCACACTGAGCAAATGCTAATAGTTAAGAGCTAATAAACACTACACTAGAAGGTCAGTGCTGAATCGTTTGGATTGTGCACATGGTTCTCAGATACTTTCCCCCAGTATTTCCCTGTAGCTGTAGATAGGCTGTGTAGCTGCAGGTCTCCCTATAGAAGGGATTTTTAAAGCCCTGCACTTTACTGAGTCAGCTCAATATGTTCAGAAAGAAACAGCCCCGATACAGTTCGACAGTATTATTGACTGAAAACAGACTTCACAGCTTTCTAAAGGATGCTCTCAATGAGAGTTCCCATGTCTTTAATATGGTTGGCTCAAAGCAAAGAAGAGAGGTCATATTTACAGAGGTCAGAAATAGTAGAGCTTACAATTCTTTGTCTCCTTCGTTTTATTTCTCTCTACCTTTTTACCAGTCCCTGTACATGATGTATAATCACAGTAGACTCCAGGCTATGCTCTTGTCTTGACAGTGCAATCTTTATGTAAATCAAGTGAACATGGCTTGGTTACTTGCATGTTAAATTGCTCTCTGCTTTGCTGTCTGCTATCCTTCTGGCCACCTGTAGCAGTTAATAAACTGGAGCCTTTGTTGACCAAATCATTGCCCACTTCCTCCCTTCAGCTGACCCTTCTGTGAACTGCAAGAAGTTCCTGTTGAGACAGTAGATGTAGTTAGAAGTTGGCCACGTGGTGCTGGAGACAACTGTGGGAATAATGAAGACATTGAGAGAGTTCAAAAGAAATGTGTTGGATCAGTAAAATAATTTTGCGTCAATCTCCAACTATTCATTTAACCCTAGACTTAAACTCCTTCTGCTTTAGGATTGTTTAACCTTTTAGCCTTTCTAAAATTTGGGCGATTGTCAAAAGAAATAGAACACTTTACTGCTAGGACAGCAGCAGATGCTAGTGAAGTTCTAGGACCAACATTGGACCAAGATTGAGGTACCTTCAAATGTGGTCTGTTTTGAGAAATGAGCTGTAACTACTTGTAAATTCAAGGCAACTTCCTGACCACAGAGGCAGTTTGGGACCTGTGTTTGGAACAAGCTCGTCTGTTTTCTCAATGCTCCTCTAGAAGAGGTGCTCTCCCTCCTGCACACCATGTGCTGCCCTGACGTGGGGATTGAGCTAGGAGCGGGCATGTTGTAGGGGAGTTTGGAGATGACTGGTCAGGACCAAGGTAGATGGGAGCACATACCAGAAAGACTCAAGCTGAAGTTGAGAGAATAAGAGATTCTTACAGGAGGAGAAGTCTGTCAGGAAGATTGCCAAGAGTTCAGACCAGGATATGGGAACTAGAAAGGAATGAGAAGATTGAACAGCTGATGATGGATACTTCTCTGAAGTTTCACAGTATAGTTTTAGTAGGAAGGGGCTACCTTGGCCTGTGATCCAAACATTAAGTCTCTTTCCATCCCTTCCCAAGAGTGTCCCCATTTCCAAGCAATTTCTCTCACAAGACAGCTTTCAGCCTTTATATATGAAGCTAAGATGGCCAGCAGGAGTCTGGCAATAGAAGTCATCTAACTAGTCCTGGAGGTGGGAGAACACAGCTCAGCATTAATGCAGGCATGTCAGACATGTCAGCAGCCATAAATAATCTGTGAGTGTGTGAGGATGCTGTTTTATCCTACAGAAGCGCCTTACCCCCTTAACACCAGTAAAGGTGCTATGAGCAGAAAATGCAATGTGTGTTCCTTATGGGTAGATGCCCTCACTTAATCTGAACCCTGTAGAGCAAGATGTTTACCGCTTGTAGGGGGTCTGTCCACACCTTGAGGAGTTATTTCACCCACTAGCAATGTGGTCAAGCTCAAGGCCTCAGTTCTCAGGCTAGTAATTTCATAGATTGTAAAGCCAGGAAGGACTTTAATGATCATATGGTCTGGCCTGGCCTCCCACATAGCACATGCCAAATAATGTCACCAAGTAAATCCTGCCTTAACTTCAAGAACTTGTAGCTGAACCAAAGCGCATCTTATAAAAAAAAAGTTGCTTAACCTCAATTTTAAGACCCAAGTGATGGAAAATTTACCGCATCCTATGGTAGTTTTCTTCCAAAAGTAAGTTACCTTCAGGGCTTTAAGCAGACATGGCATTTCTTATTTGAATTTTTTAATCTTGATCTTATTTTGCCTTTGTTTGCTAGATTCAACAACCTTCTCATATTAGAAATATTGTCAACTCACCTCTGAATCAGTTTTGTACCTTAAACCAGATTTTATAAACATGGTCTGACCTTAAAAGCACTGGCATCTGAACCTGCCTTTTAGGGACCCTTTGCCCTGGCTGTATTCCTCCTATCCCAACATGCTCCCATCCCACTCCTGCAGCATAACCATGCCACTGTGGAGGGCCAAATTGCGTAGTGCCAGCACCACCAGTTGGACTTTCTGTGCTAGAAAGTGGTAGGAGGAAGGGTTATTTAGTTCTCCAGGTTTTCTTTGTGATTCCAGTGGCCCCATTCTTTGTCTCGTCTGTGATGGGCCAGATGCAGCCTGTGCGCCACTGACTGAACCATGCTGTCAGCGAAGCAGTGTCCGGATGACTCAGTATTTGGCAGAAGTATCTTGAAAGTAACCCGGAGAACAGACAGGCAGAACTGCTGCTGTGAATGTTGACATCTGGTTTTCAGCCCCAAAAGGGGGAGGGGAAAAAAAAACCACAGAGGTTGAGATGCTGAAATTTTCAGCGGGACAAAAAGTTATGAAATTTTTCCTTTTTCAGTGAAACAAAATGTTTCATTTACTTTTGGATTAACACTGACCTGCACTTGAGGTAAGCCATGGAGCTGCACCTCCTCACTGCTGGGCTTGGCAGCCTGTGGCCCAGACTGGGAGACTTGCACCTGCAGAGTGTCCTCAGAGCAGGATGCCAGCGCTGCAGCCTAGACCCGAGGATGCAGGGGCACTTGTAGATCAGGCACAAGATTTTGGGGACCACAGCTCCAGCTCTTTAGGCTGCTTTGTATACCCTCCCTATTGCTAATGTTTGACCTGTCTGGTCAAAGTAGAGCTGAAAAGCCCATCCACAGATGACCTTATGTAATGCATCATGGTCCTCCTGTAGATAGGACCTCCTCCTCTTGATAGTGGGGTACCATGGAGATACAGTTAACAGGGATAATCTAGCTTGTGGTAAAGACTGGTGGCCTAGGTCCCCAAGCTCTGATTGTCTGTGGATTGCAGTGCTGCAGAGCTTAACCACCAGTTGCCTTAAAGGAAATAGGGCATCCTGGTTTTATCAAACAAAACTCAAGCCATATCCTCCAACATGGAGTTTTCTGGTAAAAAATGTCTGTTCTGCAGGGATGTTTCCCTGTTCTTCCATAAGATAGAATCCTCTCAGCAGAAAGGTCCCAGCCATCCATGCATGCACCATAGGCAGCAGGGAGCAAGGAGGATCTGTTGGGAATGGCTGGACACCCAGTAATTTACTTTCTGAGCTGACAATACACTTCTGCCAGAGTGAACAGCTGAGGAATCTTGTGCTATTCAAGGTGTACTGTTGGGTGAGACTTTTGGTTGCTAGAAGTAAATTTGAGGTTTAGTTATTAGAAGTTCCTCCATAGTTTTTGAAGGGCAGAGATGGTCATTATTTTGTCCTGGACAAATGCCAATACAGGCCACTCAATTTGGTTGCCCTGCATTCTATGCCATTTCAAATAGCTGCTCTTTGCTACATAAGCAGTTGCTGAGTACTATCACACAGACAATTCACCACTTTTCTTCAATTTAATCTTCACCACAGGGAACTGACTTACCATCTTAAAGATTATCACACATTTCTGTATGATTCACAAACGACAGTATGCTCCCCTTCCCCCTGTGGTACGTATTTCCAGCCAACTGCAACCAGGAGCCTGAAATAGGGAAAATAAAAAGGAAAAGGCAAGTCTGTTAATCCACCACGACACATACACCTTGATTTTATTTTATTGGAGGGATTTTATAAGGGCTATTATCTCCTGGTTTACATAATCCTACACTTCCCTTAGGGCAATCAAAATTGAGATTCATATGACTTAGAGTTTACAATCCAATACAGCTGGCAAAACTGGGATTCAGATTCATGACCGCAAATGCAATCCTACTGCACACACACAGTAAGAAGGACAAGAAAAGCAGGGGGGAGTGGAGGGCGAGAGAGAGAGACAGAGAATAAGAAAAGCCCTGGTGAAGTGATCTATCATATTGTCTGAGCAGGAGTGTTTGAGAACTAGTATCATTAAATGAGTCGAAACTTCAGCTAATTCGATTCAAAGGTTGCATGACCTCTACTAAGTGAGGGACTCCCTTTCCCTGCTGTCTTTGTCTGTTCTTAATAATTTAGCCAGCAACAAGGTAGGATCCAAGATTGACTTTTTCTGCTACAAACATGACTTCAGTCCAAGTATTTTAGCACCTGAACTCAAGTGAGGATAATAAATGTCAAAGAAATATTTATAGCTTGGTATATGGAGAATTTCCAGTTCCCTATACTGCAATAACACACATCCATCTGCTAACAGCATTAGAGCTGCAGTTTTAACACAGATAGTGCCTCAAAATAGAAGGCTGCAGTATGCACAGATACCTGTTGCATTTAAACATTTGCTATTAAGCAGATAATTAAATTAGAAATTAATTATCCAGCCTTGGGAAGCCATTTTCTTCCTGGACTCAGGCCCACATAGAAATTCAGACTGAGCTCTACGCCTCTTCCACTCCTCAGTGTTCGTTTAGCTGAAATCCATTCCTGCAATACCCAGCTGAGGAGAGTGAGCATACAGAAAAAGAAGGTTAAAGAGGAATAACTGAAATTTAGAAGTGAAAAAAAGACTTCTTATCCCACCTAATACATCCCTCTGGCCAGTACAAGCGAATTACTCTTCAGGGCTTTGTCAGGTCTAGTATTAACTGACTGCAGTGATGGAAGCCCCATCTCTTCCTTTGGGAGAAAGCTGCACATTTGAACAAAGCTCCCTGCTAGCAAATATTTCCTGATACTAAGCCTGTATTTTCCTTCTTTTTTAAAGTGATCCCTTTAATGCTGACTTGATCCAAGATTTTTTCCCAGTGAACTCAGCTTGTGAGATCTGGAATGTTTACTGGAATGTATGCCTTTTCACCCCCAGATTATGGTTTGAAATCCGCCCTAAGCTCACAGTGGCTGGAAGCTGCAGTTGATGCATATGCTCTCACAGGTCTGTGTGAAATACATCGAGGTGTGTAGTCCCATCCTGAAGGTACACAACATAAGCAAGGGCACAAAGGTGCTCCATCATTCTCCATTGCTGAGCCACATGCTGATGGGAGCTAAAAAAGCCTTTTGAGACTTGCAGACACACCAGGCCTGAGCAAAGGTGATGTGAGGGGGCTTTTGCTCTTGCTGCTTAGGGTATAACTGGGTGTATCAAAGTGCTTTGATTTTCACCCTTCTTTACCCTCTGGCAACTTTCACCAGACATGAAAATGTAGCCATTCTGTAGGAAAACAAAGATTTTGGCAGAACTGGGGTATTTTTAATTTAGAAAGGATGTCTGAATGTGGGGGTTTCTTCTGAGACTACACGTACACAACTGAATGACTTTCTCACTAATGAAGCGTTTAGCATCTTCGGTTGCAACAGAAATCAGAGGTGGGGATCCATGTAGGAGGGTGGTTGAAGTGAAAGCATGGATTTATTGCGCTGGTGTTAACTCTTATAGGACACCTGGTGCTCTGCACTGTGGAAGAGGAAAACGATGGGAAGTAATAGAGGCAAATGTCTTCTGCCCTGCAATGGGGTGGGGACATGATGCTGTTCAGTTGCAGGAGCAGCAGCGATCTCCATCAGGGCCCCATAGTTCAGGGCTGTGAACCCAGTCCCGGTGTCAAACCAGTATGACTTTTGGAAAGTCCAGCTCAGCCACAGCATGTGAGATTGCACTGCACTCAAATATTTCATGTGACGTTGTTCTGGCATGTTATGACATTGCAGAGGCTAGGCTACATGTCTCCAGAGAGTGGGTGGAAGAACAATCTGGCTATCTTTTATCCTCGAGATGGTGGTGGGAGACATTTGCCTAACCACCACCATCCGCCTAAAGGGAAGGAGGGAGAGAGAGGGCAAGAGCAAGAGAAGTTCAGTGCAGGACAGCACCCCAGTGCTGATGTGCCAGTGCTGTTTGCAAAGCACCCTTGGGGCCAGGCTAAGCATTTCAGCCAGATAATTCAGTGATCCTTCATTCATCACGTGGCTTTCATCACATCAGAAAGTCTGTGTCACCCTTGGAGTGACACTGGTGGCTCATTCTGGGGGGCCGTGGTAGTACCTTCTCAGAGGAATTAAGGTTTCATTCTCCATTTCTTACTCCACACAGGATGAGGAAATACCAGGGGACACTTTGTCAGTCTTTTGTCTCAGGGTCTGGGACTGTTGGCAGCATGTTACTCACTGGCGCCTCATCCTTAACACATGGTTGATGGTACAAGTGAAAGTCTCACGATGGAAGTGTTAGCATCCACTGCTGTCCCTCCCTCCCTCTGCCAAATCAGCAAAACTGCCGGAAGAGCTTTGATCTGCATTTCTTCTGGAATGAAAAAAGATGGCTGCTGTCTCTGTCTCAAATGTTAGGAAAATTTCCTAGCCCCTGCTATATATATAAAGAAAGGTTTTTCACCCTGAGGACTGGCCAGGTTAAGTCATGCAAATGAGGTATTGTTCATAAAGTTACAAACAAGAGCTTAGCCAGTGACTTATCCCTGCTTCTTGCTCCATCTTTTGGTGATTTCCTCACCAACTGCACTCTCTTTGCAAGGCACACCTCATTCAGAATTAATCTGTTCTTTTTTTCTTTCTTCTGTCTCTAAGGAATTGTATTCTTATGGATTATTTCACAGCTGAAATATTGTTAATTATCTACGCTTGGTTTCAAGGTTTATAATATAATTCCCTGTGTGCTGTGCTAATTAGCATGCCCTCATGAATAGGAGGGCTTGAACAAGCTGCTGCAGCTTGGCAAAACCAGCAGAGGATTCAGATTAGCTTGCTAAACAATATTATTAAAACAAAACAAAACAAAAAAAAACCAACCCCAAACCCCTTTCTCGGTGAGCCAGACTGTACCTAAAGCATCATTCCCTCGCAAACATTGCTTCATGTGAAATTCAGCACAAGTGCTGGGTTTCTTTTAATTTTCTGTGATCACAGTCACACAGTGTAGACATTGTTGTGGATCCTTATTTCAGAAGGTAACATAAGATCCTATAAGCTGAAAATCTGCAACACCACAGCTCTAGTAAGAGGCTTTGGAAGCCTTTGCCTGCTTTTCTTAAGCCAAGACCAGTTTCATATCAGACTGTGAACTCTGGGGGCAACTTTAAAATACCTCATTGCTGAGTATGTGAGGAAGCAAGCTGAAAATGTGCCTTCTGCAGGAATTTGTGTGGGTAAAATTTGATCGCTCTGATGTTCATGGGAAATGAATGAAGAAGCAGTATAAGCATGGCCACAGTGAATTAATTTGGAAAGTTACACAAATTCTAGCCAAAATTATTTTTTTCAGCTTTTGCTGAGCTTTGCTGCAAGTCCAGTTGTATAAAACCATCTGTTCTTTTTCAGAGCAACCTTATTAAGACCCACTGATAATATTTCATCTCCTTCCTATAGAGAATGTTTCCGCCTTTATTACAGTCCCTTAAATGTAAGGAGCTGCAATCTTGCCATCTTGTTTGCACTCAGAAAATCTGATGATGGCAAATCTGTCGTCTCTCCTTGAATAAAATCACTCCTTCCTCAAATTGTCTCTCCTATTTGAGGTAAATTCCTGTTGTGCTTTGAACAGTTACTTATTATTGATTGGCATAAATTAATGTCTATGCTGTGACTTATAGTAGGTCCCATGTTAGATTTATATGTCTGGTAATTGCTCTGATAAAATATATTCCTACTGTAGATGTATGGGTGAAATGTGTCCTGGAGACTGCCTGTTGCCAGCTGTACTTCTCTGAAACATTAGCTCAGAAAGCTACTTTATATAGTGAAAAGCTCTTTTAAAAAATATTCAAAGTTCTCATACAACTTCTTCTGGAGAAAATTTCTAATCAAAGTAAAATTAGTTACTTTATTTCACTACACGTTGAAGTTTTCATTTAAATTTGATTCCTAAAGAGAAACACATTTTAGGTTTTGTTCTTTGCTTCTTTTCTCTTCCCTTTCCCTCTGAAAAAAGGAGAGAGAAAAAATACAGGAAAATGAGAAATACACACACATGAAAAATGCAAGAAAGCACTGGAGTAATCCTTCTTATGATTTTGGTTTTATCAAAGGCAAAAGCAAAAAGCAATATATACAGTTTTTCTTCCTTTTTGTCTTCCAAGAAAAGAAATAAATATGTCAAAATGCTTATCTTCCACTTTCTCAGGCTTCTGAATTGTTAAAAATTCTTTCTGGTGGAGAAAGGATGGGGAGGGAAGGGGGAAATTAGGAAAGAAAAAGGAAAACTAATTATCTAATACCTGAAAATTGCATAACAACAGGAAACAAACAAAGACAGTCAGTAAAAATGGCCACACTGAATTTATCTGGGAAGTTGCACATTAAAAATATATCCACAAATGGAGATTGTTTCTAGGCAGAGACTTTTTTTGACCAAAAATATATGTTTCAGCAGGAAAACTTCCTCCTGCTCTGTTTCTTTGATCTGAAATGAAAGGATTTTTTTTTTTTTGGTCAGAAAACCTTTTCTCTGTTGAGCTTTCTGAATCTTAAAACAACACCTTCTCTGTTTGATCTGATTATAAATACATCATATGTTTCTGGAGTGGGTTCCTCTCAGAGGACTGTCACAGAGAGCACAGCGTACACACGTAACTACTCTGTAGTCTGGGCTGCCATAAAAAAACCTCTGTGCAGGATAGCACACAACTGCACAGAAGGGAGTCTGGAAAAAAACTTAACCAGAGTCACTGAGGAAAACTTCTGCTCTTACCACTAGCATCATGAGGTCTTTACTTTCCGCTAAGCCCAGCAATGAGCTCAGTCTCTGAGGTCTCATCGAAAAGATCTGAGCGCAGTAACTACACGATAGGCATTTTATCTGTCCAAGGATAAACTGCTTAATGGGTTCTGCTGGGATTCAAAGCTGCGGTTCCTTGAAGTCTCACTGCCTCAAACCAGTCACTTACTTTGTTAAACCATCCCCAGCTGTCCTGGGGAGAGCACTGTTATGTCTGCTTATGTAGCAGTCTCAAGAGGACAAACAACAAAAATGTCCTTTTTTGTGTGTGTAGGGACATCTCTTGTTCACTGGTGCATCTGAAAGGTCTGGTCACAAGTTTTGCAGCTCCAGCCCATCTTTTCTCCATTGGCCCTGGCAAAAGTGAAGGAGCATTTAGCTCCTTTCCAAACACTGGTGGTATTTTTCCACTGTTGCCGCACTCCATGTAGTGTGCAGTGTTTCATTGACTGGAGAGCATCCAGAGGATGGGAGAGGAAGACTTTTCCTCCTGTCCTCTAGGAGCAGAAAATGTTTTAACTGGGAGAATGTCAAGGGCATTGCAGGGTGGTGGACCCTGACCATTGGACAGGGGGGTGGTGTTGGTCTGTCCAAAGTAAGGAGCTGCTGAAAAGAAATTCCTAGCTTTTCTGAAACTGGATCAGATCGTCCTCATTTTCTGACTCCTCCCTTCGCTTGCTCCCATTCGCTGTGCTCAGGCAGTCTGTCCAGCTCTGAGACAGTGTTGTCAGAGGGGGGTGGTGCACAGGGGGTAATGCCTGTGCCCCCTGGTCTGACACCTCCCCAGCTGAGAAGCTTTCCTCTGCAATGACAACAATAACAGAAGATCTCCTTTCTAGTTTGGTCAAGGGTAGAAGCTGAGCTCATGTTTGTATATCCTGGCTGTTGGGATGGAAAGTGTGAACTTTACAGAAAATTAATCTGCAGAAAAGAAGAATAGTGGAGGGCGAGGGGGTCACTCTGGAGAAAGAGAGACTTGCAGACGGAGATCCCATTATGTCCGGACCTCACAGTGTCTCGCCACTCATTCACGCCAAGTGCAATGTGGGCTGGGTGTGAGGCAAAAGTCTTTAGACTTAGCCAAAGAAAGAGGCCTCAGCATGTGTTGCTGTGTTTAGCACTGAAGTCAGTATGGACACTGGCCAGCTGCCAGTCACACTGGCACTGCTGTTATTAGATACCATTGTGTTAAGCTTAGCACTTTTTGCAGGCCAGAGAAATTCCTTTTGTGTTTTCCCATACTCCTGACACATTTAGAAGAGTTTCAGCTTCAGAGAGAAAAGGCACAAGTAGTATAAACAAACTTCTGACATCCAATGGGCATAGATGGGGATAGAAGGTCAAGGCAAGACAAAATCACCCTTGCTGAACTCAGTGCAGATTGAGGTTCTTTAGCTATTGAGCTTGGGATGACATTTTATAAATAACTACATGGGGAAAGGCATTCCCTGAATCGCCTTTTGCAGAGGGACCAATTAGATCACTTGAGCAAACTGGAAAAGAGAAGTAGCTAATTAGAGCTACAGGGAGCTGCACAGTGGTCATGCCAGTTGGCTTGTGTTGACCTGTTTGTGACTGGAAAGTCAGTTTGGATCCATTTTTTGGTGCTTTGAGATTATTCTTTCTTTAAATGATGTGATTTTATAACCTAGGAAGAGCCAGAAATAGTGGAAGAAAAGAAATAGTAAGCGTGTGTTCTTTCCAGCATTCCTCCACAAGGCGACCCTCATCTGTCCCAGACCTCAGCCCTGAGCACCACACTAGCCAGCTGCATGAGATAACCTCCCAGGACACTTTCAGCTTGCACAGCAGAAGTTGCTGATTGTATAATCTTGGACTTCTTTTGGTGACCTTTATTTTCTGTTAAAGATCAAGGTGAATAAACTAAGACGAATGGTTTCAGAACCATACAACTGGTCATCCCTTGTGGTTAGCCTCCTGTGCTCACCAGGGCAGTGTTAGCAACTCTTACAACTCCCCTTTTTAGTTCCTGCCAGAGCTACTCTTGTGGTGATAAGTCTATTGGACTTTTAGCCCTGCTAGAGGAAAGCACTCTGTGGTTAGCTGCTTTTCTACATTTGCTGGTGAAGGACAGCTGGCCTCCTCTTTCCTCTCTTTGCATAATACATTAGTCTTCTCTGCTGCCATCTCCACTTCCCCTGAAGCAGTTCATGGTTTAGGGAGGGACGTGTTACTGTATGAGTCGCACCATGAGTCTTTACAGTGAAATGAAGGGATTGTACTATGGCTGCCCTGTAGCTGCAGGCATAGCAAAGCAAGGGTTTATGTAGGGGGAGGATTTGTACAGGGTCCTAAAAAGAGAACTGGCAATTTGATGGATGTAGGTAGGGCTGAGGACACCCTGCTACAGTGCCAAATTCCTACACTGGGCAGAAATCGCTTTCTAGATATGCAAACACAAGATGCAGGAATCAGCAACAACCACACTAAAGATGTGCGGCTGTCAATGTGTCTTAGAGGCTAAGGAAGGAGGCAAGATGAGGGATCTTTAGTCTTAGAAGTTGGTACACATTGGAAAAAAAAAACTTGGGAAACCGTTCCCAGCAATTCTATTCAAAGCTCTTTCATTAGTTCTCTTTATAGTCCTGAGCAAGTAAGTTTATGCTTTCAGGATCATTCCCCCTCTGCTTTGCAAATTATTCCGTGAAGGCCTGTGAAGATCCTTGAATAATTTTCATGGCTCATGGCATGACACATCTCACCATTAACAATGTTACACACTTTCCAAAGCTATACTGTTTTAAAGCACTTCCCCATGAAATGCTCTGCCAAATATAAACAGTACAGATGGAAGATTTCCATGCCAAATGTCTACCTAATTATGACTTTGGGAGGATGGATCAACTGTTTCAGCTAAACTGGAACAACACTTCCCAAACATGAGATTAGAGGGAGAGAGATTTCATTAAGAAAGACCAAGCTTTGAAGTAAAGTCTTGAAATTTGGCATAGGGCTTGGTGCCTTTATATATGGCATGTGCTTTTCCCTGTCCCTGTGAAAATCCTTCTAGGTTTGACCAACATACTAGTCTCTAAATTAGTAAGTCTGTGCTTCCTGAACAGGAGGTTTTTCAGACATTGGCAGCTTTGTCTCCTGAAGACCCAATGTTTTCTGAGCATGCTCCTGGCCCCGTAGCTCCTGTGTTGTAGATTGACTGGGACAGGGGTTTCCCCTTTTCCTTCCCCTCTCCCCCCTTTTGCCTGCTGCCAGCTTCCTTGCTTGTGTCTGCAGTTACAGGGTGCAGAAGGGACCAAGCAGTTGTTCAGCATCGCAGTTAGTCTAGAGGTAGCCCTTGGTGTGCCCATGGGCTCATCCCTGCTGTGCAGGCAGAATAGAGATGGTTCCAGGAGCAGGACACAGGCTGTGAGCAGGAGTGGGGGAAACAGAGAGTCATGTGGGGATACAAGCCCACAGTTCAAATTATAAACTGTAAGCCTAGTCAACCTGGTCTGGTGGATGACCCAGACTTTTTTCTCATTTTTTTTTAATTCCTGCATTGGTTCTTGAAACTTAGGAAAATCCATAATGTATAAGGGATGTCTTGTTATCCTTCTTCCTTTGCTATATTGGAATAAAATTAAGGAGTAGAGTTATGGCTTTGGAGAAGTAATTTATGCCTCAGCTGTGGCACTGCTTTTCAAATGTACCTGGTGTTTCAATGTAGCTGAGCAGAGGTGCACAGACCTTGGAGTTCATAGCTCCAGCTTGGAATGTTTTATTAATACATTATTAATAGTGTTTGAGCACAAGTAGATTTTCAAACAGGAATAATCTTGTAATTTCCCTAAAAATTAGAAAAACTCATAATCCTCATTAACAGACATGTTGCTATGCCATTTCCAAGTTTAAGGCTGGTTTCCATGTTAATCTCTCCAGCACACTAGGGAAGGTATGCTTCTCTTTCCTCCAAAAAAATACAAGAATAAAAAACACCCAGTGTGAATCCCACTGAATATAGGTATGCTTTGGTCTACTGAATTAAAATCTCAGAGACTTATACATATGTTACAACAACATTATTGTAGAAATTGCTCTATAGTTCTGTTCTGTCTGTCATGTTGCTACTTGCAGTCGCTATAAGTCTGCACCAACTTTGAGACTGTAATCCTCCTCAGACGCTCCAGGAACACTGGGGAAGCAGGGAGTAACGGTTTGTTAAAAAAAAAAAACATCTGAAAAGGGTGTGCAGCCATCTTCACATTGCCTCAAAATGAAATGTGGCTGACAAAGAAATCTGACAATAGGTTGGACAGGAAGCTGTAGACTGGACTACAGACAAGTATATAACTCACTGGAGAACACTGTGAGCCACCAGGATGCGAGGCAGGAATTCCTCAGTCGTCCTACAGTACATTGGGTAGTCTGGGAGGGGCAATCAAATGTAATTCAGTTGTCTTTAGTGCTGCTCAAAAGTTGGACTTTAATGCCTGAGTTTACAGGAATTAGAGGGGAGTCAGCCTTTCTGTTTGACACAAAAGTCACTCTGAGATGTTTTAGGCATCATAAAGTTTTACTTGGGTCTGCTCAGACATGAGTATTCCCCTGTGAAAGACCATGAAAGTCTGTGACATTGCAATACAAATGATGGCTGAGAACAAATGAGACCAGAAGGCTTTAGCCATACCTTTGCTAGCTGGTAATGACTGAAAATCAATTAGACATAAACAGAGCAGTGACAAATCCTATTAGAAAATCTTAAGATAGGAGCTCAGTTCAATTTAGGTTATGATTAGGGGTTTTGTATGCAATAATAATTTCCAGACAGTCAAGTAAATGCTCACCATGTCAAAAATAACGAAATTCTGCTTTAAAAAAAAAAATCTATTGTGCCTGGCTTTTGTTTTTATACCAACTTTCAGCCCTCGGTGTAGTCATGAAGCAGATCCAGCATGATACGGTTGAGGTCCGTGATTATACGCTATGAAGTTCAAGCAGATTACAAATAATCTACTATGTGAAAGAAGTAAGTTTCTCATTATTCTTCAAGGCTAGTCTAAATGAGCAATAGCTATGTGGCAGCTTGTATCTAAATTACTGAATCACAGTTAGTAACCCTGTAGCTGATGTTGTCATGTTAAAAGCTAAATTAAATTTTCCGAATTATTAAGAAAAAAAAACAAGTTCCATGGTTTGATATGCTTAACAGTGGCTAATATAATTAAGACTGTAATAGATTTCAGTTACAAAAAATTAGAGGAAATAGGGAAGTACGTTGAACACTGAACAAAGGGCTATGCACAGATCAGCCTGGAGCTCCCCAGAGATAAGTTACCAAGTCCAGGGAATATCAACATGTCATGAAATTAGTTCCAAAGTGTTTTCTAGAAGCACTTTTGTTTCTGCCTTGAAATTGCTATGCTATCCTTCCTAGTTATAAAAAGCTCAGTCAGACATTCTGAGACTGAAAATACCCCTGTTAAGTGAACAAGCATAGGCTACCAAAAGTGAGCCAGCAAAGCAAGTAGTTTTCAGGATGAAAAACAGCCAAAGAAGTATTTAACAAGCAATTTAATATACATCAAAGTTGTTTATGGATAAAAGAGGGCTTTGTTGACTACTTTTGTTGTCATACTTTGCCTGGATGTTTTCTGTAACATACTTAGCCAGAGAAAGAAAACCGTACGGTAGAGTGCAGATCATCAAGACCTCAATAAGGACTGTGCTCAGCTTGGTTGTTCAGACTGTAGAATTGTATGCAGAACACGATACTGGACAGTGGTGTGATGCTGGAGGGGAGGATGGGAGGAAGGTTATGTAACACAGCAGAGATTTCAGCTACATTGGGGAAAAAAATGAGCAGAAGCAGAAAGGTTGAAGTGTTGAGCCAGAGTCAAGCAAAAACAACATGTCAAAGTGCACACTGTGATAGTAGTTTTCTGATGGAAGAGGAAAAAATGAAAAAGGAAAAAATGAAAAAGGAACAGCTCCAACCATTTTGCTAAGCATCGCACATTCCAACAAAGCATCCACAGTACGGATGAGAAGATAATGGTACCACTACACAGATGGCTTTTTCATATGATCAGTGGCTGTTCTTCCTGTAACTCAAGATGAACGGACTCACCAACCAATAAATGAGACATACTTTTGTAATGGACACTAACTGTAAAAGATTATCTACACATGGGTGAAGGATAAAATGTAGTGATTTTACCTCCACTGAAAAGTATACATACGAGCTAGATTTTTATGTTACAAATCTGATTTCTTGAAAAGTACAAAGAGGAAGAGCAGCCTTTACTGGATTAAAGATGGACCAGTCCTTCAGTCTTCCCAGAAAGGTGCCCTTATTGGAGGAGGGAGAGAGCAAGACACTGAGAAAGAGTTTGAGAAGATCTTCAAGATGATAGGGAAGCTGTCAGCACAGTAAGGAATAGGGCTGAAAGTATACAACTGTTATATGATTCACTGCAATGGGAAAACTCCTTTTGCTTTAAAATGGAGGCTTAGAGAATTTCTTGGATAGGCTAGTCATGCTGAGAATCATATTGGGGGTGACAGAAGCGAATTTTTTAGCACATCTGATGAACTTGGGATCCTCAAAAGAACTGGAAATGTAAAAAGGCAAGTTTTCTATTACCTGAAAGGAGAAAAATATCAGCGGAGGTAGCTGATGCCAAATATTTTCTGTGCTAGATGCTCCAGCAGGATTCTGGCAAAAGCATCTCAAAATACAAAGCACATGTTTGTGCACGTTCAACACACTTTTTGGGAGACACAATTTCTGCAGGCTGTGATTTGGGCTGTGTTTAGTATTCCAGGTGTTTCACTAAGACAGTGTGGTGAATTTTGAATGGTAGGGAGGGTAATAGGTCCTGCATATCATCTTGACCTGGGGAGAAACAGCAGACAAGCATGACCGGGTCCTCAGGCATCTTAAGAAAGAGCTCATATTGCTGGAGTAAAACAGAAAAAAAATACAAATATATATTCTTTGTAGTGTAAAAAAGAGCGGGGAGAGGTATTAAAGCAGTAAGACATGACGACAGATCTCAGGGTGGTCAAGGAAACACCAGTATTCCTGCCCCAAGAGACAAGGAAGACATGGAGGTATTCCTTGGACCAGCGTAACACATAGGAAAGTTTGCAACTAGCTCATTTAGTTGAAGTAGCAACTGTAGATCACAGGTATGCAGAAGGGGCAGATCAACAAATGCCTCCAATGGAAGATGGCTTGGAGAAAGTAGTCAAGGGTGATGTGCTCATGAAGCTCAGAAAAGAACGTAGGAAGTGACCACTGAGACATTTCCAGAAGACACAGAATGCAAACTTTTAACAGCTGACAAAGCTGAAGGAGTTAATGAAAGAGGCTGGAGTCCCAGGAGACTATAACAGTAAATGCTAAAGCAAGTTGTCCACACATGCCTCTGAGGAGGGTATCAGTATGGCTTTCCTATACCAGTGTGGTCACAGTTGGAGACCAGTGGCTTATATGTCACACACACCAACAAAAACAGAGCGTCAGCATGTTCAAATAGAGAAGGCGGCTTTGGCCCCAGTCCACAGGTGTAAAATTTCACTTCTTTATTTACAGGAGGCCATCGCTAGCTGAACTGACCATAAAATCTTCCTAACATTGCCAAAAGGGACCCAGTAACCTCTCATGTTGTACAATACGGACATTTGTTTTTTAGGTACAAGAATACAATTCGAAGATTAAAGACAAATCTGGGAAAGATTCCGTGGTTTCAGGGATATTTTAGAACATTAAATTGAAGAACAGTGGAACAAAGTTCAGAACTAGATAGCATCCATGATATTTCATTTAAACAAAGTAAAAACAAAAACATGGCAGCTTTCAGAGGAAACATGGGCTCTGAATGCTGGAGCTAGAGCTGGGGGCTCTAGCTCTTTAAACTTCTAGTTGTGAATGGCTAGGACAGCCCTCTGCATCAGTTTGAGGGTAAGATCTCATTACAAGGTGGAATTCTGTTTAAGGGTATGAGGTTGTTGAGTCCTAATGTACTAAAGGAAAAAAATCCAGGCCATAAAAAGCATAAAAGATCAGGGACACCATTCCCCCATGGAGAATAATAGCTCCACGAGGAATAACAAGCACAGATTTGTTTGTGTTATCTGCAAAAGCACTATGTGCACTACTGTTCTAATCAACATAAGATATGTTTAGTGTATGCTACTGCAGTTTAAGCAACTGTCAAATCTAATTTTCTTTTACATAGCATTACTAGTGCAGTGAGGTCTGATAAATTAGTGCCAATCTGTGGCCATGAGTTGAAGCAGTTGCAAGTTAATTTGGGGTTTGAACATGAACTACTAATTACTATTATTCCCTATACAACATATGGGTGGGAAATGGTGTAAAAATAACTAAAGAAGAAAGCTTAGTCAGGCTCTGATCCATATTTAGCTCTGTTAAATTGCAGATTGTCAGCATGGCTTGTCACCCTCTGATGTTTTGCTGAGTAGAATACTAAAGCCAAGAATGGCCCAAACAATTAGGAGCTGATGTTAGAGACACTAGAGACCTGCCAAAGCAAAAAAATCAAATAAGGGGGAAAAAAAAATAAGGTGGAATTCATGGTATTGGAAACCACCTCCACTTCTTGAAAATGATGCATTAATCCATGATGATATGAGGTCATTACCTGTGATGGGCTGAGTCTGTGGGAGGACAGTAGTCACCTTATCCAGTTCCAAAGAGAGAGAGGTACAGAGCACCAGGAACAGCAGCAGCAGTCTGAAGTGCAGTAGCCCTCAGATGTGGAATCACTAGAACAAGAGCTGACTGTGTCTTGAGATCAGCATCACTGACATCCTGGTTAAACCTGCAGAGCCAAGTATGAGTGCAAGGGACTTTGTAGCTTTAACTGACCACTGTTAATCAGCTTAGCTAACAGGTTGATTATAATGCTTTTAGTTATACATTCTATTAATGATGGGCTTTAAGTCTTGTTATCAACTTATGGCTTTGAAAGGAGGGTGTGGTATTGAATGACACAAGGAAAAACTGCATTTTCAAGTCAGAGAATCCAGGCTGTGCACTAAAGAAATGCTGACTGCTGTGATGTACTGCCCTTGGAAATGCAATCAGAATAAAGGTCTTGCATGTGGCTCCCAGACTAGCCAATGAATTGGGGACTTGGATGCAACCATGGCACGGCACAGCGATGGACAAAGGCTAGCTAGATTTTGTGGATAGCTTCTGGCACTGGCACTGCCACAGTGGCCAATCTTCTGGGTGGTGCACATGTAGTTTCACCTAGCATTAGGCCCTGGTGGATCCCAAGAAAGTGGGCAGGAGGATGCTCTTCAGGACAGCAGCCACCAGGTGACTTTGAAAAGGCCATCCAAGAGACAAGCAGATACTGCTGGGATGTGGCTAATTCCCTGGTTTGGTGACATGTGAAAAACAGCTTTAGAAACATCAGTAGCTCCTTCATCATGAAATTTCATGTGCTTGAGCTTTTTCAAGCGCTAAAATTACTTTAAAAGTCTGTCACCCTCTGCCAGCTGCAGCCAAGATCACTTCTGTATTCTCAGCCTCTGTTTTAGGGGGAGCTGCAATACACTGAAGCTTGGCTTCTTGCTGGTGGGGTGCTTAGTGACTACTTTGCACAAGGAAGTCCTGCTGACTACCACTCTGCTCATGTCTTTTCACATCTCACACGTAGGGTGTTCAGCAGCCATGAAGACTGCAAGAAAGAATCAGAGGGGCTGGACCAGGCACTTCAGAGGCAAACCCTCGAGTGGGAAGTACGGTGGAGTTTTGAGCACGAAAGCTGGGGAGAGAGGAGGTCAAAGTCTAGACATTTGGGAGCAAAGGTTCACTTTGAATAGAGAAGGGGCCCTGGTGGCCACTAAAATTACCATAAATGTCTATTTACAGGAAGTGGTTGAACGGAACAGATCAAGTTAGGGCACCCAAGGGCCTCTAAAACTTAGAGAAATCCTGCGTTTATGAGGTAGAGGGGAATTGGTCAGAGCTGGGAACATTGGAAAGTTGTTGGTGAATGGACTGGTTTCAGCCAACCAAAGCTCTGGGAAAGCAGGGCTCAGCTGACACATGCCTCTGCAGATGGCAACCCAGAGCAGTGTCCGCAGTGCAGAGCATATGCAAGCTTATGCAGCTTAATCTGCTTGCAAAAAAAAAAAACCAAACCAAACCACAAAAAAAGGAAAATAGCCCCACAGGGGAAACCTTATATATACTCATAAGGCTCATTCCTGTTGCAGTCCGTGCTCCCTGAGCTGTTGAGCTTGTTCTCTTGAGTGCCTGAACGACAGTGATCTAATACAAAAAGTCTTACCAAGTTGTCTGACGCTTTGCTTTCTTCAGCCATCATATGGCTAAATGAGACTGGGGAAAAGAAGAGGGTGGGGAGAGAAGAAAAGCAAAGCAGAAGAAAAATGGGGCTCCCAATTACTGGCATGCACATCTCCACACAGACTAAGCAGCACGGGCTCACAGTTAGCAAACTGCTCATTAGAGCCAAGGCATTAAGTCATTTCTCCAGGGAAGAATAAAACTGAACTCAGAGTCCAAAACTCTGCCAGAAAATGCAGGGCAGGGGGAGGGGAGGAGAAGTGGTTTGGAGAAAGAGAGTAAAAAGGAGGCATAGGCGAAAAAAATACCAAGAAGAGAAAATGAATGGGTGGTGGGTAAGCCAGGAGAATGAAGGGGTTGAGGGGAAGGGAAGGAAACAAAGACAAGCAGAAATGAGAGCAGCTGAGCTGTGGGATGAGTAAGTACGGTGTTATAATACTCGGTAATTTTTCAGACTAGGTTCTCTCTAGGATGTGGTGTAAACAGTTAAACAGGGAGCAATTTCTGCCCTGATGGAGAAAACAGCAAGTTCTTAAGCAGCTTTGTGGCTACAGGGTCTGTCAGCGCTCTGGGCCTAGTCTCAGCATTGCCTGCTAACTCAGGCCTCCAAAGCAATGTCTCAATGCAATGTAGCAACAAAGACGTGTGCAGCCCTGATTTTTCTCATGACACATCACAGACTTGCTTTTCTGGGAATTCTGGCTCCCTGTGGGTGGCTCAGTGGTCCTAATAGCAGCCCTACAGCACCAGATTCCCTGCTTTGTTTTGGCTTTCTTTACACCTTCAGCAATTTTTCTCTTTAATTATATGAAGGGGTAGATTAGTGGAGAATCAGGCTCTTGGTGTTTTGCCTTTCACTAGAGCCTCCATCTGGCAATTCCAAAGCATTCTTGAGAGGTGAAACCACCTAAATGGTTAGCTATCATGGTGACTGCATTAAAGTTGGAGCTGTATGGATAGGTGACGTGTGCCATCCACCATCACCTAGCTATGCAATTGTCATGGTTTCAGCTGGGATAGAGTTAATTTTCTTCACTCTAGCTGGCATAGTGCTGTGCTTTGAAATTAGCATGGAAAAAAACCTGTTGAGATAACACACAGATGTTTAGGCTGTTGCTGGGCAGCGCTGATACTAGTCAAGGACATGTCTAGCCTCCCATGCTCTGCTGGGTGCACAAGAAGCCGGGAGGGGAGGGGGCACAGCTAAGAGAGTGGATTCAAACTGACCAAAGGGATATTCCATATCATGTAACGTCATGCCCAGTGTGCTACCTGGGAGGGGCTGGCCGGGGGAGGGAGGGAGCAATCGCGGCTCGGGGACGGGCAGCGTCGGTCGGCGGGTGGTGAGCGGTTGTATCGTTCGTGTTTCTGCGTTTTTGTTCCCTGTTTTCCCTTTCCTTCCTTTTCCCTTTTATTATATTAACATTACTGTCATTATTATCATAATCATTTATCATCATCATTCTATTGTAGTTATTAAACTGTGCTTATCTCAACCCACAAGTTCTTTTGCTCGTCCGATTCTCTTCCCCATCCCACAGGGGTGGGGGGGGGGTGAGCGAGCGGCTGCGTGGTGTTCAGTTGCCAGCTGAGGCTGAACCACGACAGCAATCAAAACTGGAACAAGGCTTCTTGTCTTGCTATTATCAGCTGCAACAAAAACTTTTGACCCAGAGTCAATGTGTGCATCAGGTGGGACCTGCAAAGCCCATGTGGGTGGTGATGTTAGGTTACTGTATCTGTGTCCCCTGGGGCATGTCCCCATGCATGGGTCAACAGGAAAGAGATTGTTATGCAAAGCCAGCAGGATACAGAAGAGGCTGTAAATCAGTACATCGATACAGACAGTTTTATTCTTAGGAGCCCAGCAAAGGGGAATTGTTCTCTCCAAAGGGGAATGGGTATTTTGTGATGGGCCTAGCCATCCAGGAAAAAATATCATCTTAGGCTTTCCTAAGAACTCCACCCTTGGAGGTTTTCAAAACACAGCTGGACAAGGCATTGAGCAATTTGATCTAACTTTGCCCCCACACTGCTGCTTACTGTCTACTCCAGAGACCTAGCAAACCAGGCTATGGCAATAATCTTTGTGTGAGGGTGAAGTCAGACTTCTATGGCTCAAGTCACTAGTAAAGGTAATTTTAACTAACCTGCCTAGTTTACATTGCAGCAGGTTAGCTCCAGTTAATGTTATGCCAGCTGAGCTCTACTGAAAGTTTGGTTGAAGGAAATGGGTTTGATAATATGTTCAGCTGCTTCACCTATGTCCTAAAGATGTCTGTCTGCTTGTCCAAACAGGTCTGACTGCATCTGTTACCCAAAAGAAGTCTAGGAAGTGGTAGTGTATTCTCGATGAATGGCTGCAAATGGGGAAATGAGAATTTGGTTAACCATAATTATACTTATTTAAAAATAATTTGTCATAGATTTCAAAAGGAATGTGATATTTTGCATTGTACTTCTAATGAACTCTGGCAGAGTCTGGAGTCTGGGTTTGCATAAGGTTTGCACTTTATTCTTATGTTGAAGATGAACTTATGTTGAAGACAAATTGCATTTAATTCATGTCTGGTAGTATAGCAAGATATTAAGCCAGTATGGATGTTTTAAATTAATCTTCCTTGGAAAATACTAGTAAACAATGGTAATACTAAAGAAGGAATTGCTATAAGAAATTTCTAGCTTAAAGAAGTTATTAAAGTTGTGTAGGATTTTCCATCTTCTGATCAGCCAGTACATGATTTTTGCCTCAGGTTGTTGTCAAGCTAAGCAGCCTGTAACTCCCCACCACATTTACTCTTCAAGCACTGGCACATCACTAACATTTTCCAGTTCATTGGAGCTTCTTTGTCCTTCCAAGATGCATTAAAAGTTACCATTGCATCCAACAACGGTGTTGACCCTGTAGTGGATACCTGGTCCCAACTCCTGACTGTACTTTAGACCTCTGAGGAGTTATTATTTGCCCGTGTACATTAAAATGACTCTTGAACCACTGTAACCCAGACCAGGGGCACCAACCTTCAACACAGTGATTCCAGCTTTATGTAATTTTTGGACTCATCCTTCCAGCTCATTTTGTAACCACCTTATGGGATGTCCTTTTTTTTTTAATATGAGATCATTACTTGTAAGCAGGTAAGCAGGCTCAGGATGGGCAGCAAGACCCCCTGAAGTCTCCTGTGTTCCAAAGGCAGGCAGAGGCAATACACAGACCTTGTACTATCCTTATCCTCAAAACATGGGATCAACAGGATTGTTTCCAGAGGCTCTGGCTCTGGACGCCAGAAGAGCCAAATGATGTGTGATTGGAAAAGGGTGAAACTTGCCAACCTCATTTTAATTCCAGGTTTAGGAGAGATTTGCAGGCAGACCTACGAAGAAAGAAACTAGCACTGGTCTTCCTGACTCCTCTCCTGCAACAAGCTAGAAAGAAAAGCAGGGTAGAGAGAAAAGAAGGAGGTCTGAGCAATCCCGACTGATGTATATTTTTCATTGGCACAAGCCACCCTTGCTTAGCATGGGCCAGGCTGCTGCTATAGGGACCCTGCTAGGAGCTCAGAGGCTCACAGCACACATGAGGCAATGGAAAACCAGCAGGCAAGGACTAGAAATGGCTGAACTTTATTTTTCCAAAGTGAAGATCTTTGGTGGGCTGCAGATTACATTGGAAATCAGACCCTACACCCCAGGATCCTGCAGCTGTCCTTCTCCCCTCTAATTTTTCTCTGTCAGATTTCAGAGCTATAATTAACCGCAAGGCCTTAGTGATACTATGTGAAAGTGTGTGTGTGTGTGCGCGCGCGCCTGGGCTTCCTCACCCCAGCAGGCCTAATCCTCTGCAGAAGATTGACAGGTTCACCTGGAGAGTAACTTTTTAACTAATTCACTCCTAAACACTCCTTCTGCTCTCTCTTCCCTTTACTGCCCTCTTCCCTCCATGCTGCAAAGGGCATCATGGTATCAGGGAGATGGTGGGAGCTGCCTCCCCTGCTGTTTTGCAGCTGTGCTGAGGTACCTCCATACTGACCTGAGGCATACCGGTGTAGTCCCCCTCTGGGGGACTCCTCACTGCTCCCACAATGCTTGTCACAGCTGTCCAGGAAAGGGGTGCTCAGAGGCAGCAAAGCACTGCAGGTTAAAATTCAGATGCTGGAGCAGAAGGAGGTGGAGTTAATTTCTCAACCTTTATTTGATGCGCTCAAGTCTGAACTGCACTATGGACAGGTCTGCATATGCCTGTGAACACCACACAGGTGTGTGAGGTGAAGCTCAGCAGTAACGCTTTCACAAATGTTTTTGTTTATCTTTCTAGTTGTGGTAAAAAAACTAGGAGGAGACCTTTGCTGAAATGTAGACAGCATATCAATGCTTTGGTCCACGCAGGTGCATGGCACTACCTGCTTGTTTGTTGTTGGTTTCTGCTTCACACAAAGCCCTGCCAGTGGGATCTCTGCACTGAACTGGTGGCTGTCATCCTGGTCCACACCCATTAACTCCTTTTTATTAGCCACGGTACAGCTATCCAGTCAAGGTGCTTATTGATGTGCTCCTTTCTCTAGCTGAGCCAGGTTTCTCTGAGCAGGTCCCTCAGTATTTTCCTGGGATTAAACAATGTCAGATTACAGTGTGTTGGGTATGAAGGGCTCTGACCTGGCAGTGACTTACCAAGACCTTGAAGCAGGCAAGGGGAAAAATATCTAAAGGCCAAAGCACACTTCTCTCACTCATGTGAGGAGCTACATCTGAGGCAACAGACTAATCTTCCATATTCCTTATCTCAGCAATTCCATTAAAGTCACTCAGTATTTAAGCACCACGAGGAAAGGGGAGAGCATGTTTTGGCACAAAAAAGAAAATACACAGGATTTTTTTTTTAATAAAAGCTCATAGTATTTCAAATTAAAATGTCCACAGAAATAATAGGAAGATACCCAACTACTACTGCATTTTGTTTCATGAAAGAAGAGGCAGCTTAAACCATGCTTGCATGGACCCAGCTTTGTTGAGGTTGATGTATGAGTTAGCAGGAGAACAGGAAATCCTAGCTTAAGAGGATTTTCATAGTGGTCCTACACAGAAGGAAAAACGTTGCAGAAGTCTATAAGGAGGCAATCACTTGATGTCCCAGTGCATGGTAGCATATAGCCATGGATTCCTACAATCCTTACCACAGGTTCCTACAAACTTCAAACTCTGTTAAACATTGCAGTCCAGTTTTATCTGTGGAAAAATGAGCCACAGTGAGTACATCTGTGTCACAGCTTGAATCTTGGTTTGTTCTAATAGTACTACACTGGGCTACTGCTGATGCTGTAGCATGGATTGTTCTCAACTGTTTGTTCAAATTTTTGAACAAAGAATAAAGTGACAGTTCTTTACTACCTTGAGACAATAGAATATAAACCACAATATTACTGGATCAGGAGTGACTGCTTACATGAGTTGGTTGATTTTAAAACCCACATTTGTCTACACCAGTGTAACACACAGTAAGGCCAGGGCCAGGGTCACCCTGGAACATGCTGCTGTTTCCTTTATCTAGCTTTGCTGCTGCAGCAGCAGGTATAAAACAAATAACAGACAGAAAAGGTTCAGGTCTAGAGACCGTGATTTGCCAGGCTACCTCGGAATTTTTTGAGTGAAAGCTCCCTGCCACTGGAAAGCCAGAGAGCAACTTGGAACAGCTCAGTCTCTCTGGCAAGGCAACAAAATACAGGATTTTATTTTTTTTTTGGTGATGGTTTTAATTTAAATGAAGCATATGCATGCCTAATCCAGTCTAATCTATCTGGGTTCTTATATCCCATTAATCACTGACTTGTATTATCACCTCACACTGTCATCTCTACCGCTGCAGAAAGCTGCCGAGACCACCATCTCATCACATGCATTCTGATGACTTGTCACTGGATTTTTGTGTAAGCAACAAAACACCCAAGAAGCCAAAATTATTCCCTATTGCAATGCTTTGGAGGAATGATACAGGCGAGAATTGTTGTAAGCTGATGGTCTCAAACATAAGTGACAGACACTGCAAAAGCATGCCCTAAAACACTTAATTTTTTCACAGTTTTGCAAAATTGTATCACCTAAAAACAATGTTATTTCTTCCAAAAAAAAGGTGACTTCCGTTTGATCCCTCCATTTTCTATTATAAATCTTGTTTAAGAGTATATTTTTAAACAGTTTTATTAAAAACCAAAAACAGCCAAATAAATAAAAAAATAGTGAAGTACTCTAGGACACATAGTTAAATTCTATGGATTATTTAATAGTTAACTGTCTCCCCACAAAGAGATTGGGAACAGAACAGGGTTGAACTTCTTAGAAGACCAACTTTTATTAGCTCAGGCTGTAGTCTGGGTCATTTCAACTATTGAACTGAATGCTTCAGGACATTTTCATAGGGTTAAAATTTTATAAAGTCAGCATCCAGGCCAGGGTCCACCTAGGGCAGGTAGATTGCCCCCAGTCAAAATTAACTCCCTGAGTTTCAGCTGATATTTTTCACTCTCTGACCTCAGCTGCTCGGGAAGTTTAAGCTACTGTTATGAACTATCACCTAGAGGTGAATACACTTCAGTGGTACATGAAGATCTTGTCTTTTTTAGATACATTTATTTTCCACAAGTTCCAAGATAAGCTACTTCAGATCTTGCAATTGTGAATCTTTGTAGAACATACCTTTTTCCAGATCTTTTCTTCTCTATTCAGGGCTTCAACCCACACAGACACACAACTCTCCCAGGCCCGGTACTGGGAACATGAGATAGTTGGATCAGTCATTGCAGGTCCATTATGAAGAATCTGTGGGCTGAGGTATGCTTGGACAAAGAACCCATCGAAAAATTTCAGACAAGAAATAAATTAGTGGAAATCCCAGTCTATCTGCAGACAATTTAGAAATAGAAATAATTTTTTAAATTAATTAGTCTGGCTAGCTTTAATCACAAAAAGAGCGTGAAGGCATGAGTCTGTATAAAGCAAAAAGGCACATAGCACATTACCAAAACAATCCCCAAAAAATCAAATTAGCAAAAAAAATACAGGAACCATTTAAACCTTATAAAATATCAAAAGCTACTTGTTATTAAATGTAACATTGTGTTTTGAGTTGAAGTGTTTAAACTGTATTCTTAGTATAACTGGTAATCAGTTTAAAGCATATATTGTAGGACTTTCCTTGAAATTCAAATCCAGCAGTTACAGCTCGCTTAGCTACACTATCTGTATTGTGATGCATTCAGCAGGAAAATTATAGTTTTGGACGGGCAGGTCACAGAGGTATCTCATAGGTATGTCATTTAAATTGCAAACTGAAAATCACTTTGGATGTGACTTTGAAAATCACGTCATGAAGGCTAGATGTATCTGGCCATCTGAAAACAATGAAGGGTTAAAAACCTTGAACTTATTTCTGATATTGGTACGGGGCTGAAAACGTCAGCTCACTGATTGATGGGTTCACATGGGGCGACCTTCGCATTAGCAACGCGACTCTGGTTGCTGGGTAAACACAGGCAGATGGATCCAGCTCCAGTGATTTTCAGCAGTGACGGATGGCTAAGGTATTTCTGATCCACATCACACCCTGCAGATCCCATGAAAATGACTTGGCACAGGGTGGAAAGTATTAGATTCGGGTGACAAATAATTACCTGACATCAGCTGAGGTTTCTTCAGAAAGGTTATGCTGCAAATAACTGGCTTTTACGTAACTTTGTTTTCATGAAGTGATAGAAAGTCACACACATACAATTTATTTATTTGAGAAAATGTAATCCAGCCAGTGACTGATAAAAAATGTTCCTTAGGAATATATACACAAGTAATTGTATTCCAGCACCGCATAGGGTTTGGGGTGGTTTTGGAGGCTTTTTGTTTATTTGTTTAAAGCATTCACATTTTTCCTTCTTGCTGTTGTTGATGTTAGATGTACTTTTTCAGTAGCAAGAATTAGCATTCAGACAAGACATTTACTCAGAGCCACTGTAGTTTCATGCGGCTTTGCTTTTCAAGGACTTCAGTTCAAAAGTTCTCAACATTTATTCCTTCTCTTTTCCTGGGTCTGGTGCTTCAGCAGCAAAACCAGTGTTTAAAATAGGCGTATGCCCAATAAATACTTGTCTAAGCTTCAGTCCTTTGTTTTCAAGAAGTAGCTTGTTTGTATATGAAAATCCCTGGGACAGGCATGTGTTGAGAAGGCTACAAATGCTTTATGCCTCTCTTCAGCTGATAGGTGTCCCTTCCACATGATAACACGCTCAAAATATGTAGTTTGTGAGTACGTGTATTCCTGCGGTGAGTTAAAATGACTGTTTGCACCTTCTGTGCTGCGTGTTACCATTCCTGCCAGGATAATCTGGTGTGGCTGTATCTGATAGGACATCAATAACAAGTCTAGAAGTTGGTATGTGTCATCTCCCCAAGATGGAGTGTCTTGTTTCTCTGCCTGTGTTGTGCTGTAAAGCTTCTGTCACTATGTAAACCTTCTTCACTAGAGATGGCAAAATTTCAGGGTGGCCCGAAGTTCTCCCCTTGTCTGTATGGTGAAATCATTCTCCTGGTTTACAATTCAAAGGAGCACAAATGAGTAGAAGCAGCAATCATAATGTAAGTTTCTGTAATATTTGAGTAAAAGAAGAATGGGCATAACGCTGCCCATGAGCAAGGAAACATTCTTCCAGTTTCTTCTTCCTTCTGGAGGGAGTTATCTGACTCTCTAGGCTTTTAATCAGACTTACCTGTTTATGTAGAACTCTGCACAAACCAATAAGTTTGTCTATAGTTTCTGTAATCATGCTCACAGGCTTTTTTCTTTATATTTTTATTATAATTTATTAATCTTTCTTTTCACCTTTTTCTCTCCAGCTCTCCTACATCATTAATGTCCAGTTTTTGCTCCCTCCTTCCTGGCTTCCTTTTTAACTTTCTCTTCCTTCCTTCCTTCCTTCCTTCCTTCCTTCCTTCCTTCCTTCCTTCCTTCCTTCCTTCCTTCCTTCCTTCCTTCCTTCCTTCCTTCCTTCCTTCCTTCCTTCCTTCCTTCCTTCCTTCCTTCCTTCCTTCCTTCCTTCCTTCCTTTCTTTTTCTTTCTTTCTTTCTTTCTTTCTTTCTTTCTTTCTTTCTTTCTTTCTTTCTTTCTTTCTTTCTTTCTTTCTTTCTTTCTTTCTTTCTTTCTTTCTTTCTTTCTTTCTTTCTTTCTTTCTTTCTTTCTTTCTTTCTTTCTTTCTTTCTTTCTTTCTTTCTTTCTTTCTTTCTTTCTTTCTTTCTTTCTTTCTTTCTTTCTTTCTTTCTTTCTTTCTTTCTTTCTTTCTTTCTTTCTTTCTTTCTTTCTTTCTTTCTTTCTTTCTTTCTTTCTTTCTTTCTTTCTTTCCTTTTTTCTCTTCTTTTCATCAAAACAGGCTAAAAAAAGGAGTTTCACTCTGAAGGTCACTTCATCTGGGGCCATTCCTCTCTCCTGCAAAATTCATGCCTTTCTGCCGAGAGTGTAAGCTGCTTTTGCCCACTTGACCTCAGATGCAGACAGCACTGCAGAAACAGGATAGAAGACTCTGGTTCTCACTGTATGTCCTTTTCAATGGTATTACAAAGTTTCTTAAAACTGAGACCTGAAACCCTGAAACTGGCTTAGTTTTCTCTCAGTAAAACATGCTGCTCTGTTGGCCCCCTACGTCTTTGGTGTGTTTTCCCTTTTTTTCCTGTGGTGCTCCACTCACCAGCAAAATTTACTGCAATTGATTTTCAGCCTTCTCCCTCAGGTCCACACGCTTGTCTCCACCAGGCAGGGATCTGGCTGAATAATGCCAGAGGCAGTGTAGGAAATAAATGCTGGGTAGATCTTGCTGCAGACAGCAGGCATGTTTGTAGCACACCAGGACCTCCCACAGTGGCTTTCTGCAGATGTGCAAGATGGGGAAAGAGCTTCAGCGTGAAGCTCCTCAGGGTTCCATGCTGGTGGAGAAGGGGTGGCTGAGCCACTCATCCCTGCATAGAGGAGCACTTGGAACAATGGAGTGCAATGCCGAGTGTTATGCAGGGGTCTCAAGACAGATGTCCTTTCCAGGAGCTCCCTAAACAGTCAGGATCAATGATGCCCTTTCTCCAGTTTCATCGCAGGGTACAGCTTGTTAATCATAGGCAGATGAAGTGTGAGGCAATTTTTCCTAGTTTTATCTATGTAATTGTCATTATTTCCTTTAAAATGGAAAGCTGAAGATTGGGACATATTTATGGAGGCCTTTGGGCTCTAACAATGAATTCTTTAATACAGACCCAGGCTATTGTATTCTCCCAAGAATAAATCCTGATGTTTGGAAAGGGTGTATCAACCATAGATGGTGTTGTCTGAAGCTGGCTTTTGAGAATGAATGATGGTAGTTACCCAGGGCTGTGTGGCAGGGACACTCTGGTTTCACAAAGCTCTTTGTAGCCTGAAAGCTTCAGCTGAGTTTTGTGTAGCGTCATCTAGTCAGAATAATCAGAAAAGCAATGTGATGCCAGAGGGTAGTCATAACTAAAATGGATCCAGCTGTCAACACAGTAGAGAGACCTTTAATTTTGCAGGCCTTAAGCGAAAGGCCAGAGCAAGCAGCTGACTCAGTGGTGCACATCATTCCCCACGTCTGGGGCTGAAGGAGGGCGTGGCGGCCCTGGAACTCTGTGCACCACAGCAAACCCAGTGGAGACAGCATGGTCCATGACAGCCCTGTGTCAGGGAGTTGGAGCAGAGCAGGAGCAGAGCACAAGTATCTGTCAAGGCTGAGGTTGGTGGGGTCTTGTAGAGCCTAGTGCTGCTCTCCTGATTACAAGGCTCCATCCTGTGCAGTGTCACACCACATACCCCACCTCAAAAAAATTTACACTCAACTCTAGTCTACTGTCATCTGCAATTCTCCTTCCCATATGAGCAGATCAACAGGTAGTGCGCAGCATACATGGACTGCTTATCTTTCCTCTATAAGGAACCATGTGCATGTGGAAGAGTAGCGTGCACTGTCTAGGGAACTGACTTAGGCAACTGTGTCATTTACAGGTCCTTTCCATTGCAAAGAGACTGCATCACCTCCAGATGAGAAATGGTACAGGATCAGGCCCACTATATAAATAAATGGTCTATGTATATAAATAAGTTATCTGTATCTGAGTTGGACTTAATGATCCTTATGGGTCCCTTCCAACTCAAGATATTCCATGATTCTATGATTCTGTTCGGGGCTTAAAATATAGAGGATTCCACATGTTTAGGAACCAGTAGTAAAAGAACTACAACAACAAAAAATCAGGATGTAGAGAAGGCACCATTAGTTAGACCAGAGTGGACCACAACTATCTGGTGCCACAAGCCAGAATGAACCAACGATTACATGTTAGCATCAAAATCCCCAGTTGTTAAACACTGAAGTGATGCTCAGATTTATAAGGAACTAGAGCCATTCCACAAAAATCTTGGATGACATGATTTTTAGTCAATTCTGTGTCTTCTGTGACTTTTTCATTCTGATCAAATGCAAGTGAAATAATTGGATCATGGAAGATGGAAAAGTCCCTGCCTGTCAAATTCAGCACAGATATATTCTCCTTGTTTTTCCTGTCACATAACCTTCTAGGCAAATTCACAGCAAAACTACTTACTGTGTTACAAATACTATGTATTGTTACAAGTATCACTTCACGCTGTAAGAAATGGAAGAATTTCAAGAAATTCAACTGATTCACATAAAGTTTGTTCCTTGCAATGAAAATAAGCTATTTATTTTCATATTTGCATCTAACCAGTTTATAGGCAAACAGCTGCTAGTAACCTCAAGCTGCAATCTTGCTGGGTCAAGTACTGTTTAGTCACTTTGGGTGTTTTAAATACTAGCGGTAGGTTTATTCTATCTTGCTTTGGCAAAACATTTGCCTATGCTTTAGTAAAGACAATTTGAGACACATTTCTTAGCAAATTCTGGGTTTTTTTTCTTTTCCCTTACTGTAGCCATTGTTATTTCACAGAGTTTTTACAAAGTTTTTTAATTAGTGGGTGAATTAAGAGTCTGAAACCATCAGCCAGAAGCTGTGAATGGAAGCTGGTTTTTCACATTCCAAAGATGCTCTCGAGTGATAAGACCAATGTTGCACTAAAGAGTTCCTTGCACTTACAGTTTATGATTTCTTCAGTTTTCAAGGAATAACCAAGAACCACATAATACTGCGTATAGTCTTATTATGTGAAGAGGCTTGCTGGTTTTGGCAGAGGGCTTTGGAAGGTACAAATTCTGGATGTGAGTGAGTATGACAGACTTTCTTGCTTTAAGCACAAAGGGTGGGATGCAGCTGACCAGATGTGGGCATCTTCCTCTGAGTTACATGTCTGGATGCATAGCCTCCCTTTAGAGAGTGCTAGTTATTTCCTTGTAATGTAGACATCTAAAATGAATGAAACAGATCAGGTCCTAAAAGTGTTTATTTCTCTTTGTGACTGTAAAAAGGACCCAGGGCAACCCACTGAGTCATAAACTGCTTCCTTGCAGACACCTGAAATTAGACATGCTGAATCCTACCATAACAATTTGATCCAACTGCCTTTGAGGTTAACCCCAGGTGACGCCACTGGGCATTGGATTGGTCTCTAAAGGCATTTGCTGTGTAAGGCAGGGCAGAGGCTGTCACTCAGATAAATGCAGGTGAAGGAATATTGCTGAATTTGACTGCTGCCATGAAAGATTTCTTTAGCAGGTTAGGAGTGCTCTACACATCTGTGACTCTGAGACAGCTGACACAATGAAATGATCTCCCCTGAGCAGGCAGATAGAGTCTGAGACCTAATTCATGACCATGCTGGGAATAACATGGGTGCTGCTGGAGATGGAACAAAAATACAAACTATTTTTATCAACCTGTCAGATTTTATCCAGTGAGCTTCCTTAAAACCACAGTCAACTTCAACAACTCAACTTTCCAGCTGGGAGATACAAATGCTTGTGTCTTTCTGTCTCTCAGGGATTCCCTTCTGCTGTATTTGATCTTTTCTTCACTCTCTTCCCCAAAACCCAAAACAATCACATTAGTGGCTATGCATATGACATGTTTTAATTCAGCTTGCAACCACTTCATGGTACGGTTAGCACTAATCATGGCTTGTGCTTGCCACAACAGAGTGGGTTCTCAGAAGTCCAAGTGGCAACTGCCATCCTATCTGCTCTGCACAAGGTTGGACTATGTCTTCAAACATGATTAATAGTTGGCTGATAACAGAGGAAGTCCACAGCAGTTTGTTTCTGCCACCAGTCTTGGATGGCACATGAATGCCTCCCCATACGTGAATCTGTGTACCACCCTTTTGCGGGGTGCAGGGAACTTTCCAGCTAAGTGGATGGATACATCTCTTCTAGCCTGCCCTCTTCCCATTGCTATGTAGCAGGGAATCCCAGAGTGCCTTGTCCCTGGCAGTGGTTTTCAGAGGGACCAGCTAGGCAAACAGAAATGCCACCTTAGCCACTGCTCTCAAATGACCAGCTGCAGCCCTTCATTCTTCCCAAAACAACCTGGCCCTTTGGTTTGGCAGGATTGTTTGCAGGATGAGAAATGGTGTGGCTGAAGTATGGCACTCTTGTATCTCTTAAAAAGGTTTTATGGCTATGATGATGAGTGCTTACATTCACTCCTGTACATCCCACTGCTGAGCAAGAAGTGGATATGAAAATGAAGCAGGAGGTAGCAGCTGCAGCAGCAGTTTACTTCCTCAAATGGAGATAGCCATGAAACTTGGGAGAGGCTGAGAATCTCTAGGAGGCAGCATTCACACAATACTTTAAGGAGGGAAAGCAGGAGAGATGCAGACATTTTCTTATGTCTGTTTCAAGATGCCCTGATCCCCTGATAACTTCCTACTCCGTCCAGCGTGTATAGCAGGAGGGCATGAAAGCACAGGGAAGAAAATTCCCCAGAAGGAATTATTTTACAGGCTGTAGCAATTTCTAATAAAGCTGGATGCTTTTAGCAGCTAAGGTCAAATTTGTCTTCAGCCTACTCCCCATCTTAGAAATAGGCTTCAATAAATTACTCCCGTCACACAAGAAAACTCTCTTGCTCATTGGAGTCGATGTGTTCTTCAGCACCCTTCCTTGGACAGTAAGTGTCTGACAGTGTGTGGCAGTTATTCGAACACAATGCTGTCATCTGGCCTAGGTGGGATCTTAAAAGACAGAAAGGGAGGCAGATGTATGTGGCTCAGAGCAGTGTTTCTTGTCACAGTATGGCACACTGACGTTTATATTTCACTTACATTCAAAAACTTCTTGTGGGCTTCCTTTCCCTGGGCATGGCTGGTTTTCCCTTCATTTATTTTCCAACCTGTAGTGGAAACAAGGGAGCTGTTTGTTATGATGAGAAGTGTTTGGAGCTACCCAAGCTCCAGGGAACGGGGCACCCACAGAGAGGTGTCATGCAGGGTAGCTTTTTGTCTAATTTACTGAAGTGGTTTTGCTGAAGAGTTGGGAATCCTGGCTCAGAACAACCATTTGTGTGGCTCTGTACAAGGTGGAGATGGGATAGAGCCTCCTGAAGGTAACAGAAAAGCTGTTGCTAGTCTTGTCCGTACAGCATTGACACTGGCTGGCTGCACTGAGGGCATTTGCTCAGCTCTTCCTACAGCTAACAATCATCTGGACCACACAAACACCAGTGGCTCAGAAGGATTCCCCTATGTAACCCAAAGGCAGATTCTCAAATGCTTGGTTGTCACAAGCTGTTTTTCCACTCTGTTCCCACACCACATCCCCTTGTACAAGGAGGTAGAGCTAGGGCATCACTGAAAGCAGCCTGGACATGTCCTTCCCTCAGGGCTGCAAGCATCCCCTGTACTGCTGTCTTGGGTTGCTGGAGAAGCCCTATGTCAGGAGAGATTACAAGCCTTGACCACAAGCTCTCTGAATCCTTCACGCCTCCTCAAAGCCTTTTCTCTTGCTCGACTGACTTTTTTATAAAGTTCCCCGCTATTTAATCTCTGCTTACCATGTTGCAGTTTAAATCAGTCATCACTGATCTGTTGTGGCCTTCCAGATCAATTACTTCTTCCCCAGCTTAGAGCATTCTTGCAAATTATTACCAACTGCTACAAATATGGCTGTGAGGTTGCAAAGTGTCAGTTCTCCTTGGAAAGATGATTTATTTAAATAACTGGAAAAGGAACATTTGGGATATTGTTAGGTTTCCTTCTGTGATGCTGTACAAAGATTTGCTCACCATGTTTTCCTGTTTAGCTATAACATTTCTGACTTTTCACACAGTGGAAGAGGCATCCACAACAATGCTCCCATATGGCTCTCAGCGACTGGCTTTCCCCATTCAGTTTTGTTATTATTAATTCATTATTTATCTTGTGTTCTGCAGTAAAACCAAGGGACCTGCCACAAGACTGAGGAGTGGCCTCCTCAGATAAGTGAGATAGCTAAATGCTGCTGACAACAAAGAGAATACAGTATGTTTTCCATTTTCATTTCCAATGAAGCATCATTGAAAAGCCCACCTACCAGATGAGACTGGTCCAAAGTGAAAGATGCAGAATGTTATCTGGAATGGGGAAAAATATTTTAATAGAACACCTTCTTCTCAGGAAACTACAAATTTTTGCAGGGCAGAGCTGTTTTTAATGAAAGATATTTATCTGAAAGAAAAAGGGTCTCTTCTACGCTACAGTGAGTCTAGCCTGGCCTAGAATAGCCAAGGGCCTGGCAGCAAAGGTATTAACATTTAAAGAAGAATTGGGCTCAGATATATCAGTTAGACTTCTGACTTAGTCTTGAGCCTCTCACATACAGGGCAAATGATCCTAGCATGCTGTTACAAGCCATTTCATCTACCACCTCTGTCCTTTTGTAGGGAATTTAAAAGCTTTTGGCATGTCTTAATGCAAAAAAGCACAACATATGTCAAAACCAAAAAATATTGACCAAGTGGAAAAGCTATTTTTGTCCCAGCTGCTGCTGCTATTGCCATTTGCCAGCACAGATGTGAAGTACAAAAAGGTTGAATAACTTTCACAAGATTACTCAGGGAGTCAGCAGCGAACTGATTTGGGATACTTCATAGCTGAGGTCCTTTCCCAGATGACAAGTCTATTTACTGCTTCATTTTAGTTTAGATCCCAGAAATTACAAGCCTGACTTTTGTCCTTCCTGGGCATCAGCAAGACTTTTCTGTGGACTGAAGAGAGATAAGTCACAGGAAACTATGGATCACCTTATTCCTTGTCAAGCGTTTCACCTTCCCATGGAGTCAAGGCATTGTACTTCTGCACAAAAGGTTAAGGACAAGAAGTCCCTGCAGGCTCCTTTCAGAACTCTAAAAATAAGTCTTATCCTAATATATTTCAGTACTAATTAAGTTTTTGCTATTCCTCCCACAGAGGGTTATCAACATGGTTTACAAAGCGTCATCTTTTAGCAACTGCTCAGGAGTTGGCTGTTTCCCATTGTGCCCCCTCTGACACATTCAGATATTCTCTTTATACAAACACGCAGATAAAAATCGTCCCTGGTGTATCTAGAATATTTTAAACCAAAGAGAAAAAAATCCCTGGCCAAGTTGTTCAGTAGCTGGAAATTACTTGTCACGTCCACAGACCAGTAATTCTTTTTATTTTTAAATGACTAACCACGCTATGATTAATGGCTCACATAAATGGACTCAAAATAAGTCTGGCACAAATATAGGGAAGGAGGAGGGTAAATGGGATAAGGACTGGATGGATCTGCAGCAGGACATTGGTGGCGTGAATGGCATAGTGGGCACAGAGGAAGGAAAAAATGTTTCATGCTATTTGTAGCTCAAAATTGCAGCTACAGATGGTGATGCTGTCATGTAGCAAGGGCTCAGGACACTGAGAAAAGGCAACCTGCAGTGCACAGACTTGTCTCTCCCCGGATGCTGGTGTCTCTCTAGAAGGTTCACAAGACCTCATTGCCCCTATGTACATAAAAGTTGATAGTACCCTGGACTGAGTACTGAAGCTATACCCGTATCTCCTTGAGTGTTTTTGTCCTGTGTTTTACAATACAATGTGTTTGCTATTCCTCTTCCAGAGACAATATTTTCCATCTTCTTTTGTCAGCTGTTATCTTTTTTATTTTCAGCTCATATTCTACAGTGGTTCTTTTGAGTGGAAGCACCAGCCATGCAATCTTGGCAAACAGGGACAAGTGTGTCACTTGCAGGATGCTGTGAGAAGTACAAACTCATGGCTGATGCAGTTTGTGGGGAAGACAAAGTTGGTGGTGTGGTAAAGGATGGGGAGGAGTGGGCACTCATTCAGACTATTGAGGCAGTCTTGGTCACCTGGTAGAACAGGGCTCTTTAAGCAAAAATAGTCTTGAATAAGCCTAAATGCCCAGGGGCGTAAAATCAGGGCTTTCATCTCACAACACAGAATGAAAAGCTCTCTCTAGCCCAGGGAGGCTGGGCACACATCCTGGAAAGCAGAGACTCTGGAAAGGTCATGGGGGTGGGTAACTCTAGGCAGACGGCTGAGGCAGAGCAGCAAGTCAGACCCTGCAGCTGAATGAGGAAAATGAAGAACGGAAAATGGGCAGTCTAGTTTGCTTATCAAGAAACGGCTCACAGTCACAAGCTGCTATGGCTTAGAAATACGCCATCATAGTCAGGTGGGGTCAGAAAGCCTAGGGGAAGGTTGGACATGGCTCTCCCTGTGTGCCCCCTCTTTGCATTTACAGAGTCTTGTAAAACTCTCACTGCTCGCAACCCCTATGGCTTAGCTGTGTCCCAGAAATAGCCCCTCCTACAGGACTCCTTGCTGTTGCTGGAAGTAGGATCCAGCTGGCAGAGCTGACGTGGCTGTGGGCTCTTTTACATCACAGGCCAGGTTAATGCTGCATTTCTTACAGTAACCCTACTGCAGCTGCAAGTGGCAAGCTGTGTCGCTGTAAGAACAGTTACCATCAATTCCTAAAGCTGCTTTGCCATTATTTTGTGTCTGAAATAGTTTACAATGACTCATGGTTCCTGAAATAAGAATAACAAGAGTGTAATTTCATACTTTTCCCATGGTGAAATCTCATTAAAAACTGTGAGATGTTTGGATTTGATGCTGTTTGCACCTTTTTACCTCTGATGGCACAGATTCCTGGGGGTAGGACTCTTGCTTTGGAGCATAAACAGAATTTTGGTCTCCAGGAAACAGAAATCCTTTTGAAAAAAACTGGGAGATAGTTTTTTCTGGGCGCCCAAAATGAAAGAATTTGCAGCTCCCATTAAGTGAAACCTTTCCCAGTAAACAGTGGTAATACAGAAGGTGTATGTAGGCCTTTGCCAACAATACATAAACACTAGATTTCTGCCACAATGCAATAGCAGAGCTCTGTCTCAGGGTAACAAATTTCCTCTTGTAAAATGGGAAACCAGAAAACTGCAGAAGTAATGAGATGTTTCCCAACTGCTAGGAGTATTACAGGGTAATAATGAAGCAATAGAGGGCCTGTCAGTGCTGTGAACATATCAAGGTGAGATTAAATCCACATCTTTTCCTCTGACCTCTCTCTTCCTATCTTCCCAAAAAAACAAGAAAAATAGCTTCCAGTGAGCTGAGCTTGCAACATATAGATTCATCCATATAGGGAGTAGAACTAAATGCTCTATGACTTCCTCTGTCCAACTTGCTACTTGGGTATTATACATCAAACTGTAATTTAAATATCACCAACTGTATATTAAGCACATTAAGCTATATTTAACAGACCTGGCTTATATTTCTTTATTTGTGATAATATATTTATCTATATATTTATATAAATATGTGAAAATGGAGTATGTATTATAGGGGGTCAGATATTTCCCATGAATATCTTTTTCTGAATGGAAATGCAGTCTTTAAGAGCTCTGAATCTCCCCATGGCATTTTGCTGGAGTTTTTTGCTCCCTATTGGGAAAAATAAAATGCTTTGTTTTGAATTAGCTCAGCCTAAATTGAAATACTTTGGTTTGTCAAACTGAATTAAAACATTTCATGACGGGGCCGTTCAGTTTTAATTTATGTTCACAAGAGTTACTATGTTCCTTGTGGACATTTTAATTTATAGACATCATACTCCCATAATGCATCATAATCATCTCTCTCATTAAATTTTTGCAATGTGCTCTAGAGTCAGATGGCCACAAAACATCACAGGACACTGGCTGGGAACTTCGTTGACTAAGAAACATGATGTATCACCCTCATGAGGCACTGCAGCAGTTCCAAGGGACGCACAGTTATATCAAACCAAGCTGAAGCTAAACTGTTCCTGAGAAAGGACAAATTTGCTTTCAGTGAAAACATTACTGTTTCTACTTTTCGTCCAGATGTGCATCCAAAATAAATGTTGATATCAGAACTTTCTGTGGAACAAAACATACAAATTTTGACAACTTTACTGTCTGATAAATAAGTCCTACCTTCAAGGTTTTAAATGTTTTTTCCTCGCTGTTATACAGGAGCATGCACTATAGTTTTCTGATGTAGTGCAAGCACCAGTGACCTGCCATCCAGGGAGGACTATTTGCCATGACTTGTGTCAGGAGCATGTGTCAGTAAAAGCATGTGTCAGTAAAAGCTTGAAACCTCCCCATCTCCTCAAGGGCATGAGAAATGATAGATCAGAGGAACCACAGCACAGAATAGGAAGCTTATAAAAGATGTTTCTAACACTGAAAAATAAAAATATACAGCATGGAAGTTAAGATTTCTATTTCAAAATATTAGAAAATTCAGAGTCATGATTGCTTTAGCGAGTCTATGCCTGCTAGTTGCATTCTGGTAAGGTCTTTAATTACATCAGCACACAACACAGGACATAAAGCTTGGAAAATATTTACTTTACAGCTCTGGATTAAATCTATTCAGGCATAGAAATATCACGTATCTTGGGGTGATGCTGAAAGAAGGCAGAGACCATTATGGAGTGGGTGCTCAGGCGATGATGGAGCATATAGTTTGTTATAGGCTGAGCATCAGAGTGCATGGCATTAAGTCTTGAGGCAGCACCAAAGAACCTTGGCTTTAGCTGACATTACATGGAACTACAAGAATCCAGTATGCAGTTACCTGGGTTGACCTTCAGCCAGGACACCATAGCTAAGGCCTTCTCTTTTTTAGAAAGTGATAAGGCAGATTTAGGATAAGATTTTCACAATGGCTTCTGCCAAGGTTAGCACCCCAGCCGGTGCTGCAGGAGAGAAAGGGCAAGAGTAGTCAGCGCTGCCAGTACCACTACGAGGATAACAAGCACAGTCATCATTTGCAGAGAGCATGATAAATAACAGTGAAAGAGCAAATTGTGATTTTGGGGGGTTTTAGGATTTAAGAGACTTTTCACTTACATGGTTTTCATTTTTCTTTAGACTGTCAAGGGGCAGGAGGATTGTGTCACTGAACTATGGAGATCCAGACTTTCAACAAAACTAGACATAGGATTATGCACAATACCTGATTGCCCCTTCCAGAGGAAAATGCTCGCATCCCAGGCTAAGAATACTTTAGCCCAGTCTCTGTTCTCTGTCCTTGAGGGAACAATCCTAGTTACCGTGAAGTTAACTACATGTAACTGAGAAGTGTGTCAGATCGATTGCCCCATTAAGGTGTCCCTAAGGATTGCTCTGAGGCAGCAGGCCTATGTTTAGGAGACCTTCCAGGAGACTTGTTTCACCACCAGAAGTGGTGAGGTTCAGTGTATCAAAATTAGTGTGAACTCTGGATGCTGCCCTCAGCTGGCCCAAAGACAGAGTCCTATCCATGCTGTTCATGACCCTGACATAAAAAAACAGCTGTCTTCCCCCTCTTTCTGACTATTCAAGGTCATGAGATCATGACATCCAAGGAAGTTGAAGCCAATTCAGTGCCATTCCCACTTTCTCTGGTGGTTTATTCAGAGCACCCCAGAGGGCCATGCCACAGATCTCATTCAAGCTTTTGTCTTTCATCTCAAAGCCTTGGCTGGTCTGTATCTCCGTTTATTTAAGACTGACTTGACATTGTACTGATGCCCAAAGGACGTCAATGAAGAATGCTGGAAAACTACCCTGGATATATTCTCAAAACACTATCAGTGCAGGAGGGGATCATGGAGCGTGCTATCACAGAAAGACAATAAGTCAGCTGCATATTCCTAGACTAAGGAGAGTCCAGTCCTTCCCCCTTTGTACCGCATCATGTAAAAACAAACAGGGAAGATGATCAGTGTTAAAATCAGAAACAATCGCAGGGAAAACTCCCTTCTTCTCAACTTGTTACCACCCTGTAGCAGCCACAGGATTAAATAGGTCTGGAGTTTGCATTTTCATAGTCACTTTGTATTTTATAGACTTGGAAATGTCAGAAAAGAACACCCACTAGAGAGATCCTTTTTTATGTGTCACAGTTTGTTCATGAACTCACACCAACTGGCTCCATTCGTTGCTGTATTTGGCATCTCCACAGAGGAGGAGGAATCTCCCTTCAGTCCTCTCCCAGGAGGTGACCTCCATTCTCGAGAAATACAGGGATTAGCTGAGCTAGCAGACCATGTGCATAACACTGCTGGGGAGAATGGAAAGTCCTGCATGGCTTCAGCGGAGTCCTGTTACATGCACAGCACTGACAACTGCAAAAAGAAAGGAAGAGGCAGAGAGAGGCACAAGAGGGACTGAAGCACACAGGGTAATGTTGTGGCTATTCAGCATCACCTTCACAGTTAAAAAAGGCTTACTTACACTTACTGCCTGACCCTCTCAAAGTATTCCTCAGATGCACCATCTCTTTGGTAATTTTACATGCTTGCTTTTAAGAAAAGGCAATTCTAATGAATACTTTCAGCAACTCCTAAATGCCAGGCTTTGAAATAGGAAGTGTTAAAAATACAGGTTTTATATTGACTCACTTGAGTGCAGGTGCCTGCTACACCATGAGACCCAGACTTTTCAAAAGGGTATGTCCTGCTTTCTCTACATCTCTTTGTTGGGGAAGAGGCTATGTCTCACAGGAGCCATCTGGAGTGCCTCCCAATGCAGAGGCACTGGCATGGGAACTGCAGCAGTAACAAGAATGACTTACATATTCTGATCTTCCAGTCTGAAAAGTGATCTTAACCAAAATTAGCAAGAAGTTCCCTGAGGATTACTGAAGATAAAGACAGCCTGGATAGATGCTTACATACTTGGTGACATATTTGGTGATAAGAGAGTTAACAAAAAAAAAATATACCTACCCGTGCCTGCTTTTCCTAACCAGGCTAGTAAAAAAGCGGATTCAAATTGAAGGAACGTAATTTTTTTTTTTAAGATTTGTTGGCATACAGAATTGGTCTCCTAGGCTTATGAATAGTGTCTTAGCACTGAAAAAAAAGGAAAATGTGAAGGACAATGAGAAAATTATGTTGGCAGTTTTGGTTATGCAGGCAACGTATACTGATGTCAGATACAGTTGAAATAGATGCACACACATGTACATTAGCACCTGTAGAACAATTTACATCTTGGATTATACACAAAGCCAGTAAAATTTCAGTTAGCTAGATTGTTTTAATGAATCTAAGAAATCCAGTACAGATTAACTTATTCAGTATTTGTGTTGCTAATGACAAATGTCCACATGTTGTCAGATGATTGTAAGCGAAATGTAAATAATAATAAAACACAGAAATTAAATAAAATTACTTTTGGTTAGGAAAAATGAAACATAGTTCACACTCTGATGTGCTGCTAAAGATGTGCCTCTCAGAAAGTGGGGAACAGATAATTGGAGAATGTTTGACCTTGTAGATGAGATTTTGCACAAAAAGGACCATCATGAGAAGAATCTCAGACAAAATGGTCATAACCATCATACCAGGCACCAAGATGTGGAGAGCTCCAAAAAATAAAACCAATATCTTCCTCTGAAAAGGAGACAGAAGCCCATGCAATTCCTGGAGAGCAAAATTTGGAAAGTAGCCCAAAAAAAGACCTATTGCATTAGAGTAGTGTACCAGTAGATGTGGCACAGTCCAGCGGTAGCTGAGTAAAACAGTAACCATGAAAGTTTAAATATCTTGAAGTCAGAAGATTTGCCTAACTTGAGGTCAAGGGTTTTTAAGTGTATCAGGAAGCTTTCTGAGATGCTGGATTTGATTTCTTAAGTTCTGAAGAACTGGAAGGATTCCAGTAAAATATTAGGAAGCTAGTCTGCTGACATTTTAAAGTGATAAATGGCATAAGAGGGGAAGTTAGAGGTCAGTTAGGGTGATATTGATGCTGGGAAAAAATAACAGTGGGACACAATCAATAAACAGTTAAAGTACAGAAATTCAACCATGTTAGTTGATGAGGTTTCATGGAAAAGAGATTCTATAGAAATAACTTCCCATTGTTCATTGAAAGGACTGCGTTCGTGGCTGACACAGCTAATCCTGTTAATGTAGGGTTCAATTTCTTCAGAATGTGATTTTAAAATATTTTGCATTCTGATTAAAAACTAGGAGTGTGCCAAGACACTATTGCACATATTAAACAAATTAGAAACCAGCTAAGTGACTCAAAACTATATTTGCTAATGGGAAATCTCCGGTAAAGCAGTGTGTGTTTCTAATATGACACCACAGAGATCTGCATTTGGTCTAGCACTGTTGAGTACTTTTACTGATAATCTGAAAGCAAGTATAAAAAGTATTTCTAATTAAGTTAGCTGATCACACAAAATTTATGACATAGTAAATGAGGATGGGACCATCTAATGGACGTAAAGAAAACTGGGTTACTGTTGAACAGACATGTGAATATATCCAAATACACAGTGCACATACAGCGATAAAAAGTGCAGATGTTGTTCACAAAATGGGAGACCTCATTCTCAAAAAAAAAAAAAAAAAAAAAAAAAGCAGCTGTGAAAGGACAGTCAAAGAGGGAGGATACTGAGAAATATGACCAGGTTAGAAGACCTGCACCTGGGGGAATGCATTCAGGGGAATCACAGAGGAGGCAATGGGTGCCTTGTTCCTCATAAGAAACAGTTTGAGGTAGGGCCACTGTAAATCCCAACAGGAATGTGCATGGTGAGGCTGCGAAGTCCTTTCAGAGCAGCTATAGTGGGGCTGTTTTAGAATTACACCTCTGGGGAAACTGCTAAGCTGGGAAATAACGTGTTGTACAAGGTCACACAGAAATCTCATATCCCTGAAATAAGCTGTTGAACTTGCCCGCTCTGAGCCTCCTTCCTCATGGTAGGCTGACCAGAGCTCTGTCCAGGTTGGTTGGGAAGGCATCTGTGAGAAAGCCTCCCTTGAGTGAACACAGGCAGTGATAAGACCACAAGGCAATTTCTACTTTGTTATTTCTTTAAGAGGACTGTGGCCTGTGGATGCACCTCATGGTTTTAGGGAAAAAGTCTGGAAATTCTGGGGAAAGGAAAGGATAGCATGAGTTGAACAAGGATATCGATTAGGCTGGAAAGACTTTGCTTGTGCCTCAAAGAATGTCAGCATGGAAAGGATCTCTGCCAGACCTATTTGGTATACAACACTGTCTAGAAAGCTGTGAAGCAGGGACATGAGAATTAACGCGTCAACCACCAGCCACCTTACTCATCCTGGTGATAGGCACTAAAAGGCCAAAAAGGAGCAGGCAGATAGACTATATGAAAAGACTTAGGAGCAATTATTTTCTTAACTGTGAACCTCTGTCTCCTCACCTATTGCAGAGTAGTTAAAAACCCTTAGACATGGTGTTAGATTTCTGTTGTAGTACTAATGCAAAGTAGGCATCAGATTTATGAAACAGAATGGCTACTTGCTGGCAAAGGCAAGGTAATTCAGTTTCTGATGGGAGCCTGTGTTATTATGGGCTTTTAGGAAGGAAAATATGATCTTTTTCTGATAACCTGACACGAAGGGCCATGTTTTGAAAGTGACCTTGGCCTGCCCTTGAAACTTGTACTTGCTGTTCTACAAGCACAGAGTTGCTGGGGGAGGGTAGAGATTTACTCTTTTCCATTTCTGTAATTTAATTTTGCAGAGAGAGACACAGCCAGGCCCTTAGTGCAAGTCAGTAACAAATTCGCAAACACATAGGCTAAACCGCTCATCTATACACAAGCTTACCATCTTTGAATTTTATGACATTTGGGCATAGATCGTACCCCATACCTGCACGTGGCTCAGGTGGGCAAAAGGAAATTCACAAGCCATTTTTGAAACACCTTCCAATATCTGCATTTCATTCTGTCAAATGAATGAGATGAGAATTTGCTGGTAATGGTACAGCTGGCAGAATAACAGATCCAAACCTGGTAGGATGCTTTGAGTTGCATGCTGCTAGCCTGCGCTGTGGCCACACAAGATGGCACTGACCAGGTAAAGAACTATTCTGGCTAACTTTTGGGAAAGGGTTTGTGTCAGATGACAAAAATGGTTGTAAGCATGACAGACTTCCATATGAGTGAAGAGCCCAAATCTGTTCAGGGTAGAAAGGAGAAATAGAGGAGGGGAAATGCTAACAAAAGCAAAGGGCATCCCTGAATTTGAGCAGCAGCATCGGATTAGAAGGCTAACCTAAGGATTTTATTTTTTTTTTACATAGTTCATAATGAATCCATAGTGGCCACAAAAACATCTGAGGACTGTGTCAATAGTTAAATGAGATTCAGAACTGGGTGTGGTGGAGGGCAATAGTGAAGTTACAGTGGAAAATAGAATCATAGAATGGTCTGGGTTGGAAGGGACCTTTAAAGGTCATCTAGTCCAACCCCCCTGCAGTGAGCAGGGACATCTTCAACTAGATCAGGTTGCTCAGAGCCCTGTCCAACCTGACCTTGAATGTTTCTAGGGATGGGACCTCCAAAACCTTTCTGGGCAACCTGTTCCAGTGTTTCACCATCCCCATTGTAAAATTTTTTTTCCTTATATCCAGTCTAAATCAACCCTCCTTTAGTTTAAAACCATTATCCCTTGTCCATTAAACAATGTTTTTAAAAGCAATAGCATGAACCCCTTACCTTCTGTTGGAAGAAACTAAGAATGAGCTTTTCCTGTTACTCCATTCCACAAACATGGCTACAGAAAGGACACTAGGGTAACATTTTATTCCCATTTGGTCAAGTATGACAATTGTCATGTCCCTCCAGAAGTAACAAGAAACGAAACAGTTTTAACATGCAATGCCCAAGCTCCATTTTGTGAGTCCTCAAGATACTCCTTTCTGAAGTCCCCTTTTGCAAACAAGCAGGATTCTTGCTGCTTCTTTTTTAACCATATTGCTGAGGATGTCAGCAATACCCAGTTTGGATAATACCCAAGTATTATCCAAAACTTCCAAAAATTGAATGCGATCCACACAACTTTTGTTTGTCATTCCATACTAAACCCTACTACCTTCTTGCCTTTCACAGCAGTTCCCTTCAGCCTTTCTTTTTGTGGCATAGCTTCAGAGGTTGATGTTGTTGACTAAGTTCTTCAGGCTTTCTCTGAAATCAGAATTCTTGTTTTTCCGGAACAGACACTATGCACCCAACACCTCATCAAATAGTCAGCTACACCTTTGAGTTTAAAGCAAATAACAATGCTTTTTCTGGAAAGCAATCTTGTCATATAAACAGTGGCTAAAAACATAGAAAATTGTCCTAACACTTTGGAAATTACTATGAAAGTAGCATTAGACTTCGAATTGCAGAAAGAGCAACACAATAAAATTGTGAGACTGCTGAACTTCTGATGTGATTTAAATCTATTGCATGCTACCTAGCAGTGCAATGTCTGCTTAATACTGTGGCCTTATCAAGCCTGTTGACCATTCACATTCCCTAGAAGCCCAGGATGATAGCAAAACATATGTGGGCATCTTTTCTGAGTAGCCTGCCAGCCCAAGCATAAAAATCAGACCAGATTAAAAAGCTGTTAGTGCTGATACACGCCTGTATACTATATGCAAGTTCATAAGGCATCAAGAGATCAGTAAGCAAACTATTTATCAGAGATGTCATGTCAAGCCTGCAATGATGGGCTTCTCTAAAGCTGACAATATGATAAGCTATGGCACTCTTAAGGTAGGCTCACAGACCCTGCAGTGATGTGTCTGAAAAAGATGAACCAAGGTCACCAGCAGGACTAACAGAGATATGTAACAAAAAAACCTAAAACAGCTGCTTATGGGGTGACAGATCAGACTGTCACACGATAGGCTGTGCCAGCAAAGTTATTATCAGAGTTGAGCATCTTTGTATTTGGAAAGTAAAAAAGTAAAAATAAATTACTATAAACTTATCTTTATTATTATAAAAAAAAGAACAATGTAAATGCAAACATATAATAGTGATATGTAGCACAATGTATAACTGGATTTACACTATCTTGATATAAAATGGATTTTAGAACGATTTCTTGTATGTAATGTTATTGGATATCGAAAAGAGGAAGAAAATATGGTAAGGGGTTTTTTTTCCTGTAAGGTGGAATAAGCCGGAAAGCCTTCTGAAAATGGTGAGAACTTCAGGCAACAGGTTGCTGAAAAGAAATAGAAAACTAGTGTAAGACGAGGAAGAAAATGGCTCAATGCAAGGCTGGGAGGAAACAATTTAATGTAGGTAACTTTACCAAGTGTGGACACAGTTTCAAAATAGTTTTTGAAGAGGAGTGGAAGATATTTATAACTAACATATTTATCTAGAGTGCTTGTTGCTTGCCCCAAATCTGTTTAGGTGTCATAGATTGGAGGTGACTTTCTACAGATATTGGAAATTGGAGTAGAAAATTAATTTGAAAATGGGAAGAACTAATACCATCTTATGACTAAGATAATAGTGATGTAGAATATGTCCACCTGAAAAAAATGGCAGGTATTTGTATCTATTTCCAAGAGGATCTGTACTCTCTGACTGCACAGTGTGTCAGACAGACACCACAAAGGACAGAAGAGGTCTTCATGTTCAGTTTTATTCCTGTAGACTTTGGCTTGCGATGATATAATGTGTTGCCACTTGGTTTTACACACACACCATTCTCTCCAGATTTCTGGTGAACCTGGGTAGCTTTTGCTGTTGTTGTGTTGGTCCCAGTACGGTAGCATCCTGGTGTAGTGGAGTGTTTAGGCACTTTTACTTGTAGGGTTAGTGAAGCATGTGGCTTCCAGAGCATAGAAGAAGAGTGATATTCCTTGGTGCTAATCTTACACCAGGAAAGACATTTCACTCCAGAAGACTAACTCTTTGAATGGTCTTTTTGTAGCACCCTGAGATAAGGAAGCATAGAAGTGGATGGTGTACCCCAGCTCAACCCATGGAATTTGAGAGTGCAAGTTGCAAGAACAAGGTTTTTTTGCTTAAGAGTGCATCAGCAGCTAAGCCTTACCCTGTGCTTACATGAGTGAACCTGCTTCATGAAGTCTAGGTGAAGGCAGCCAGTAGTCTGAAAAAAATCTGCTGTAGACTGGTGTTATGTAAGTCGATGTGATCTGGTTGGTGTTGCCTGTGGCTAATGAAAGGGTTATAGGGCAAATATTTGACTAACAGTAGTGCGTTCTCTGTCCCCTGATGTTGTCCCTCTTCTTGGCATTCTGATAGCATAGAAGCATTGAAAACCTCTCATACTGCTGACGCTCATTCCATGAGCTCATTGCTGAGCTCATTCCAGACGGGTTGCCCAGAGGGGCTGCACAACACAGCTGGAGCAAGCACTGAGCAATCTGATACATTCTCACAGCCAACTCTGCTTTGACCAGGGTCTTGGGCTAGAGACCTTCAGGTTGACAGGATCCTGTGATTCTAGGTCATGGTCACACCTTTATCAAGGGTTCCTAAATTACCACTTTCCATCTCCTGACTCATGGACACATTCTGACTATGTCTGATGACAGCTGGTATTCATCAACCCCTAAACAGCCTGGTTTCTTTTGGAACAAGGGAGATGTGATGTGCTCTAGTAGGTCTCCTGGTCTGGATAATGCAGAAGCTTTAGGGACACAGGAACCTTTTGTGGGGCAAAGCACCCAGAAGTACTCAGCACCTTCAAAGGATCTTCAGAAAGGCTTCATGAGCAGTCACTGCCTGCTCTGTGCACTGCACTGTTAACTCCATAGCTGACTTGAGTGAAGGTCATTTTGCTGAGGCTGAATCTGTCACTCTCATCTGTACCAGGTCGCGTGGCAGTTCAGCTTGCCAGGACCCCTGGGAAGCAAGCTTCATTGATTTACCAGCAGCAGAAGACAGTGGCTACCTGTGAGTGCTTGTGAAGATTGGGAAGGCCTCACACATCAAGTGGGAACAGACAATGCTCTGTTCTTTCATCCAAGTGACACACTCAGGCACCTCGGGCTTATCTCTAGTGCATTTTCTTCTGCCCCTGAGCCCCCCACCCTGGCTACCTCCCATCATCTGGCTGCTGAGCTCCAGGGCTCCCATGGAAAGCTGCAGACCATTTAAATCAATTCTGACACCCAACACCTCTCTGTTTTCTCAGACTGCCTGCCCCAAATATTTCCCTCCAGCCCTGACAGAACGGGTATTCACAGGGCAGCTCCAGAATAACAAGTTTCCATTTTTGAGACGGTTGTATGGGGAGCTTTGTGGTGTGGCAGCTGGCCAACGGGTGATCATTTAGCCAGGGGAGCTCACTACTGGGTAGTTAATTTGACATGCAGAATAGAGTGGTTAGGCTCTCTCCAAAGTCCAGTCAGACACTTCTGAGTTCCCAGTATAAATTGTACCTGACATGCTACCCCAAAATATCGGCAATTGAGTGCAAACCTTGACTTCAGTGAGGCTGATCAGCCCAGCAGTGGCTCATTTACTCTGACACAATCAATTTTCTCCAGCAGACTGTGGGGCCATTCGCTGCTTTAGAGAGATACGCAAGTCACACTAGGCTCTCCACATCCCCTGCATCACTAAGGTGGAAGAAAAAAGAGGCGGACATAGTGATGATGACCCATAGATATGAGGCTCAGAAGAGTAGGACTTCTTTCAGTGGTAATAGCCCAGGCCTCCGAATACACCCCTAACAAGTATAGGAATGAGAGCATGGTTGCAGAGACGGATTCCCACTTTACACATGCGCTTTCTCCATCTCATTTAGGGCTTGGACTGAATAATCGTTATCACCACATGGTAGCTATCAAAGGCTAGCTGACACTTTATAAAAGCCTAATGTAGCCAATGCACATTAGAGTCTCAGCCAGCACCTGAATTGTTTGCCAGAACACTTTTGAGATAGACTGTTCTTGTGGTATTTGTATCACTGGCAAGAAGCAGAAGGAGAGGAAATCTGGAAAACATTTCTTAGGGGAAAATAAAAATCTGTGAAGTGTTGCGGAGTCTAGAGGCAGATAGATGGTACTGAAATTCTCGTTGCTTATTCAAAAGGCTGTGGAGCTGGGGAGTCTTTGGGGCCCTCAGACCAGTATTTCACACTTTCTGAATGTGTTAGCAGTTGTAATCAGTTGGTCTTTTATTTATGCTGCAACTCTTTGGATGTTCATGTTGCCCAAAGCCTGCGTTCTCGCATTGCTATCCCTCTAAGGTAACAGGAGGATTTTGCCTACTGAACTCAGCTGCTGGGAAATCAGGGGGAAAATATTTAGACCATTAATAAAAAATGTATTCCTCTATTTCATATGGCACTGGCCTTTCCTGTTTCAGTGCTGTCCCCAAACTGCATGCAGCATCCTGACGTCTTTAGGGAGCATTTGCTATCTGATTAGGCAGTTGCATATTAGGATGACAACTGGAACATAAACCGAAATAGCCATAAAGGAAGCAAACAGTCCCTCAGGGAGAGACTTCTATTGCCATTCATATAGCTGTCTCACACAGAGCTAATTGTGAGAAGCGCTATAACATGACTACTAGAGCCCTGTGATAGCAAATGGAGAAAAAAACTTGACTCTACATAAATGCAGTTGGAACCTGTAGTACCCATTCACCAGAAAACTCCGATATTTCAAAATGTTTTTGATTCTGATGGATGGATGATGAAACTATTATGGTTTTTCACCAGACCAGAAGTACTGAGACATCCTGATTGACCTCTGCCTGACATTTCTTCCTGAGAATAAATTTTTCAACAGGCCAAATCTGTAGCTTATTTATGAAAAAAAATAAAAAAAGAACTGGAATGTTTCCACAGCCAGGGCCAGTTCAGCTGTTTTTCCAAGTACCCAGGAGGTGTGATGGACCTCCTGGGATGCTCTGTGTCCCCTGCATCCTTTGTGGGCAAGGATCTGAGCTGAGCTTCCTCTTGCTTTTGCTCTACCATGATTCTCCCAGGCTTTTTCATTTTCGTGAAAAAACACTTGACTGATACGAATTGCTTCTCTTACTTTTGGGAATATTTGCATCTTCTCCCCTGCCTGGGCAAAGAGAAACTCACCAAACATCTCAAGCAAGTTTTGTGGGAAAGCTGATGTAAAATCCCTTTAATCAGTTGTGTGGAAAGGAGTGTATTTATCCTGTAAAACTCTGTGGTCAGATAACTTTCAATGAGAAATATGAGTCTGGGACTCCTTCAATTTATGTTTGATAAAAAATGATTAAATGTAATTTTGTGGGTTTTTTTAAAATTTTTACCCAATTCATTAGACATTTACAGGAAAAAATTACACCTTTATACCTTTTGCCTGGAAAATCCAACGGACCACTGGATAATTAGTAAGACTGTACATTTATAAGCATGCAAAGACCCTGAGTAAGCGGGAGTGGAAGAAACGTCTACTCAGATTGCTAAAAAAGTCACATGGCAGAATGTAAGGGGGAAAGAGGGAAGCAAATGCTTGAAGCCCAAGGGTAAGAGGATGCCAGGCAAGAATGGTGGTGCACCCAGGCAGGAAATACATATATGCTGCTAGAAGAGTGTCAGTGCCGTGCTAAGAATTCCCACCACTCAGCCCCTCTTGATCCCACAGAGCACACACAGCTCAGCCACAGGATATGCAGTGATTTTGGATATTTTGTTGTCATCTCCCCAAAAAGCAGTCCCTGAAGTCTTCAGCCTCTGTCCCAGGCTTGGACAGCCACATTTACAGCGGAGTTCATGAGGCTATTGGAGCAGACACTCACCCCTTTATGTGGGGATGTACCCATGGCTTTTTGTACCCATTTTTTGTACCCATGTACAACATTTTTAATAATGTTGTGATCACAACTGCATTAGCCTCAGGCCAGTGTTTCTCACTGTTGCAGAGAGGCTGCTTCAGAACCAGTCCTTTCTTCTTGTCTCAGACATTTGAATGATAGCCATCAGCTTTCTTTGTTCATTTCCACAGAGAATATCCCATACCTTGGGATTTTCCAGATGCTATGAAGCCTGAACAGAACTGGACTTCCCAAGAGGAGACAGTTAACACTTCTGGTTGGTAACAGAGCTGTACCTGTAAGGTAAGTAAAGGGTGAGAAAGTGATATTTGAAAGCAACAACCTTGTTTTTCCCCTGTTTTAAGCTGTGGTAGCACCTGGAAGAGGCATCAGAATGGACCTACTTGTTCTATTACATATTCTCTTAGGATGTGAATTAAATGCCAGTGTTGGTGGGAGCTGGGATCCTGGCTTGCAGGAGAACTCTTTGTGCTACTGTGCCTTACCAGGTCTGCAAAATAAAAATGTTTCACTGGTCAGAAAACCCAGGAAGGAAACAGGAACTACCTGTGTCCTAAATGACTGTATGCAAGTGCTACATGTGTCCCCTGTTGGGTGCTAAGTGACCACAGAAATGCATGCCATGGTCATACCAAATGGGAGCTGAGAAGCTGAGTAGGGCTATGCTGACATGGCCCTTACCCTGTGTGGCTGGAGGCATTAGACACCTACTCTTAAAACTTTTGTTCCAAGCAGATCAACTTTCAGGCAGGTTGCTTTGTCACTGCCAAATATGAAGGGTTATGGTACCAAGAGGTAGGCCTTTGATATCTTTTATTTCCCTGCAACATGTGTAAGTCTGTCAGATTACGGACCATGGAGGTTAGTAGAAGAGTTGGTGTTCAGATGGTGGTGGAAAAGCTGCCTGTTTTCAGATGAAGTGCTCTTAATGACAGATTTTTGGAGCTATCTCTTCTTTGTGTTTCCTATCACCTCATGACCTACCACTTTCCTTTTCCTCTCAAATAGTTTAATTTGAAAATTAGTGTTTGCACCTTAACCTCACAGTCTGCAGGGAGTGGGGAGAGGGCATGCATCTGAGTAAAACTCCAGCAGTGGCTGATGCCATAAATCAGAGGGATTTTAGAATCTGATGACAAACCAAATTCCTGTCAGAAAAGAGCAGAGCTGACCCCTCCCAAACTGTCATCGAAGCAGGGTCATAAAAATCACAGCTGTCACCAAAGCATGCCGGGCCTCTGAGGGACATGCCATCCTGGGGACTCATCTGCTGCTTCCATGGCCAAATTCCAAGCCCTCAGGCACATTCCATTTGACATTTTGTCACATCTCTTGCTGGTGCATCTGTTCAGGGGCATTAACTCTTCCTAAATCACTTTATTCCTTTTTTTTTCCTCAGAAAAAAACGAAGCTATGGGAGATGTAGAGGTCTGAGCAGTGGTCGGTGGCATGAAACAGAGTCCAAGTGTTTAAAAACTGGCAGCCTTCTGGGTAACTAATCCTGTAGGCCATGTTGCTACAGTAATAGCATCAGAACTAAAACCTGTGTTCATGTAAACTTCACAAAATTATTTAAACATGCATTTGTACATCTAAAATGACAGGAAGTCTTCCTGTGTGCCCTTGGGCTTTTACCACAGACAGAGATCTGTTTCCAAAGGAGATGAGTGAGCATGATGCCAGACCATGATGGCTGTGATTGATCTAAGATAACTGTACACTCGGTAGTGACATGTAAAAGTAAAGACATTGAGGCACCTTTCTCAAACCAGTTGGTGGGGTCCAAGTTCTAAGATGCCTCCATGTGTATGAATGAAAAGAATGTTTCTCTGTTCCACCTGCACATGAGATAATAACCAAACTGGGTGACATCAATCTTAGAGCCAAAGAACTAGCAGTCCTTACAACTAGGATGAAGTAAGTCTTATGACATGGGCATTAAAATTCACAGTTACAACTTGTCCAGCAGGGATAGCAGCAGGAAGACTCTGTCTCCAGACATCAGAGAGGCTTTAATGTACTGAACTGTTGTTTCAGAATCACAAAATTTGAATCCATGTGGGCTAAAGGTCGAACTAGTTTCACTGAGGATGGAGAATGACAGGCATCTGGCCAAGAAGAACCTGGGGACTATTTACTGGGCTTCTCATATTACTAGTGACAAAACTTCTAAGAGTTTCTAAAAATAAGAGGTGGTAATTTCTCTATACACAGTATCCTGTATTGGGGATGAGGTAGCTCATTACCAACTCTGGTGCTGGACAAGGACCGAATAACTAACCTGAGAGTTATTGCTAGCCTCTATGCCATTGATGGCAAAAGTGCATTTGTCACATGCAAACAGAATTGCATGAAACAGTAACTTCATTTTTTATTTAAAACTCCAAAGGCCATTTCCCAATGCTTGCAAGTATTTCTGACTGGAAAATTTGGAAAAGCTAAGCTAAGCCTGGGAGTCCTACCAGTTGAATGCTCACAAGAGGTCATCATGTGCATGTGTAAAATGCAAATTTTGTTGGGTATGGACAGAAATATAGTTGAATGGAAATCACCCTGGTTAAAAGGGTATATGAAAACAGTGATTAAATAACAAGCTGTTAGGTAAAAAAAAATAGAGGAAGCAGCAGGTGGTTAATAAAATTTATAAATTAAAAATACATGCATAAGAAGTCGAAATAAAGCAACTTTTAAAATAAAAGTTACCAGTGTGGCTTTGAAGAGAACATTTATACATTATTTATAACATTGATGTGTTATGGCCTAGACAAGTGGTCTGTGCAGTGGGTGGGGAACTGGCTGACAGGCTGCACCCAAAGGGTGGTGGTAAATAGCTCCTTTTCCAAGTGGCAACCTGTCACAAGTAGAGTCCCCCAGGGATCGATATTGGGCCCAATATTATTCAACATCTTTAGAAGTGATCTGGATAACAGAATCAAGTGTAGCCTGATGAAGTTTGTGGACGACACCAAATGGAGTGGGGAAGTAGACACTCCAGAAGGGAGAGCCACTCTGCAGGAAGATCTGGATAGGCTGGAAGAGTGGGCCAACAAGAACCTTATGAAGTTCAACAAGGACAAGCGTAAGGTCATACACCTGGGAAAACATAATCTGGGAGTGCAGCACAGACTGGGATGCACCTGGCTGGAGAGCAGCTCTGCGGAAAGGGACCTGGGGGTCCTGGTGGACAGGAAGCTCAACATGAGCAAACAGTGTGCTGCTGTGGCCAAGAAGGCCAACAGGATGCTGGGTTGCATCAAAAAAGGCATCAGCAGCAGAGATAAAGAAGTCATTATCCCACTCTACTCAGTGCTTGTCAGGCCAGACCTGGAGTACTGGGTACAGTTCTGGTCCCCGCTATACAAAAAGGCTGTGGACAGGCTGGAAGGGGTCCAGAGAAGGGCCACCAAGATGATCAAAGGACTGGGAAGCCTGCCATAGGAGGACAGTCTGGGAGAGCTGGGTTTGTTCAGCCTTGAGAAAAGAAGGCTCAGAGGGGATCTCATCACCATGTACCAGTACTTAAGGGGTAGCTACAAAGAAGATGGAGAGTCCCTTTTACACGGAGTCACATGGAGAGGACAAGGGGGAATGGACACAAGTTGCTCTTGGGGAGATGCCGATTGGACACCAGAGGGAAATTTTTCACACTGAGGATAGTCACCATTGGAATAATCTCCCCAGGGAAGTGGTTGACTTGGCCACATTGGACACCTTCAAGAGTCATCTGGACAGGGTGCTGGGCCATCTTGTTTAGACTCTGCTCTTCCTAGAAAGGTTGGACTAGATGATCCCTGAGGTCCCTTCCAACCTGAGATTCTGTGTGATTCTGTGTGATCTAAAAATATATTAGGAACAAAACAAAACCAAAAAATCCTTGCTTGGATACAGGTAGTTTTAACAGCAAAATTGTAAAGTCAGGGATGTTCAGTCCACATTGTATTTCAGTTCTTCAGACAACATAAAGCAGGGGAATGGGTTTACTATGTGCAGTGGAGTATAAAGTTTGCAGTCCGTAGCAAAGGAAGGTGTGAGACAGAAGCTACTTAAATTAAAGAACAAAGTTTCTTGAAGTAGTGAAGGGAACTTCCTGAATCATATTCTTTTCAGAAATCTTGGGCATCTGGGAAAATTTGGAAGTTTTGGAGGATTCTTACTTTTGTTCTGGGGGTTAACAAAGGACAGAGCCATGGGAAAATGTGGAGACTCACAAATGCCCATTCGGTTTCCAGCATGAGAGCCCACAGTTTGGAAAGCAATGGCTCAGAGAAAGTCACATGCATTGAAGTTCTCAATAAAAAAATTATGTCCCTTTGACCTCAGTACACTGCAAACCCCTTCAGTTCTGTATAACTTTCTAAATGAGCAACAGCTGAAAGTAAATATAGTTCAACAGGATTTCCTCTAGTTCCATGCAGGTATCATAAGGGAGGTGTTCAGCTGACCAGACATGTTCTGGTGTGCTTTCTGGCTTTTGGGGAAAGACGTAACATTTGTTTTCTTGCTTTACGTTTTCCTGAGGCCTGAGAAATCACCTAAAGTCAAAGACAGCTCTTTGGGAGCTGATCTGCTCTCCAAAACACTTCTGCTTTAGATGCCTGGGGATGATACCCTGTGCCACTTTGTTCAAGGTCATGGTCTCCGACTTACTTAAGGTGTAGATTGGACTTCCCCAAGGTCACACTGACATAAACTTGGAGGGGGTTTCACTTTTTCTGCAGTACAGCGTTCCGCACTCCTGCAGGGATCTGGGCACAGGGCTTGCCGGGGGCTTCTGCCATGCCTTGCCCTTGGCTGTGATCAGACTTTGGTCTTGGAACTTACTGTAAAAGTAGCTGGGCAACATGTATATCACAAGTCAATGAGACACAGGAGGTCTCAGCAGACAGCCTGGTGGGCCTTTCTTCCCAGAGAATCTCTGAAAATACTTTCAAGAGTAACTTGAGAAGGTTCTGAACAATTACTAAAATTAAACATTTTAAGATCCACAGACCAGGTACATTTTACCAGAAAGCTTAAAAGAAACTTGCTGAAGAGTGCTTTGAATTTTTCCTGGTGATATTTCGCACGTCCTGGAACACTGACACAGTTTCAGATGACTGGAAAAAAAGCTAATTGTTGTTCCTGTGTTCAAGAAGATAAATGGGATTGCACAAGAAAACATAGGCACATTAGCCTGGCATTAGTCCCAGGGAAAATTATAGAAAGATTCATAGGAGACATGACTGGTAAAGAGTTAAAGGACACTGATGCAATTCAAGACTATTGGTGCAATAATATGGCTAGCAGATCCTACTGGAAAAAAATTAAAATATCTTTTTAGACAGTGGTTACAACATGACTGATAAAAGTTCATTTGCTGGCCAAAGCAAAGACTTTCTGATTTAAGCTACAGCTTGTACAAATGTCTAGGTTGTGCTTGTTGGTGAAGAATCTTCCACTGAGCTTCCTTCTTTCTTTCTTTCTTTCTGGGAACTTGTTTTATATAGGATTTTTCCTGTTTGGAGAATTGAAACCATATGTTTTGGTGTATATTTAAATAATTCAGTTTGCTAAATGGAAGCAAAGCTCTACATGCCCATGATACTGCAAAGTCTCATTAAAAATGTAGGTGTAATACGCTTATGTATTTTGCTAGTCCATTCTAAGGGTGGACTTTTCAGTGGGGTTACATCTCCATTTAAAGTTCTCGCGTCGATCCTGAACTGACTGCAGCTCTGTCTGAAATCCCATTCTTTGTGGGGAAACCATGAGGACTGTCAGCACTTACCTGACTGCTTTCAAGTTTATCAATCTATAATCAAATCACACAGTCCATGGATTCACTCAATGGGCCTCTGGAATTAGAACAGCAAATCTAAAGAGGTAATTAATAGCTTTGAAATCTCCAGACCACTGAAGTTGGAGCCTAAACCAACCTCTACCAAATAGAAAGAAGACAGGGCTTACCAGGATTTTTCCCTAGCAGCACCTTATCTGCTAAGACTTCTGCTGCAAATCTCCTTTGAAATAAGCAGGTTCAGGCAACCAATGCCAAAATTAGACTAGTTGCACTACCACTATGAGTTATGACAGCAGCGCGCAATGCTTCTGAGGATTTATGACATCCTTTTTGCTTGCACTACAGCTTTGTACTGGCTCAGGCAGCCTCTACCCTGCATTGCTCTGGAGATGCTCTGGCAGCACATGCCATGTGGCAGATGGGCCATAGTACTCTGGCCCTACATAGCACAGTGGAAGGAGATCAGTGTAGACACCCTTCCATATTAGCCTGAAGTTTGATGTTTAATTCCCTTACGTTTTTGTTGCTTTCAAAGGGAAAAAGAGAGCATAAGGGTCTTTGTTCCTCTTCTTCCTCATTCTTCTCCTTGTTGCTTCTGTGGCTTTCTCAGTCTTTCCCTGTGCTCAGCAACCCCTCAGCAATCTTTCCTTCCCTGTTCTCTAAGGTTCCTGCTTTCCAGACTGTCCTTCCCCCTTTTATCTCTTCCTTTGGTCCCTTTTATTTTCTTTCCTAGCCACCCCTTGTCTCCAGCCTTTCTGCCTCACAGACTCCCAGCTGTCAGCTTGCCACATTCCTCATCCTTGCTCCTGCTAACTGCTGAGTTTTAACCTCTTGGAAGCAATCTCTTCTCTCCCATATCCTTTAACCTGTTGCATCTGGAAGCTGGTGCTGACACAGCTGCAGCAGCAGAAGAGCCTGCTATTGAACTGCCCACTCCCATGCTACCACTGCAGCCTCACAGCTGTTACTCTGCTTCCCAGCTTCCAGGTTAAAGGGTGGCTTTTTTATTTCTGGGGAGTAGGGTGGGGGTACTTTGAATTTTGCATCAGTTGCCATTTGTTGGTTATTCCTGAACTGCTCCAAACCAAAAGGAAAGGAAATCAAATGCAACTGTGTTGATCCTGGATTTGCCACTTTTATCCATCAAAAGAAATTTAAGAAGTTGCACGCATATGGCAATGAAGAACCAACACAGAAACGGATAGCATGTTACATAGCAAATATTGACAGATAGGCAGCAGATATCTGTCCCACTTCTTGCTTTTGCTCACTCTCTTCCTCTCTTCATTCTTCTATCTCAACAGCCAGCCCTGTTTCTGCTTTCTTCCATCTGGCAGCTCTCAGAATAATCTCACCCACCTGTTAAATGAGAGAACGTCAAGTTAAATTTACAGCAGGGCCTGGAAACAGGATGCTACAGAAAAGTATTTTAATTAAAATCCTCTAATTGAATGCATGCTTCCCTGTGAAAAGGGAGCTGCCAAGAAGGGTCTGATGTCACCACCTCTACCCCCATTTGCCATGAAAGGAGGGCAATTGAAACCAGCTCTCAAGGTGGAAAGAGGAAAGGACATTTCCAGGGAGTTTTCCAGGGTCACCCTTGCAATGCTGGTAGATGGTTCAAGGGAGGTTTGCCACTTTACCAGAATCAGAGCAGAAGATGGTACAATAGCTCTGTTACTTCTGGTCAGGCACTGCAGAGTAACAAGCTGCCATGTGTGTGTAAGGGTGGGGTAGTATCTATGTGAAACCTGAACTCTGGACAGAAATCTGACAAATATAAAGATCCTGCCTCTGATGTGGAGATCACCATCGCACAAACTCTCCTGCGAACGCTTCCTACTCTGCATTGCTAGGCAATAAAGTGGGATTTTTAAGACTCAGTTTACTGCAGTTGCTGGAATAGAGGCATGCATGGAAAGCAACATTTTGAGATGGAAAGCAAGATGGAAATAGACAGCAAGAGGCAAATGTCTGGGGTTCCCTTTTGGAGAATCTGGATGACCATGTCTGATGCTTGTGAATGGGGCAGTGGACCCCCATCTGGACACACTGTCAGCCTGAGATCTACTGCAGAGTATTAAATGTAGCATTAGTATGTTAAACTGCAATTGTCCTGTAACTGCACAGTGCTTGGAGAGAAGAATAACAGACTGGGTATGTTCAAACAAACAAGAGTGGGAGCCAGGAGGAAGTATTTGGGGAGAAGAGGGAATTAGCAAGTGCTGTAGAACTGCGTCACTGCAATGTAACTCTAACTCTTCTAAATACTATGCAAAGCCATCGACACTATATACTTCCTGTAAGCATGAAACCTCTGACTTTTCTTTCCTTGTTAGACAGTAGTTAACTGTTGTGAAAAGAAAGTTACAGAGAATAAAATGCACATACATGCTTCTATCTAAAGACTTAGTAATATTACTAACAATTCACAACATTCTGCAATATTTACAGGTTTTCCCATTAAGTTGCCCACAACACATGGAGGGGAAGTTTGGCACCAGTGCATTCCTGCACCTCCAGGCTGGTAAAGGTCATTTCCCAAGAGCCTCAGGTCACAGAGGAGAAAAGTTGCTGGCGCCCTCAGGTGTTTGCCAGCCCTCCTTCCTTGACAACAGAGAATCCTTTCATAGAACACATTCATTTTATGTTTCAATATTTTTATGCTTCATTGGCCTATTTAGAAATTGGAAAATCTTACATCCCCTCTTGAGAAATCTGGCAGGCATGTTTGGCTCATGCTGGGAAAGCAAAACCACTGGCAAACACTCCAGCCTTTGCTAAAATTTAAAATGGACAGTCCAAGTGCTAAAGGCATTTTGAACACCCTTTGGGAATGCTGGGGAATCAAGCGGAAAAGAATCAAGACCTAGGGAAGGGTATTTTTTTTTTTCCACAGCAAATTCTAGGGTGTAGGAATGACGTCCAGACCAGCAGTACAGCTCCCCAAAACAGTAGGTAGTTCAGGTTTTTAAGGTAATAGAGAATAGAGAAGCCAAGACTTTTGTCCTTTCAGCTTTTTAAGTCTCACCTACATACCTGTCAAATATACAGTAAGCTTAGCAGCAGCTCTGAAAGTGTTGTTGAGTGCAGTAACTGTTTGCACACCAGGAGCAGTATGTGCCTATTCTTCAGCAATTGTGCCCTGAAAAAAAGCTCAAGCATTGCTCTGGTAATGAGGAGAAGAACTGGTGGGCCAGGAGTGGAGGGCCAGTGCTGGAGATGTGGGGAGGGTGGGAACAGGGGCGGGAACTGAGGAGAAGTTCTTAGGATGGCTTGGAAAAGAGCTGCTGACAGTAGGGATTACCCTGCCGGCCAGAGCTCAAAATGGATATTTGTATACACATAACATCTACAGTCCAAGATAACAGAAATGTCCCAAGATGCTTATCATGTTTTTTAAAGAAACACCTGGTGAAGATGCTCCACTGTATGAAGAACATTTCTATTGCTGAACGAGTGCACAAAAATGGAGAAATGCCCTTGAGAGACTGAAAGATTCCATAAAAACATTGCTTTATAGCTACATTAACCATAGTGTGCTACAAAAGGTATTAAATGAGCATGGAAGCAGGGTTGAGATCTTCAGCTCATTAAACTTTTCTGTAGTCTGCAAAATTTGCATTTTGCTTCCTCCTCAAAAATCTCAGCAGTTTGCAGGCATAGAATGAAATATTAAGATTCTGCCTAAAATCCTTTAAGTAATCTACAGCACCACAAATGTTCAGCTGTAGACTTAATTTGGACCATATGAACTTCATGAGTCATTTTCAAGCAATCAGAAGGTAACAGTTCAAGAGCAAGATAAAGCAAAGTATAGCTAATGCCATACTACAAGCCTTGCACGGTATACGCACAGAGTGCCAGGAATATCCAGTCCTGCCCAGTTGCTATCAGGCTGTTAAGCTGATATATAAAAGACAGTGAGAATTGTTGTCACTTGCAGCAGGGATCAACAAGCTGACTGAGCTCCAGAGGAGTGACTATAAGTAGGAGAGTCAGTGTCATTTTAAAGGAAGTTTTAAAAACAGAACAGAAAATAGGAAAGAGAGAAAAAAAAACAGGTTCAGAGAGACCAAGGCTGAAAGGAACTTCCCTGCAACCATTCAGTCCTTCCCTAATGCTCATGGTGGGGAAAAGCTAAATGTGACCAGCCACAGAGGCTCTGTAAGACCAGGCTGCTGTTTTAATGAAGCAAACACTCAACTGGTTCAAGGAGCACCCAACTGGGGCAAACTGTCTGCAAGGGGAGGTGGGTTAGGCCAATGGATGGTTGTTTTGCATCTCCTGTTAAAGCTCAACCCTGCGCTGCAGTTGACCTAGAAAAGCAGGAGGATGGCAATGAAAGGGCTTCCAGTCAGTAGATGCTCATAAGAGACAAGCCTTGCCAGCATGCTGTGATGCTATCTGGCTGCCTTCTTGTGGCTTTTGGCAGCCTCAGTAATTGCAGCCAGCAATTACTGAGAAAGTTGTGGTGACTGAGCTTGCCATTCACTTCTCAAAGCTCTCACTCCAAGTTGGGTGTGAGGCCAAGCGGTGTGGCCAGAGACCTATGTGGGTCTGAGAAGCTGGTCCTGTCTTTTGTCAACCTGCATCTGCTCTTTGGGGATACAGCTCCAATTTTCAATGCTGCCAACCTTGTATGTCTTACTGTTCCCCTAACCATTTTTAAGGAAAATATTAATCACATGTATTAGTTACAAAGAAAAGACTGTGAAGTCCAAACCGCTCAGGTTAGTAGCATTGTCACTGGCACACTCTGGAGCTTAAGGCACATCTGAGTCATCACCATCAGCTAAATGACTGTAATTTTTTTAATGAGGGAGTGTGCATTTTGCAAATGTTAAGGCTTTTAATGGGAGAACCCATCTAGAGTGAGTACATCTCTGGGGATACCACATGGTCACATATGAACCACGAACCAGAGATGTGTATTCTCCAGAAGATCCTAGTGAGGCCCTGGAAGTCACCCACATTGTGAACAATCTGTGTGACATCACTGAAGGGTTTGTTTGAAGATGAAAGTCTCCAGGCTGCATACAACAGCAACTGGATCTCTGCTCACTGCTCAAAGCTATTGAAGTGCTTGAAGTTAGGAGAGTGCACAAACGCTTTCCATTACTTAGCAGTTGATTACCTTTCTCCCAGAAGTCAGTGGCAGCTCCAGAGGAGTGTGCTGGACCCATCGTTCCTACCCTGCAGCTGTAGCCACATATCCTTCTGCCTGTCAAGGAACATGTCCCAGAGGGACTAGTTTTGGAAACCTGATAATGTAAGGGAGAGTCCCAGGTGTTGTTCAGAGGAAAGGTTTGACTCTTTCCCTAGCAAAAGAGACACAGAGCTGTAACGAAAGCCTGGCTATGCTGGAAACTTTATTACATACTGTAAATTCCCAGATTACTTTGGTGACCAGCTGTCTGGAGCTGAGTTGTGTTGCTAGGTCCTGCAAACACCTTCAGTTTTCTTTGTGCTTTTGATAGGTGATGAAGAGCTGAGTGCTCCCAATCCCATCAGTGCCCTCAGCAGTTCTTTTTATGGGCTGGCTGTGTGCTCTGAACACAGACTTACTCCTTCACAATCATGGCCAAAAGCAGGGAAGCAGCATGAGCCAGGGTGGGCTAAGCCTGCAACTAAGACAAACTGAATAACCCCAGCTCCTAGACCCACACCATTCTCAACCAGCTCATTCCACCTCTCTGTTTCTCTTGTAGCTGGGCCTTACACCAACACCTCCAAAGAAAGGCAAGATAGGCAATTTGTTATGTTTCAGAAGTGCTATATAACTCCAAGGGACTGCATTGTATTCTCCAACACCAGTGCTCTCATTGTTGTCATTTGTAATAATCAGCTGGTAAGTGTGCCCAATTTTATGCCGAGCAGTCAAGAGGAAGGGGTAGCAAAAAAGTCTTCCCCACTCTTAGTAGAGTATTACTCCATTAAGGCTTGGTGTGCTCTAGAAAATGCATTCAAACTGGGATTTCTGGGAACAGATCCTCACCCTTCCTGGAAACCCAGTTAGCACAGCCTGTCCCAAAACTCTGCTAAAACTTATCTACCCCAAGCCATGCACTGAGTTGTTTGAGCCCACAGCTGGTTAAGGGAAAGGGAGATATCCCATCCCAGGCACTACTAATCCAAGGGTCAGAACCACCCCTGCAACTTTCTCCAAATCCCCTTTGCACTGACATTGTTTTAAGCATCGTGTAACTAAACACGTGGCTTTCATTGCTTTCACCTCTTTCTTCATTTTAGTGCCCAAAGGGACATTTTCCCAACTCTTGGCTCATATGTGGTTGTTTCAAGTTCAAAATACAGCCATCAATCCCACACAAAACATGGGCTCCATTTCCTGCTCCTCCCCTCCCTGGCGAGGGAGGAGTTGCTGTTTGCCTGTCTGTTTTTCCCCCTCTACCATCGCATCCTTCCCAACCTCTCAAAGGCTCTTCCCTTGCCTTTCTCACAGTTTTCCTTACTGTCATGCTCCCCTCCTCTCCTCTACAGCCCTTTGCTGTTCACATCCTCACTCAGACCTCTCTTCTTGTGTCTTGCATTTCTCTCTGCCCCCTCAAGATCACCCATGCTATCCATATTGCTTTTAGCCCTCTCTTCCCTCCTGCATCTTGGGCTATCTTGTGTATACCCAAGCTAACTACAACTCCCCATCCCACTCTCACTACCCGTCCCTGCTTCCCAGACCCTGCCTAATTCCCTGCCTGGCTTTCTAAGAAGCTGACCTTTTCCTCTGCCTTTCTAGGCTCATTCTCCTGTAGCTGTAAGTAGTCTGACAGCCTGTTAGAGACTTTCACTTCCAGGAGCATTCAGCTGGTGGGAGGCTATTGCCATCTTGGCTGAAGACTGGCTCAATTCAAAGTTACTGAGAGTGACTGCTCTGTTGGTCAAGAGACTGACAGAGAATGTTGGAAGATAGAATCATAGAATCATAGAATCATTAAGGTTGGAAAAGACCTCTAAGATCATCAAGTCCAACCATCAACCCAACACCACCATGCCTCCTAAACCATGCTCTGAAGTGCCACATCTACAGGTTTTTTGAACACCTCCAGGGATGATGACTCCACCACCTCCCTGGGCAGCCTGTTCCAAGGCCTGACCACTCTTGCAGTAAAGACATTTTTCCTAATATCCAATCTAAACCTCCTCTGATGCAGCTTGAGGCCATTTCCTCTCGTCCTATTGCTTGTTACTTGGGAGAAGAGTCCAACACCCACCTTGCTACAACCTCCTTTCAGGTAGTTGTATAGCCTCTTCTCCAGACTAAAAACCCCAGTTCCCTCAACCTCTCCTCATAAGACCTGTTCTCCAAACCCTTCGCCAGCTTTGTTGCTCTTCCCTGGACATGCTCCAGCAACTCAATGTCCTCCTTGTTCTGAGGGGTCCCAAAACTGAATTTACTATTCAAGGTGCGGCCTCACCAGTGCCCAGTACAGGGGGACATTCACTTCCCTACTCCTGCTGGTCACACTATTCCTGATTCAAGCCAGGATGCTTTTGGCCTTCTTGGCCACCTGGGCACACTGCTGGCTCATGTTCAGCCAGCTGTCTACCAACACACCCAGGTCCTTCTCCACTGGGCAGCTTTCCAGCCACTCTTCCCCAAGCCTGTAGTGTTGCATGGGGTTGTTGGGACCCAAGTGCAGGACCCAGCACTTGGCCTTGTTAAACCTCATATGACTGACCTTGGTCCATCAATGCAGCCTGTTCAGGCCCCTCTGCAGAGCCTTCCTACCCTCAAGCAGATCGACACTCCCGCCCAATTTGGTGTCATCTGCAAACTTACTGAGGGTGCACTCAGTCTCCTCATCCAGATCATTGATAAAGATATTAAACAAGACTGGCCCCAACACTAAGCCCTGGGGAACCCCGCTTGTGACTGGTCAACAGCTAGATTTCACTCTCTTCACCACAGCTCTCTGGGCTCGGCCATCCTGCCAGTTTTTAACCCAGTGAAGGGTACACCTGTCTAAGCCATGAGCTGCCAGCTGGAGTCATTCTGGACACTGCTGATTTCTGCCTGCAGATTATGAGGGAAAAATATCAATATCAGATAATTCAAGCCTCATTCGACATGGTTGTATGTTGCATCATCTCTCTTGTTCTTTTCTTGGGCTCCCTGCTTTCTCCTGAAGGTTGTTCAGCTTTTCCTTTGTCCTCAATTACTTTTGCTTTTCTTTTTTCCCCACTATTTTTCCCCTGGTGTTCAAGTTATAATGAAGGCTAAATCATTAATTTGAAAATAAATGAAAAATAATGAGCCTCAAAGAATAGCTTCAAGGCAATGTCCAATCACAAGTATAGAAAAAGCTGATTTTTGAAGTGCCTGTACAAATCATAGAGAAAGACTCAAAACCAAACTGCATGTGAAACTGCAAATGGGGCAGAGGGGGGAGCAAAAGGAAAATGCATGACAAATTCACATGAAGTGTCCCAGACAGCTTTTGTCTGCACAGAAATAGTTTTATGGGATTCTCTGCAGAAAAAGGAACAAAAAAATTAAGGAGTTGAGTTCAAAAGATCAAGTTGCATTTTCATTGATCTCAGACTTGTAAGAGCTGCCCCATCAATCACAGTTGCTTAAAAATTCCTATTAATGGCCTCAAGTGCTGGGGCTGCCCATATGGTTCATCTTTGTAACATTTGGGCATCTCTCTGGGAGCAGCGTGAGATCTGTCAGTGTCAGAGCCAGACACTCTGTGCTCATCCCTACATTCCCGCAAGTGGTGTTAAGAAAATTCTATCACTACAGGACTGAGGAGCTCCATCTGATCCAGGACAAAAGTAGCAGCAGAGGCTGGGAAAAGGAAAAAGGCCAGAAGATTTGGCTTTCAGAGACACTGGCAACAACTGCAGGTCTAGGTAAAAATCCCAGTGTGTAGTCCAGGACATGTACGGGACAGCTTCAAGCCAAGGTGCTGCATGACATTGCACAGAAATAAACACCTGTTTGCTCTTAAGGAGCGGAGAAGAACATGGCTGGTGGAGGCTTTCAGACTGGAAAGGAAAATTAAGAGAAGAATCCTCTACTATTATACTGTATGATGTGATTAACACCATGGTAGGCTGGAAGTCTTGTCAGGCACAACCTGAGTTCATCTTGTCCTAAGCAACAAAGTCAGTATGATGGTAAATCACTGAATGGTGATTTTTTGATGGAGCTTTGTAGGTGTACAGACAGCAGCTGTGCTACTCACTGGTAGCTGACTCGTGCCCAGGGCAGCAGGTGTGCTTTTACTAAGCTGAAGACTTTGGCTGCAGGCTTTGGCATGTGGACATCCATATTAATAAGGACAAAATATTAGGAATGTGCTTGATGCTGAGCACATATTTAAGACTTTCCCCTATTTCAGAGGACTATCCCATCTAGCCAAACTGACTCCATGCTCTTAATGCCATCAGTTTTCCTTGGAGACAATTCAGATCCAGAGCCAAAATTCAACAAACAAATATTTCTCTCTGAGGGGCAGAAACTTCTTTTTGTAGTAAGTTCTACTTCTTTCTTGCATTGGGAAAATTGTCATGAGGATGCATTTCTAAACTGGATCTTCAACTCAAGTCCACACTAGACTTCAGTAGCAACAAAATAACTCAGAAATGTACACTGAAAATAATTGTGCTGCAGCACATCTGGTAAGAGTTAGAGCATTCACTTTGTCACTGTTGTCCCAGAAGTTGTGACACAGCAAGTAGGAGCCACTGATGTGGCCAGGAGGTCCTTTGACTTTGCAGGGTCTTTCTGTAGAGAAACCTGCAACAGGAGAAGAATATTCACAATCCCTACTCCCCTTGTGTTATCAATTTTCCCCAAAATGGGTCACAATTTGTTAAAGAAAGGTGACTTAATCTGTAGCTAAACAAGGTCAATGCAGTGTCAGAGATTGAGTGACCACTTTCTCTCCAGGTGGGCTAAGAACTACATGGGATGCAAAGCTTAGGTGCTGCTCACACAAGGCCAGGGCTGAAAAAAGGTCCACCTCCTGAGGTCTGAGCAAAGGCAGTAGAAATACTGCTGTGAGAAAAGATGCTTGCCGCAGAAGTAGGAGTAGAGCTGAGATGTCAACAATGTCAGCCCTCCCTCTTCAGAGAGCCAGCCTGCTGCAGCGAAGTGCTTGCAGCAGGATTAAAGTTAAAATTGTTGAACTGAGGTCTGCCACATGTGCGTGCAGGGACACTCTCCTGCTTCTCATCCTTCGTATACGCACACGCGTGCATGCATGTGTGATTCCTTTACAAGCAAGAAGTTTCTAAGCAACAATGCTGAATTTCAGTGCACATTCACTGTTTCACACACTTGCATCTGGTCTCCTTTTTCTCAAGTGCTTATGCATCAGCTTTTAGAGGTGACAGGAAAAGTTGCCTTTATTTTCTGGAGGTCTCTTCCTTGCTGGTTCTACAAAGTTTCTCTCTTTGTAGCTTCGAGAAACCACTCATTATTTTCTCTTGGCTAGTTTGATCCTACTTTGTGCTTGCAGGAGAAAGAACACTTTTTCTGGTGGCTGCCTTAGGATCCCGGCAAGATGCCATAGTCTGTGAGATGAGAAATGGTGACCTCATGAATAGGGGGAGGGAAAAGAGGGGGCGAGACTGAATTTTTGGTTTTCTACATTTAAATCCCATCAGGCTTTGTGTTTTCATTTCAAATTCTTTCCAAAATACTGTATCTATTTTCCTCCAAGATACTGTGACCGAAATGACTTTACGCTTTGCCTCCACTGATTATTTTTCTAAATAGAAAGAAATTATTTGTCTTCAAAAGGATTTAAAACTCACCCAACAAAAAGCACCCAGAAATAAAGCAAAAGATGTGAGTGCTCTAGAAACAGGCAAGTCACAAAAGAGTTAAAGTTCTTTACACATGGCCAAGTTAAATAAGACCTGGAGGGACACATAGTTCTCCCCCCAGCACCCCCTGAACTCTGGGGTGTGTGCTCGTGAAATGCCTTGGAGGCAAAGTTGGCCCCCATTGTGTCTTGTTTAATTTGGCTGCTTGAAGTACTCACTTTTTTTGTAATTTGGCTCTTCCTACAGCTCTCACACCTTCCTTTAATGTAAATGTCCTTTACATTTTCAACATGCCTTTTCCCCAGCCCTCCATACCATATTGTTTGGACAACTGTCTCTTTTTCTCTGTGCACCTACACAAGGCTGCTGGCACATGGCTGTGTTTACCCGTGCACAGAGGGAGAGTAAAACCAAACCGAAGAGCACTGTCGGCACAAGTACTGTGTTTCCAGGGGCGCACTTTTCATCTCTGCATGCTGGTAAGGAGCCAGCAATTGTGCCCTGGAGATTTCCACTGCCCAGCAGCAGGACTGCTCTGCAGCAGCACACAATGGTCAAGTTCTGCTGCTTGTGCAACCCACAGCCTTTGCAGCCTCAGCTGAAAACTCTTTCACCGCTGCCTTGCCATGGGTCGGTGATAAAATACTAAGCTTGGTCCCACTAAGCCTGCATGTCTGGGTGATGTTGCAACGGTGATGTGAGAAATATAGCTCAGACTACCTGTACTTGGTGGTGTCTGTCATCACACAGCATGGTCTTCCTCCCATCTGACTTAAATGCTGAAAGTATAAATGGAGCGACATTACCTTTAGAGCAGAACCAAACTGGCAAAGATGGGGACTTTGTCATCGCTTCTACCAGTGATTACAGTTTTGCAATAAATGGAGCAGAGAGTGGTGTAGGGCATGCATGGTCAAGGGCAAGTCTTTTGTTCAGTTTACTGGTATGTAAAATGGGGCTATAATGCCTTGACCAGCAAGGGAGGTGCAGGGATTATTTAAAGTCTCTAGGTGCCTTGGCCATAGAAAGCAGAGGATAGATTTTCAAGTACTATCACAAAAAGGAGGTTGTAGGTATTTTTCTGGCTATATAAAGCAGCAAAAGTTGTCTTAAAAATTAATCAACTTAAAATAGGAAATCCTGAAATTATTTTTGCTGCTATATGAAAGTCTTTACTTAGAAATAAATGCCCAACAACTTTGCTGAAAAGCAGTCAACTCATTCTCACACGGAAGGAGATTCTGTTTGCATTTGCAGCACTAGAAATGTGTTCCCCTTAAAGTACGTACCTGTCTGAAAGGGCAAGACACAAAGTGGGTGAGAAAAATGCAGGAAGAGAAGAAATGCCAGCTGTTGAGCCCAGACCAGAAGGCTGTGGGAGTGTGTCCATCCATGTCACCGCAGACTTTCTTTCAGGGGCTGCTGGGTCAAGGGACACTGTGTCCGTATCTGGGGACAGCATTGACAGAACTTATATTTTTTCCTCTGTACACCACCAAAATAGTCCTAGAAGAGAGAGACTCCTGCTGCAACACCTCTTCAGGGGTTGAACACCAGCAACCAATAACATTTTTTTTTTCTGTTATTGCTGTGGAAAAAACAAAAAAAGATCCAGAAGGAAATCTGAAAAAGTGCAGTGAGAAGCCAGTGGGGCCAGGAAATGGAAATGGATGGCTGGACACATTGGGATTGTTACAGGCAGCTCTGGTTCAGTGAGATTTGCTGGGCTGTCACTTTTCTGGCCTGGGAGATACATTAGAAAATGATATTTAGAAATCATAAATAATCTCATTATATTGTAGCTGTTAGCATTCTGGGAAACATCGATAAAAGTAGTGGAGAACTGAATTAAAGAACCCCCCAGCGGCACAATTGTGGCAACAGCTGAAGGGAGAAAAAAACCATAGATATTACGGACGGATGAACCTAGAGAATTTTTTAGGTTTGGATTCAAGCTCAGTTGAAATGGTGAACTCCCTGCTTGCCTTCTAGGGGCAACTCATGGATGTTGTATATTGCTCCTTCTGCTATAGAACTATTGGACTTCGAAACAGAAAAGAGCATTAGTAATGGGCACATAGTCCAGAGTCCACCCAGGACTGCTCCTGCAGGTCTTTCCCTAGCTTTAGCACTGTGACTGTTCCACAGCTAAATACAGCTTGTCAAGCTACTTTTCTTGATATTCCCCTTGAATTCCCCTTTTCCTGCTATATTTTCTCTTCACAACATGTTATATGTGATGAAAAGTAAATCACTGCCCAAACTCAGTGTCAAGTGGTGTCAAACTGCCCCAAACACAGGTCACATTGATTGTTATATAGCTATGGCCCCATTTCATAGACACTGTTCGTTGATGCTAATACAATGATCACTGACTAGTCTACCAGCTTAGAGGTGGACATTGGCAGATCTCATCACATCAAGTATCATGGCATGCTCACATACTCACAATGTGAGTATGACCTGGATATTAGAAAGGAGAAGGCAAAATAACTAATGCCATACGACAGCTAAGCTTTTCTCCCCCTCTCTACCCCTCTCGCTTTTTACTATGTATAAGCCTTAGTTGACAGCCTGAACTATGGTCACATTGGACAGATGTTTCCAGCCTTACATTTCTCCTATGCCATTGCAGAACCTCCCCACCCCATCCTGTGTGGCAGAAAACATGGACCCCAGAAATATTTAGTTCCTCGATTTGGATTTGTGCATGACTTAAGACAGGAGCCAGGATCTTCATTTGTCAACAGAAAGCATATTTGGAAAATCAGGAATCACTATTAAACAGGTTTTTAAGTCTAGAAGTTCTTTGAATCAGATTGTTTTCTTCCCAGACCATGGCAATGATGGAAGAAAAATGCTTGCCATTTGAAAATGACCCTGTTACATGGACATATGGCTGAGATAATAACTCCTAACACTTCATGGTGTTTGCATCACTCTGGAAAGAAGAAAAGGACATAGCATAGCATAAAACCACTTCTGTTAGTGTACAGACAATGTAACCAATTTTTTGTGCTTTTAATTGTGAATGTTTAGTGATCAGTTGCCTGGTATATTTAGTTGCTATAAACAGTGTATACAATAGTGTATACAGTGTAAACAGCAAATTTAATACAGCACATTTTATGTTTAAGGGATGAATATGCTTCCTTTCAAAGGCTGATTTTTTTGTTGATATGATATTTATCTTTGTGGTCAGAGGCTAGAGCATCACAAGCACCTGTGGACAAGTTCAAATTCTCCATCCAAGAAAGAGGGCAGTTTACTTTTAATTATCCAAAAGTATCTGAGCTATTCACAAAACATCTTTACAGACTTCGTGTTGTCCCTCTTGCTATGTGTTCATGGCCAGTTTTTTCTTATTTTGGAAGTGTGCACTTTATTTTTCTTTTTTTATGTAGGTTTCTTCAAGCTAACTTAACCTCTTTTTATATACTCTTTTATTCTTTTTACTTTTTTTTCCCTCAGTTCACCAGATTTTTGTTGGTTTCCTCTGGTTTTCTGTAAAACTTGAGACTGCTCCTGCCTCTGTAATGTTCACAGTTAGGAGTTGGAGTATTTTATGGGTAATACTACAGCTGTAGGAACTGATGTAACAAAACTGAGTGCAAGGCTATATAGAAGTGGAAGTAATTTTATGTAGTTTTCTAAAAAACATGAGACTGCCAATGCACATATGGGACTCACAAGCTCCAAACATATGTCTCCAAGTATCCTGGGCAGAATCAGTGCATGCAACGGGAGATCACCATCAAACCTTCACTTCATCTCCTGGCTTTCTTTTCACCAGTGGCAATGAATTGGTTTTAGATGGGTCTTTTATGAATTTCAGGAGCCACAGGTTCTTTCACCTTAGAATCTTGGTTAATTACTCATCATAAACCTTGGGTGACTGCTGCACATTGTCTTCTCCATCCTCATTTTGGGTAGCTTGCTGTTAAAGCTTGGCTTGTTGTTGGGGCTACAGGGAGAGAAATGGTACACACAGTGTGCCGTAGTCATGTTGCCATCCTCCTGCTACTGGATTGCAGGTTTTCTGCTGTTGAGTCATCTGTGGTGTGATTTTGGTGAACACAACACATTCCTCACTGTTTGCCAGTTTTGCTGCTGTTGATCATGTCCCTGGCTATCAGCACAGGCCATTCTTTGAATCATTGCTCTCGTGTTCCTCTGGTGGTTTTACACACACATCTGCATTCATACTTCTAACTAATCTTAATATTTCTGTATACAGACCTTTGCATAGCAACGTAATATAAACCATGGAGTACAGTGCTGGCCCTGGTTTGGATGGTTGGCAGGCTGTACTTCAGTTTATGCTGGGTTAATTGCACTGCAACTTGTTCCAGCTTTACTGGGAGAGGCAGATGCAGGTAATTACGTCAACTCTCCAATCACTAGACCACATTATTTATTTAATATATCAAACTGACTGCAGTTTTTGTTTGCGCCTGTTCTTGGGTCAATTACACCAGCTTAAAATGCAATCATATTAATACGCAATTACCCTACTGCACATTAAGGGAAATGTTATAAACCAGCTCAGGTAGGAGAGAAACTCGAGGCTGTGTCACCCCTCCTGCCACCCCTTAGGCACCCCTGATTCTTACAAAGGAAACACTGGGA